>NC_142211.1:14960947-15307647 GCF_049639895.1 Pseudopodoces humilis
GGACTGAGAAACAGAGTGTCTTTACTTTTCCCCATAATAGATTTTTCCCACAACTGGTCTCCTGTATATTTCCATTCTTCTACTGCAAAAAGCAGTGGGGGCACCTGCAGGCTCCCATTTTCTCTAGCTTATAAAACGAGCTTTTCAAGGTCCTTATCCTTGACTGCTTCCCCTCATTTAACGATAATGCTTTGAAGCAGTTTTCATGCTGTCGCAAATTTAACTTCCATGCTCGCAGCCCTGGACGGGGAGAAGTTCGTGATGCCTCCTCCCTGGGTGCCAGTGCGTACTTGCCTTATGTCTTCGTCCCAGGCTCTTCTGTCCCTGGCTTTCCCCGGCTTAGGTTCACTTCCACATCTACCTGCTGTGTGAACCCGCTTCCCAGGTCCGATCTGCTTCCACATCTAATAGCTGTACAAATCCGCTCTGCTGGCCCCTGTCCGCTTCCGCGTCTATCCGGCATGCGAACCTGCCGAGCTGGTACTGTTTGCCCGCAATAGGTCCCTCTTCAGAGCGCCAGGTAACGGAAAACTGCTCAGATTATTCACTGAGTTCTCATAGAGGTATAGCAAATGTCATTTATTTCTATCTTTAGCACACTTTTATAGGGTCTTACAGGGTTCGCGCGGTTTAACAAACTACTATTGGTTAATACATATTGTTTTACATTCTTTTCCATGTACACAATGCCATTGTTTTTCTTTGTTCTCGCTGCTCCAGACGAGTTTCAAGGACACTGCCCTTAGAATTGTCGCCTGGATTGAAAGCTGGGTTATGCAGACTGGCTTTTACTAAAATATCATGCTCTTGTTCTGCTAAAATATTCTCTACAATCCATAACTCCCCTTTTTTGATTTAGGGCATGTTGTATTGCATTAAGATACATGGTATATTCCCGAAACTTACCCTCTGATCTGTAGTGGGTTAGTACCTTCCCCGTCACCCCTACCCTTTGATTTTTCCCGATTGGTTATAACCTGTTTTCCCTACCCCCTTTCTCTCTGTTCAAAAGACAGTGCGGGACAAGATTCTTTCTCTTTTCTGCCCTAGATGAGTTCTGATTAAAGCTGGGACACTGTCCCAGCAGAAGAGAGCTTCCTTGTCTGTTATTTCTCATTCTTGCTACAAAACTCCCCCCTCCCCTGTGGACCACGGCAGGGCAAGCGCTGTTCCAGGAGTGCAGCAAGGGGATTTAAATAGCAGTTGATGCCCAACGTGGGGCTTCTTAGAGCCCTCCTCAAACAGCTGGAAATCCACGGGTGGGTTTCGCAAGCCTTGGACCTGTCAACTACTTTGGGAGCTGCACGCTGTTTTTTGCACAGCCGAAGCTAACAAGGGTGGGACCGGCAGCCTTCTCAGCCCTGGGAAGGTCAGTCTCAGGACAGAGTACTTCTTACACTGCCCGAGACATCTGGGGACACAAGAAGTGGTGAGTGCGGCCACGCGGTGGGGCTGGGGCAAGTACACTGGCGGCGAGCGGTGTCTGGGGCTGGCAGCGGTGGCCGGCAAGGCCAGGGTGGGCGTGCAGGTGGCGAGAGGCGTTTGACCCTGCGGCTGCAGCGTGCACATCCTGTGAGCCACATGTTGCCTTGCACGGCCGTTGGCCTCTGTGTGAGAGATCCAGCTCAGCGCGAAGAAGGAGCAGCACCGCCTCCCCTTCAAGTGGCGGGGGTTGAGCCGAACCGACAGAAGCCTGCCAGTGCTGGCTGTCCCTTGTTTTTTTGTGGTGAAGGGAGGTAGACCAGTTGTGCTAATAGCTTTTTAGCATCAAAATGGGTTTATGGCTATCTGCACACCAAAGGAGTTTTAAATCCCAGCTTTGGGACATCTTAAGTACCACAAATGTTAAGATTTCTAGAAATACGTTGAAACAGTTTGTCTCCTGGCTGTCTCATCACTTTCCACAGCTTGATCTGCTAGATGTAGATTCTGTCCCTCCATGGGACAGAATCGGAAACTTGTTAACCCTTAAAGTAGAACAGGGATATAAATCTTATTTAAAATATCTTCCATTGTTCCTTTTAATTCGGAAAGAACTGGTTAACAGGGAAGGGGAAGTGAAGAGACAGTCACTGCAGTTTTTACCAGTTTCCCCTAACCCTTTTTCCAAACCCTCTTCTCCTGAGCTGAAGAAGATACATGAAACAGCCCAAGAAACTCAGGAAACCCAGCTTAGCATTGGCCCTCCTGGTTCCATGTGTCTCTTTCAGCCTCCTGTCTCTGATAGTTGTATGCAGACTAGCAGAGATCTCTCCCTGCACCCTTTTATCCTGGTTGTTACTCCTCAGTTACAATGTTCTATTAGTTCTAAAAGTGATGATCGCTCCCATTCCCCAAGTGGCTGGGGTCCAAGATGGCACTGGCCATGTGCCAGCTGGCCATGTGGTGGGACCCCCATGTTACTCTCCTTCTCTTTCCCATAATACCTTTTGCCCACCCATCCCTGCCAACAACCCTTACCCTGCCTACAACCCCTTCCTTCCCTCAGACATTTCTCCCTCCTCCACAATGTTCCCGCCCTGCATGACATCACCCTGAAACCCCGCCCCCTTTCCTGTCTGTTGTTCCCATTCCCCCTCCCCCTGTTCCCACGGGGAGGTAGGGGTCAGGGGGAGTGACCCCTCCCCCGTCCCCACAAGAGGAAGGTGAGGGTGGGAGGGATGGTTCTGCCCCCTGCTTCTGCGGCAGGAGGCGGGGGCGGGTGTCCTGGCCCTGTCCCCCCGGGGGAAGAGATGGATCCCTACCCAGCTCCTGATGGGGTGGGGCTGGGCTCCTCCTTGGACCCGGTGGTGGGGTGGGGCCTGCCGGCCACTGCGAGGGTGGGGGTAGGGGGTGAACCCAAGGGATGGAGACCCTGGGGATGAAGAAGTTCTGCTTTCAGCTGCTCCTGTAATCTATATCGGTAAAAGAAGAATTAATAGACATTACCAACCTTTCTCTTACCAAGATATAAAAGAAATTTGCAAAGCCCAAGAAGAATTTGGTAGAAATAGTGAAATCCTTAAAGAAATGGGAAGGGCTACATTAACATCTCGTGAGTTAGTTCCTGCTGATTTCAGAGACCTCTTCCAGTGTCTCCTAACCCCTTCCGAGTTTGATCTTTGGGAAAGCTCATATAAAAGGTCCTTAAAAAACCTCCTGGTGGAGCTCAAGGAAAGCACCGAGGATGCAAATAATGCAGAGGATAATGAAATCACTTTGGAACATCTATGCAGCGAGAGGATGTGAGCTAAATCTGAAGACGAGGCTTGGGTACTACCAAAATCCATTTTAGATAAGATCTGTGGAGTAGCAGAAAAGGTTTTTAATCAGTTGCCAACAGTAGAAACCCAAGTCAGCTATGTTAATATTAAACAGCTTCCATCAGAAAGTTTTCTGCAGTTTGTCAACCGGCTTCGAGTGCAAATAGAAAGGCAGGTGGAAGGACCAGTGGCGCAGGCAGAACTGTTTAAGGAGATAGCTCAAAGGAATGCCAACGAGGCCTGCCGCAGGGTGATCCTGGGACTGCCTGTTAATCCTCTGCCCACTACAGCAGAGATGATAGAGGCGTGTACCAAGAAGGCAGAGTTGTATGGTGCACAGGACAGGAGGCCGGGACTGACAAACCCAATGACTGTAGCAGCAGCAACACCAGGAATGAAAAAGCCACAGATGTCATTGGAGCAGCTCCAGCGTATCATCTATTTCCAGTGCAAAAAGCCAAGACACTTCGCCAGAGACTGCCCTCAAAGCCAGCACCAAAAGAAACACCAAAAAGAAGCAGTAGGCAATCAACAAAAAAACTGGAACTAGAGCGCTGTCCCGCACAGCGCAATGATATAAATGCAGTGGGCTCTAGAAGGAAAAAAGCCTCTATTTTAATTGAAAAGGGGGAGAAAGGGAAGCGGGGTATGGGACTGTGAAAAAATAACTGTGGGGAACGCGTGCCTAACAAAGTCTGGCAGCCTCAAAAGCAATCCAGACTTGTAACTGCTAAAGCTTTTCTTTTCAGGTCTACTCGTTGGATAGTCATTGGAGTGGACCTGCAGGACAATTCACAAGACATGGCAGGACTAGATAGTAGGTATTTTGTTATTTGGGACACAGCACACACACCCATGGAGATCAAGGTGGCTCCCATGACAATTAAGGGAGACCTAACATGCCTCGCTCTCTTGGCGCATTGTCCTCAGTCACTCTTCTATTTGACCAAGGGGCAAATCATCGCCCAGGTGATCCTTGTTCCAGCAGAGGTCCCAACAGATGACAAAGCAGCTGGAGTCTACTGGGCAGAAGTGGTTGGCAAGGATAAACCCATCATGGGATGCAACCTAACCCATGGATCAGAACATCTCCATGTAGAAGGTTTGACTGACACAGGGGCAGATGTGACTCATACCTGAAAGGGTGTAGCCTTTACAGTGAGACTTGCAACCTGAGGATGGCAAAATACAAGGTGTGGGAGGGGAAAAATTGGCAAAAATCTCTAAGAGCATTGTTCATACTGAGGGGCCAGATGGGAAATTGGCTAGTGTCCATCCGTTTGTCACTGCCTACAAGTGTCCCCTGTAGGGGAGAGCCACCATGTCCCAGTGGGGAGTCAAACTAATTATCCCTGAGACTCCTCAGGATTTTTAGAAGCAGCCACTGTGAAGCACCCCACAGAAAAGTTAACGTGGCTGGATGATAATCCAGTGTGGGTAAATCAGTGGCCACTCAGTAAAGAAAAGCTCAGGGCACTCAAAGAGCTTGTAGAGGAACAATTAGCAAAAGGCCACATAGAAGAAACTAGTCCTTGGAATTCCCCTTCTTTGTAATAAAGAAGCTGGGGAAGGATAAGTGGCACCTCCTTCAGGATTTGAGCAAGATAAACAAAGTAATTGAGGACATGGGGTCACTCCAACCTGGAATGCCCTCTCTGACAATGCTCCCACAAAACTGGAAATTGGCAGTGTTAGACATTAAAGACTGTTTCTTCCAAATTCCTATACACCCAGCAGATGCACCATGGTTTGCTTTCTCGATCCCTACGGTCAACCAAGAGACCCCAATGAAATGGTACCAGTGGAGAGTGCTACCTAAGGGGATGAAATGCAGCCCTTCTATCTGCCAGTGGTATGTAGCTTCATTGCTCTCCCCTGTACGCGCTGAAAGAAGAGAAGCCATCATCTTACACTACATGGATGATGTGCTAGTGTGCTGTCCCAATGACACTATACTACATCATACACTTGACCTAGTGGATAGTTTTAACCTCTGATGGATTCCAACTGCAGGAGGACAAAGTTCTAAGGATGCCACCTTGGAAATACCTGGGCCTGGAGATCACCGCGCGAACCATTGTTCCACAGAAATTGGAAATCCTTAGTAATCCCAAAACCCTAGCAGGTCTCCATTCCCTCTGCGCGTCTTTGAACTGAGTCAGACCCTGACTAGGTCTCAGTAATGAGAACCTAGGTCCCCTGCTCAATTTATTGAAGGGGGAGAGAGAGCTGCTTTCTCCCGGGGAACTGACCCCAGAAGCAAAAACCGCAATTGAAAAAGCACAAAGGGCTTTAACAGAAAGACAGGCTCACCGCTATAAGCCTGAGCTGCCTTTCAAATTAATTGTCCTGGGGAAACTACTACACTTACATGGGTTGATATTCCAATGGGCTGAAGGGCAGAGAGATGCACTCTTAATCATAGAGTGGGTCTTCCTCTCCCACCCATGACCCAAAACCATCACCAAGACACAAGGTCTGATGGCTCAGCTAATCCAAAAGGCCAGGGCGAGGCTGCAGGAACTGGCTTTTTGTGACCTTGTGTGTATTCACCTCCCGGTCAAACTTTCTGAGGAGGGAAAGCACTCTCCTGAGAAACTGACCAAGGAGATGTTTGAGCACCTGCTGTAGAGCAATGCTTACCTCCATTTAGATCTGGACAGCTACAGTGGACAAATATCAGTCCATGCACCATTGCACAAATTGTTTCATGAGGAATTCCACCTCATTCCTCGTGAGAAAACGAGCTGTAGGCCGCTCAACGCTCTTACAATGTTCACTGATGCATCCAAGGCGTCCCACAAGTCGGTGATGACTTGGAGAGATCCTCAGACTCAGCATTGGGAAGCTGATGTTGAATATGTGGAGGGGTCATCCCAGGTAGCCAAACTGGCTGTGGCCATGATAACCTTTGAGAAATTTTCAGAGCCAATCAATTTGGTTACTGACTCGGCCTACGTAGAAGGGATGGTGTCCAGAGCAGAGCAGGCAGTTCTCAAAGACATCGAGAACGAGCATCTCTTTAGGTTGCTCTCCAAACTAATTTGCTTAGTTTCAACTCGAGAGCATCCTTTCCATGTGATGCATGTACGGTTATACACAGATTTGCCAGGCAAAATTGCCTAAGGAGACCACAAAGCTGATTCCCCTGCCGCCCCAGCTGAAAAGGTGCATCTTCCAGATGTATTCCAGCAAGCCAAGCTGAGCCACCAGCAATACCATCAAAATGTGCCTGGACTGATCCGTCAGTTCCAGCTGACACAGGGTCAGGCTAAGGCCATTGTGGCCACCTGTCCCAGTTGCCAGCTTCAAGCTGTGCCATCCCTGGGTGTTAGGGTTAACCCCCAAGGCCTTGGGAGTTGGGAAGTGTGGCAGACAGACATCACACACATTCCCAGTTTTGGTCACCTTAAGTATGTACTTGGGAGCATTGACACATACTCAGGGGCAGTGTATGCCTCTTCTCATGCAGGAGAAAAATCTGTACATGCCAAACAACACTTAGTACAGGCCTTTTCTGTATTGGGAATCCCTAAAGAAATTAAAACTGATAATGGCCCAGCGTATCAATCCAAGGAGTTCCTAGAATTTGTCCAGCAGTGGGAAGTGGAACACAAAACTGGCATCCCCCACTCCCCCACAAGTCAAGCTGTGATTGAGCGTACCCACCAGACACTCAAACAAGTCCTAGCCAGGCAAGGCAGTGAGGCAGTGTGGATGTCTCCACAACAGAAGCACTGTAAAGCACTGTTTACCATCAATTTCCTGAACTGTTCATTTGAAAACCTGAGTCTCCCCGGTGGCTTGGCATTTTAACAGTGGTGATCAATTTAAGTTGTCACAGCATTCGCCAGAAATCTGGCAGACCAAAGGCCCCTATGAACTTGTCACCTGGGGGCGTGGCTACGTGTGTGTATCTACCCCTACAGGCCCCCGATGGATTCCTCAGAAATGGGTAAAGCCTTTAGTTCCTAAAAACCTAGCCCCAGCAGAAAGAGATGAGAAACAAGTGGCAGTTGCTTCCAAAAGAAGACGCCGCCGGAAAGAGCAAGAAGAAACCTTCTTAGCCTGTGGTTACCCTCTGACCTGCACACCCTGACTGTGAATATGCTTTAAAAATGTTTGTTTCTTTTAGGAAAAACCTACCTCACACTCAAACCCATGATGAGCCCTACCCCAGCTGTCATCCTGCTTGTGCTGAGCACTCTGGCAGCTGCCTGGATCATCCCTAAGCCACGACAGAACATCTGGGTGACCCTGGCACAGACACTCCAGCAAGAGAATATCTGCTTGTCCACTGCGGCAGCAAAAGACCCTATGTCCACCTGTCTGGTAGGGATCCCACTACAGGCTGGAGAATTTCCAGCCAGCTTTGACACTCCCAAGCCTAACATGGTTCCCAAAACACACAGTGCCCAGCCATGTGAAAGCCGTAAGCGTCAGGCTGTAGTAGTTAAGCATCCTGTTGAGGAGTGGTTACCAAAACTGCCCAAGGCAGATGAGGAACCCCAAGAATTAGAGCTATTGGGTTCCTCCCCCGCACCTTATTGTGTTCACTTCAATTATAACTCTCTGTCTGATACTAAACTATATCACCACGTAATCCAGTATCGAGAGGAATTCAAAGCAAAAAAATGGTGTAGTATGCTAAGTCACATCACAGCAGATGATCCTCTCCGCTCACATCCAAAAAACCTCCCTAAGGGTTTATTGCTGATTTGCAGGGATAGAGCATGGGCAGGGATCCCATCTCGCCTTCAAGGAGGGCCGTGTACTTTTGGGTGGCTTTCCCTGTTAGCACCCAACCAAACCCAAATCTCTAAATGGATTCGGAAAGACAATTTGACCAAAAAAGTCCACAAAACAAGCTCTGATATTTTGGACCCAAACTCTGATTCTGAAATTTTCCATTCGGCAAAATCAAAAAGAATTGCTGCATCCATATTTTTTCCATGGGTTGCAGTTGCCAAAGCACTAGGTGAGTTAGGACACCCAGAGTGCTGGATGATCAAACAGGCAAATTTAACATCCACCGCCCTCAGCTCCCTCCTAGAGGATGACGAGATCACCAGCAGGCTACGCTCCAGAACCGGGCAGCCATAGATTTACTTCTGCTGCTGCATGGACACGAATGCCAGGAATTTGAAGGACTTTGCTGACTAAACCTGACCTCGAAAGCTCCCAACGTCCACATAGTCCTCTGAGAGATGAAAAACCTGATTGGACAAGTGAAGCAAGAATCCGAGGACTAGTTTAGCGAGCTGTTCAAAGGCTGGGGACTCACAGGATGGTGGACTTCAATAGTTAAAAGAATCCTGTTGTTTTTTGTTGTTCTGTTTCTGATCGTACTGGCATTCGGGATTGTTCGTTGTTTGATTTTAAAAACTCTCAGTAGTTTAATCCCCTCTACATCATAAGTCAACCACATAGAACTAGCAGACCTAAAGCAACCTAACTGGCCTGCCAGTCACGAGTGGTGGACAAACTCCTGTTCTGTGTAAGAATAAGTCCAAATCCCTATCTTTAATTTTATCTAATAAAAAATGGTGAAGTGTTGTAATGCATTAAGGAACATGGTATGATCTGAAGATATACCCTCTGAGCTGCAGAGTGGTTAGTCCCTTCCTTTGACTCCTCCCTTGTAATGTTTTTCTACTGGCTGTAATTTGTAACCCTTCCCCCTTTCCCCTCCCTTCAAAAAGCAGCGCAAGGCCAGTCTCTTCCTCTTTTCTGCTCTGGAATAAAGCTGGGACATCATCCCAAGGAGAGAAGAGCCTCATTTTTACCTCTAATCCTTCCTATTTGGATATAACCCCCTCTCCTCTGGACCGTGGCTGGGCAGAACGCGACCCCAGGGGAACAGGGGGACTAAAATAACAACTAAATATTGATGGGGAATGGGGTACAGGGAGGGAGAAAATATTTAACAGAGCATTTGGGTTTATGTTCTTTCCTCATAGTTTAGATGCACTAAAAATAAAAAAAAAAATCTAAAAATATTTAGAAATAAAGTCCATCATCTTGTCTGAAATGTGTAGAAGCCCATTGTACAAGCCTATTTGCTTTAGTATATTTTGTGTGTGACTGAAGTTCAATTCTGATCCTGCAAAAGTCAGTGAAAGTTTTCTCATTGGTTTTAAAGCACTCAGAATTTCTTCTATAAAGTAAAATTTGGGATTTTGATTCTGTGGCTCAAACCATATCTCTCTTTAATCTACTGGAAGGAGTTGTAGGCATGTGTTCCTATGATGATATAGCTACCATTTAAGGGACAAAACACTGCTCTTAAAAAATACATTTCTTTGTAAACAGATATAAAACAAAAAATATTACTATTTCAATTATCTGGCTATAGCAATGCAGATGGCTCTGGGTTTGTTAGATGTCTCTGAACTCTGGTATTTTTCTTGGGACCTGACTTGGCACTGCATTTTACTGTGTTGATGACCACTGATTTTGGAAATTGGGACCTATTGACACCAAAATGTTTTTTGCCTTTATATATTCTTCATGTATATTCATAGTTCTGTAGACTATTATTGTATAGTTATATAGTTTCCTAACTCTGGAATTTTTTTGATTAGACAAAAAATTCCTGAAGATCTCTTCTAATCTTGCTCCTTATGGGAATCAAAGGCAAGACACCTTCCCAAGACACTTTCCCGTGTATTAGACATAAATAACTAGCAAGGAAGGGGGCTTCAGAAGGGCTTGAACCAAGAGAGGGAATTGCTTCACTAACTATGCTTCTAATTGGGGATTCTTGTCAATTATGCTAATTTCCGAAACTTATAAAACTACCTGCCCTGTATCCCATGTGCTTAGACACGTGTGCATTTTTTACATGTATTTGGGCGTGTTGTGCACCTGGAAGGACCCTATGTTAAATGGTAACCCACATTTTATCACCTAACCTTGTTTGGCTCTTTATTGTAGGAGCTCAAAAGGCAATACTATGAGCCTCTGGGTTTAGCTAGGGAATGCTAATTATCTTGGTGAACATTTCTGACGAGCTATCTCATAGGCCCTACTGGTTTTGCTTTTGTTGACCAGTGTTCACCATCATAACTAAGGTTATACAGGTGAATTCTCAGAAGTGCTTGGAACTCAGTACCTAAGAAATTGCCTTGCATTATAGGGGATAATCTCTATAGCATTTATTCAGCCTTGCAGAATATATAATTAAAGGACTAACATTTTTGCATATTTTTCCAAAACCTGTGTCTCATTAGAATCCCAGATCTCCCCTCTGGTAGGAGGTAACATATATCCCATTTTTTTTCACATGATAAAATGAATGATGTAAAAAGTCCGTGATTATTCTAAGGGGTACATTTTGCATTCACATTCATCCTTCCCTGAAGGTCTTTAAATGGCATGTAATATTTTTTTTCCCCTAGAAATACTGTGTATTGACTTTATGCAACAAAGTCTTGACGGGGGGTGGTGGTTTACAAAGGTGGCCTTTCAGGTGTGAGAAGAGACATGAGGCTTCCCCATGCCAGACACGGATGGCTCGGGAATGGATCTACTGCAGGCCACAGCTGAGTCAAACAGTGAAGCTGATGATGCCTCTGTAAAAAAAATATTTAAGAAAGAAAAAAACATTGCACAGCAGTGAGAAATTAAGAAAAGAAAGTGTTAGAGAGAACCCTGCAGTCACCAAGGTCAGTGAAGACGGGGGAGGAAGTATTCCAGTCACAAGAGCAGATATGCCCCAGCAGCCTGTTGAAGTTTTGGAAGAGAACATGGTGAAATAGGCTTTTCTCTGCAGCCTATGGAGACGACCATGGTGGAGCAGGAATTCCCTGAAGCCCTTGGATGACCCCATGCTTGAGCAGGTGGATATGCCCTGAAAGAACTGTGGACCATAGAGAGGAATCCATGCAAGAGCAGGCTGCTAGTGGGAACTGCAGCCTGTGGAGAAACCATGCTGGAGCAAATTTTTTTTCATTAAGAGATACAGCTCATAGAGATGACCCATGCTGGAGCAGGGGAAAAGTGTGAGAAGGAAGTAGCAGCAGAGAGAAACTATTATTGACTGACCACAAACCCCCATTCCTCCTGTGTCACTCAGAGACAAATTAATTTTCCAGAAGTCATGTCTGTTTTGCCCATGATGGTAACTGGTAAGTGATCTCCCTGTCATTATCTCAACCCATGAGCTTTTTTCATTCCATTTTCTCCCCCTGTCCTGTTGAGGAAGAGGAGTGAAAGAATTGTTTGGTGGGCATCTGTCAGCCAGCCAAGGTAAACCCACCACATCCTCCAACAATACTTCTTCCTATTTCCAGATGAGACTTTTCCTCAGATATTATCTCCCTTTGGAGACTGAAGAAAAAAGTCTTCTGCAAGATCACTGCCTTATTATGCAATCTGCATCAAATTACAGTTTATATTTTTCTGTTGTATGCAAAGAAAAATAATTTTTGAGGACTGTGTGTATTAGCACTACCTTATGAAAAATGTCATGTAAACCAAATACACTGATATTCAGACAGAACCTCCTGTGTTTCAGTCTGTGCCCATTGCCTCTGGTCCTGTCACAGGGAACTACTGAAAAACACCTGGCTCTGTCATTTTTGCACTCACTTTTCAGGTATTTATAGATATTAATTAAAAAATCCCAGTGAGACAATGAGTTTAGAGGGTTTAGGATTTAATTGATTAAGAATATGGTTAACCTAAAAATGTATATTGTTTTTAGAATATGTTAGGCACAATAGAAATAACATACTGTCTGTAACCTTTTACCATCCCCATGAAAGCTTCTGCTGTGCTCAAAAGGACGTGCAGAAATGTAAGCTTCTTGTTTTCTTTGGTGATAAAGAAAGAGACTAACCTAAATATACAGGGCCAGGAATGCAAAAAGGGGAGATAAAGGAGTCCCTCAGACTCCTGAACTAGATAGAGCTGACCCAGCAGTTTGGACAGTTACTGAAGAACAACAGGGCACCCATAAATTGGAAAGGCGAAAAGTTCAACATGATGAAGAGTTCCAAGCCTTCATCACTGATGACCACCCTGAAGACCACCGGAGCAAAATACGCATGCCCAGAGGGGTGTGAAGCTCATTAGCATATGCAGCGGGGATAGGAGGGGCCAAGAAATGAATATGCATGAAGCAAATTGTGCAATCCTATGCATATGTAATACTTTAGGGGATCGAGAATGTATGCCTTGTGACATTTGCACATGTTTTTGGAGAAGCAATTCCCCCATGTACCCAGGCGCCTGTCAATAATAAATTGTGGGTGCAGAGGAGCCTGCCGAGCCCAAGATCCTGGCTCTCCCCTGGAGACAAGATACTTCTCTGTAAGAGAGAGACAATGTATCGCTCCCAGGGATCTTTGAGTTAGATATGTTAAACTGTTGTACTTCATTGGTGTTACCCCCTGCTGTCCCACCCCGATACATGTATCTCGGGCTCCACCCGCCCCTCTCCTCCCCTATAAATATCCTGGGTTTTCCCCTGTTCGGGAGATTAGCTGTTGCTGGCTCCCTTCGCCAAAGCTCTGCCTGAATAAAGGTTTGTGCTTAGCAGAACGCTGGACCAGCTTTCTCGTCCCTGCTTCCTGTGTCGCCTGCCCGCCGCCGCTGAGCCGAGCTGGAATCACTCGCCTGCCCGAAGCCGCACACACGTGCTTCGGCCCAGCCCTTTTCAGGGCTGCTTCTCTAGAGAAGTCGCGGCGCTCTGGCCTTTCTGTCGCCACGGCAACTGGCACCCAATCGCGGGGCATTTAAAGGAGCCCTGAAGAAGCGTCCGCCTGCAGCTTTAACTGCGAGGCGTGCCGCTTGAGCAGCCGCCCCTCGAATAAGCTTGCTTGCGTTTTAGCAAGAGGCTATCCAAGAGGCTGCGACCAGGACCCTCGCTGACCATCTGGGGCAAGGAGAAAAGCCCCTGAGGACCGGCCACCCAGGTGATCACCCACCCAGCAGCATTTTTTTCACCTGCCTGCATCTGCTGAAGAGAAATTGTAAGTAGATCCAGTGAAGGGTTTTTTCGGGCTTTTTTCTTTTTCTTTGCTGTTTTACTGCTGGGCGTGGAGTGAAAAAGGATAGGGAACCAGTCCTCCACATGGAGGCTGACCCCACCTGAGAGGGACTTTTATATCCAAGTTGTAAGCACCCTAAAAGTGGGAAATTTTAAGTTTTCTAAAGGGGATTTAAAGAGATTTATTCATTGGGTTTTTAAACATTTTAAGATTAATTTGGATTCTGCTAAATCGGGAATTTTTTGGGATAATGTGGGAAGAAAGTTATATACAGTTCAAGCTAAGGGAGATTTTTCTGTTGCAAAATTTTTTCCTGTGTTTCAAAATATTATTTTCTCATTGGAAAAAGAGGGAAAAAAAGAAGAGGGAGTTTTGGGTCCCCAGTTGAACCCCCCAACCCCGTCAACCTCTCCATGTGCCCCTTAACCCTCTTCCCTATCTGAGAGCCAGTCGGCGGGTGGACATTGCCCCCGGGCACAGGGCTGCTGCCGTCTCCCTGACATCCCCCTACCGTCTCTCTACCCTTACCAGGGCGGCAATGACCATGCCGCTCTGGGTCTTTCCTCTAACCTCTCTCCCATGCCCTCACACCCGGTTGTGTCCCCCCAGTTCCTAGTGTTAGCACAGATGGCGCTGGCAGTGTGGCCAGCCCCGCCATTTTGTCCCACTCCCACCCCGGTTTTCCCGCCCTCAATGCCCAAACTGGCCAGCCCCACCTCTACCCCTTCTCTTCCTGCCGTGCCCTGCTCCTCCTCCCCCCCCACTGCATCGTTGGGTGTAACCATGTCAGGCCCTGCCCCATCCATTGGGAAACCCCTCCCTGTCACGGACCCCGGTCCCGCCCCTTTGCACCGGGGCCCCGCCCCCGCCGGCACGCCCGCTCCAGGGTCCCAGTACCCCGGAGGTCGGGACAGCTCCGGCCGGAGCAGGGCCATCTCGGCTTCCCCACCCAGCCACAAAAGGGCCAGCTCTAGGCACCCGAGCCGGCCCTGCACTGCCACCAAGCGCCCCCCACCTCCACTAGGAGATGAGAGCAGTGAATCTTCTTATTCAGATTCTGAGTAGGAAGACCACTGGGCTGAGGTGCAGAGGGAAGCCACACGAGCGAGGAACTCAGCTCTGTTCCGGAAAATACTTGCCTTTCCTGTAATAATGAGGAGAGACAGGGCAGGGGCACAAGTTGCCGCATGGGAATCCCTTCACTATAGGGAACTGCAGGAACTTTGTAAAGATGCCAAGGACCATGGCAGGGGTTCACATTTTTTTAAACACTTGCTGGAAGCCTCCTTCTCTGCCCACCTCATGGTCCTGCATGACATCAAGAATATTATGAACTGCCTTCTCTCCCCAGCAGAGTACATGTTATGGGAGAGGCAGTGGAAAAAACATTTAAAGCAATTGGCAGATGTTTATGCTAAAGATGCTAACAGACCTAATTTTACTTTAGAGCAATTAGCAGGAGAAGGAGATTTCCAAAAGCCCCGAGATCAGGCCCGGGATCTGCCTGAAGCAGCTTTACAAGATATAGCTAATGCTGCTAAGATATCTCTTTTTACCACCCCTGATGATAAAGTGCCAAGGCAGTGTGTCATGGAGTTACTTTACCTTTAAGAAAGTTTAAGTTGCTGGGATCTGCCTGGCGTCTTTTCTCCTGACCAATTATCGGTCATTGCTGAGAATTGACAGCAGTTTAGGCCATTGAAAAGTGGGATCAACTTGTGAACCCTACCTTAAAGTGTAAAACCAGAGCTCTCTTGGTTCTCTTTGTTTCCTGGCTGGGAAGGGCGGCAGAGCCCCAGGCTTCCCGCTCCCTGCCCAGGCCATGCGGCCGGGCGGGGACTGGGCTGGGCCCAGCGTCTCCCGGCCGGGGGATGCGGGCCCTGTGGAGGGGGTTTTCTCCGGGCTCCGGCCGGGCCGGGCCGAGCCGATCTCTGGCTCGGCTGCAGGTTTTTTGCTGTGGCTGGATTCACTGGAGACTGCTGAGTGAAGAAGGAGAAGGGGTCTGGGCCTGCAGCGGGCTGGGCGCGGCGACTGCACTCTCCAGAGCAGCCATGAGGAGCTTTCCATCGCAGACGGCTCCAGCTCCTGCACCGGCCGAGGCCACAGAACTACCTACAACAGCCTGGGCAAGATTTTAACTCTTTCATTTCCCAGATGAGACTTGCGGATTAATCTTTTTATCCAGACAGAGAAAAGAGAGTGATCAACATGAAAAGAGACTTTATAAACTACCAGTGACAGGAAAGAAAAGAAAAGGTAGAGAATTAAGAAGATGCTTTAATTAAGCTGAAATATCTTTCTGTTAAAACTATGGAAATGGACAATAAGGTCTTGAAAACACTCCTTTAATTCATGACAATATATAGGGAGGAATAGAGTGTTCGAAGTGTAAATTTTGAGTAAAAAGTAGAGTAATTATGGCACAGTGAAGTGCTGGAAGATTTGAAGCCTTGAGAGGCAATGAGAAAACTGTTTTCTGGTGAAGCTCACGGAAACAGATGAAGAAGACTTTTTGCCTTTGAATAACTTATCCTTAAAAATCCCATCCCTAGACTCATGGCCCATACACACTTGAGAGTGATGTGAAAAATGGGAGGAGTGGGCTCTAATAACAGCAGCTCTGGGCAGCTAACATTAGAGCAATGGAAAACTATAACAAAAATAGTTTTTCTTGTGAGAAACTCCATAAATTAACAGGAAGAAACTTCTGTTTCTCTATAAAGACTGGTGAAAAGACTGTAGCAAGAATTGGGACTGTTTTAACCATCAAAGTTCCAAAGGTTTTGTCTCTTTTGTCATGTGAACAAGGGAATAGTGGGTAGTCAGGGGATGAAAAGGTTTTTCTAGAAGTTTATTCTGGTGTTCCTATTGTAGTTTGTCAATAAACTTTCTTTTTTTTCCCTTTTAAGTTTTATGCCTGTTTTGCTCTTGTTCTAATCCATATCTCACAGCAAGAAATAAGTAATTTTCTTAGTTATTGGTTTAAAACCACGACACCCCTGAACGGAGCTGGCAGGGCTGAACACAGCTGATCACAAAGCAGAAATTGCTTCTAAAAAAACTGATCACCTAAAGCATCTGCCCTTGTTCCGAGGGCTACCTCTGGCTGGAGTCTGCTTGGAAACTCTGGATGGTGGCTCCCCCCCCCGGGACAACTATATGCGTAGTTGGTGGCAGAAGCTGGGGGTCGGACAGGCCCCCAAGATCCAGCCACAACACCTTACCCTAACACCAACCCTAATCTTAACCCTTACCTTAACCCTAATCCTAGCCCTAACCCTTACTTTAACCCTAACCCTAAGTGTAACCCTAACACTAGGCAGGGCAGTAAAAATACACTGTGGTGAGGCTGGTGGCAATGAGAAAAAGTGCCAAGAGAGTAATGTTGGGGAAGCGCCATGCTGGCCTTGGCATGCCTTTTGCAGCTGCAGTGTCCCTGGAGCTCTGGACTCTGGTTTTCTCAACCCTACCCCTAAAGTGTAACTCCAACCCTGAGTAGGGCAGTAAAAGCTGCATGGTAATGTCCGATTTTGGTTCTGCACTGCCTTTTGCTAGTGATGTATTTAAAAATAAGATTGTCTCCCACAGTACTGGCCAGATGCAACTCAAATTGAGCTTTGGCTTCTCAAATTTTTTTCCTACAGTGACGAGCAGCATCTCTGCATTCTTCCCATGTCACCTGACCTTGCTTCCACTGTCCATACACCTTCCTTTTTTACCTTAGCTTCAGGCTAGATCTCTGCTCAGCCAAGTTAGATCCAGGGGGGAGATTTCAGTCCACTTCTGTCTGGGCAATTGTTGCTGCTGAAGATGAATAGATCACACGGACACAGGTCGAGGTGTGGTAAAAGGAAGAGAGTTTATTTTTCCTCCCAGGATTTATAGGCTTCTGACCATGGCCAGGGATTGGATGGTCAGGGTAACACTTTCTCACTGCACTGGCCATGAGAGATGCCCATCACAAGACGTGTAACAGAAAGAATGTACACATATCTATGTTTACAGTTACTGTCCTGGGAAAGTCTTTAGAAAACTATGTTAGCAAGCTCAGAAGCTGAGTTTTCAGGGTGACAGGCAATTACTGATTGCCTTCTTGTGTCTGTTTTTTCCCATGCCAGGCGGAGGGAGTATCTCTTGGGCTGTCTCTTACAGCTGAGACAGTGGCTCACATGGATGAGGATGTATGGCAATTTCCTTCAAAGTTAAAGAGCCAGGAAGATGGTCTCTCCACCACTGGTGTATCCATTTCCTGGTAATACATTGCTGCCAAGCTGCTGGAATGTGATGCAGGGGTGGTTTGAACCACCTTCCTCCACATGGCCATTGTGCAAGGGACATCTTCTTGATCTTTAGGGACCTTATCACTTTTTAGATCACTATAGATGATTTCCAGCACTGTTAATTCTTTCAAGTACTGGATACCTTTGTCTGTAGTCGTTCACTTCCTTGGGGAGTTCTCAAGATCCCTCTTAAATGGATATCTTGCCCTCACACTTGAGAGGAGCCATCTCCAGAGACTTCAAATTGCTCCTTCTTTTGCAATTCCTCTTTCAATTTCCTGGTCTTTAGCAAGGGATCCCAGCTTTTGGGTTTCATGACCTTCTAACTGCTGACTGTTGTCCCTGTTATCCCAGCACTGAAGCAGCCAGGCGGAAATACACTCACCTGGCTAGCAACTGTAATCTTTTTGCAAGTCTCAGTGTTCTGATGAGGTCAGGGACCTGGTAGTTTCCGCTTCCTGTTTGAATTCCCTCACTCCTTCCTCTCATTCCTTTGTCAAATGACTGGCTTATTGATCAGACTCTTCTTCCTCTTCATCCCTTTCTAATAGATTATATGGGCCTGTAACTCGCCTTGTCCATTACTGTAGTTGCTGTGGTTAGAATCCCTGTCTCAGCCATTGTGTTCTCAAATGCTGTTTGGGTTCCTGCCTCAACTAAAATCCTCTGAGAGTACTGAAAAGTGGCTTGGTTGCCACAGGCCAGGCTCCAGTACAAGTCAAGAACGCTGCAGTATTTTGGCTACTGCTGAGCAGCACTGGCACAGCATCATCGCTGTCTCTGATATTCTGCGCCTCTCCTAATAGGCTGGAGGTGAGCAAGACCTTAGGAGGGGACATAACCAGGACAGCTGACCCAAATTAACCAAAGGGATATTCTATATGAGATGATGTCAGCCCAGATACAAAAGCTAAGAAAAGTAGGAGAAAGGGGCAACATTCATTATTTACAATGTTTGCCTTTTAGAGCAACCGCTATGAGTGCTGAGGCCCTGCTTCCTGGGAAGTGGCTGGACATTGCTTGCTGATGGGAAGTAGAGAATAAAATCTTGTGCTGGTTTTGCATTAATTGATATTTGGTGATTTTGGATAACCTAATTCTGTAACTTTTCTCTAAAAAATCTTTTTTCTCTTTCTCTGATTCTGCTGCACTTGTTCTGTATTTTTCTTTCTCTTCCTGGATTTCTCAGCCTCCTTTAAACTGAATTCTTTTGGGATTCTCTCTCATGGAGAGCTCTGCTTATCTGAGTTCTTCAGTTTTGATGAAAACTCTCGAGCTCATTAGAATCTTGTTTCTCATGTTTATTAGAAGGTCATCACAAAACTTGGCAGGTCTCTCCAGACTAGCTGCACAAGTCTAAATCACTGCAATCTGGTGCATTTCTTTCTTCTGATGGTACAACAAGGCCTTGTGGCTCGCTTCGTGTCTGACGCACAAAATGGCCCCGAGTTACGCAATGCTTTTATCTTTATACCTATTTTTACTCAATTAACAATAGACATGTATATTATTTTTCTTAATGACCCAATGACCTATCACCTCTGTGCTACACTGTGGTATTTTCTGTCTAATCACTTACTATTACTCAAAAACCTCTAAAAGAAGAACATAAAGAAGAAAGAAGAGACAACACTCTAAATCCTCCATCTTGTCTCCTGTTCTCTAAACTAACTTTTTCACTCAGTGACTTAAGAAAACTTTCTAATCTACACACTTACACTTAGCTATTTCTATCTAACTTTAACAGTTGTTTTCATGTTCATGAATTTAATGTTATATGAAATTCAGTGTTTTTCTGGATCTTAGAACTAAGTATCAGAAACAAGGGCACACACTCTCTATCCCAGACTCCAACAAATTCTAGTAGGATTTAGTGTAGTGTTTTTGGTTTGCTAATTTGAGTTTTTTGCCTAATGTATTAAATAATGTAATGGGTTTAGTACTGGCTAAAATTGCCAGTGCACTTACTAGAATTATTTACTTAGTTTTTGTTGTGAGATATAAATTAGGAGGAGGGTAAAGCGGGCTTAATATTTAAAAGGCATGAAAAAAAACTTTATTAATAGAATTAAAATAATAAAAAGAATCAGAATAAAACTTTTAGATTTACTTTTTTTCTTTTTACTTGACTTTTTTTAATTGACAATGTAGGGACAAAAGTTGGGATTTTTAATTAGTTACTACTTCTGTAATAGTCTTTTATCAGTTCTTGCAGGGAGAGGAATTTTCTCTTGCTATGCTATGGGCACTTCTATAAGAAAGAGTTTTCTTGTGGCTTTTAATTTCTACAAATAGCAGCTGCATGGGGAAAAAATTGCAATCATGAAGCTCTTCCTATTTTTACAGCCTTCCCACAACTGAGTTAATGGTCTATGTTAACTCATGGGGCACTATTTTAAGGATGAGCTGTTTAAAAGTAAATGTTTTCTTCATTTATCACTGTGATTATTTTTATTTCTGGGAACAGAGGTCTTCTTCTTTCCCTGGGGACAAAGGGTCTTTATCACTTTTATGTCTCTCTTTGCTCAAGCTTCTCATGGAATCACAGCTACTTTAACATCTGCTTTGCTTCATTAGAGATGCCTCTCCTCACATCTACAGTTTGAAGACTCCATCCCCCTATACTTTCTCATGAATTAAAGGGGGATATTTTAGTGTATCATAGTCCATCTCTATGGCCTTACCAAAGGAACTTTCAGCCCCAATATTAAGGTATCTATAGAGAAACATTTTAACAGAGTAAAAGCATGACATTTTAGTAAAAGCCTGTCTGCACAAGCCAGCCTTTAATCCAGGTGACAATATTAAAGGCAGTGTCCTTGAAACTCTCCTGGAGCAGTGAGAATGAAAGAAAATCAATAGCCTTGTGTATTGAGAAAAGAATGTAAAACAATATGTATTAACCAATAGTAGCTTGTTAAGCCCGCAAACCCTGTCAGACCCTATAAAAGTGTGCTAAAGATAGAAATAAACGACATTTGCCATACTTCTGTGAAGACTCGATGAATAGTCTGAGCTGTTTTTCAATATCTGGCACTTCGACCAGGAACCTTTTGCAGGCAAAGGGATTCGGCGGGTCTGTATGCAGGAAGACGTGGAAGTGGGTTGGTACTGGGTGGCGGGTTCACATGCGGTGGGATGTGGAAGCGAACCTAGCTGGGGAAAACCTTGGGCAGAGGAGCTGGGGCGAAGACCAAAAGCGAGTGCGCATCGGCACCCAGAAGGAGGGGTTGCTCCCCTCCCCTACCCAGGGCCGCTAGCATGGATGGGTTTGCGGCAGCACAAACTGCTTCTAAACATTATCGTTAAACTAAGCAAAGCAGTCAAGGATAAGGACCTTGGAAATGTCGTTCTATGGGCTAGAGACGATAGGCTCGGGCACCTCCAGGTCCCGCTGCTGATTTTTGCGGCAGAAGAATGGAAGGACATAGGAGATTTGTTAGGGAAAAAAGAGATCACGGACAAAATCAGCCATCTGGGTGGTTTCTTTGGAGTTGGGCACGTTTGGCTAGTGAAGGGGCTCATGGGGAAGCAATGTAGCTCGGTCTCGGAACTTTTAAAATCTCAGAAGTGTGCCAGGGCGGGCGAGACCGTGTCAGTGGAGCCCAAGCCGGGAGTTACCCCACCGAATGCAGATGTAGAAATGACGGCCTCTCCGGAAGGAGATGGTGCCGGCCCCAGCCAGGCGGAGCCCCGAACGTCAGCAGAAATAAGAGCCCCAGATTGCCAGCCACCATCTACAGTTCACTGGGGAAAGCCGCAGGACGTTCCTCTCCTCCCAGATGTGTCAATGCATTCAGAAGACAGGCAACCACCGGCAGGAGAAAAACCAGTAAATTGTAATGATGCATCTGTAAGAGACGGTCCGAAGATTCCCTCATCTGTCTCACAGCCGTCTCAAGGACAGAGACTGAGACCCTGAATATCACAAGGGACTTGGTTTGGGGGTTTGGGCCTAGCTGAGATGGATGTTTGCTAAGTGATTGTTTGCAGGTGGTTGCACGGTACACTGCTCTCGTTCCTGCTGGTGAGCAGAGGCTTGGTAACCTGCGCAACGGGTTTTCCACGACTCATGGCTCTCATTCCTGCTGGTGAGCAGAGGTTTGTGTGTGGTACCCTGTGCAATGGGTTTTCCATAACACCTTGCCCTTGTTCCTGCTGGTGAGCAAAGACTTGCAAGACATGGATCACTCTGTACCCTACACCTGCTCCCCGCGCAATGGAATTCATCACAATGATCATCAATCTCATCTGGTTTTGGCCCTGCGCCCCTTGCTTTGCAAAAGACTATAAAATTATACCCCAAACTTACCTTCCTTTGAGATCTCCCCAACGGACAGAAGACTCTGCGTCGTTGGACGGCTGAGTGGACTTTGACGTTGGTAGCTATAATGCCCTTACTCTCTTTTCCTTATGCTTTGTTTTCTCTTTTCTTTCCCTCTATCACATATTAGTGCTGATGAACACTCAATAAAATGTGTTTTCTTGTTTAAGTCCTTGGTTTGCTGATAATCTTTTGTACTCTACGACCGACTAAAAGAACCACATCACGAATCCCACCTTGCGGATCGTGACATAAATTGGCGTCACGGACAGGATTCTGAGAGACAGAAGGGGTTGCAGGTTGTTGTGCAGTCTGTATCAGGGGAAGGATATTTCGCTTCAGCCGCACCTAGCCTGCCACGCTGGTGAGCAGTGTCTAGAAAGCAAGGGAGGCGACTCGAATTTCTCGCAAACTGCACGTGCCCAGGTAAAAGCACCCCTACACTCATTTGAGGGCTCTGTCTTCAGAATTTTACACGGGATCTTTGAGTACAAAAGGTGGGACTTACTGGTTTTTTATATGCTGACTGCTTGGTGTAGTGGAGAGACAACCTGAATTTTAAGATAAAGGGGTGCCTCCCAACAGATTTGGTCTCTCCACCCACGACAGGGGGGAACGCAGCATTGGCTGCGTCTGATGTAGTGTGACTGAGTTTTACCTCCCTGTAGTGGTTCTGTGTACCGTTTTGTGTTTTTGATGAATTTTGACTGCTTGGTGTAGTGAAGAGACAACTTGAATTTTAACATAAAGGGGTGCCTCCCAAGCAGATTTGGTCTCTTCATCCATACAGGGACGCAAAGGGTGACGTGGCAAAGGCTGCGTCTGTGTGTAACTTAAGTCTTACCTCCCTGTAGTGGTACTGGGCCCTTCGCACACAAAGATGAGTGAACACTCTGAAAACTCTAGTATAAAAGATAAAGCTGCATTCATTGCTTTGTTAGCAAAGCACAATGCTAAGCCCTCCCCAGCCGGGGAAGAATGGGCTCAAAATAATTGGTTCAACCTGGAAAATGTAACTGATAGAATTTGCTCCCTGCAACATGAGTCAAAGTTCAAATTTGGCCGTCATAAAACCATAATTTGTTCTGTATTGGGAGCTTGCCTTACGTCAGCTGTAGAGGCTCGCATGAGACGAAGGCAGGAAGAGAATGTAATTATACAATCCCTACAAAATTTAGTTGAAAGTTTGCAAAATGAAATTCATTTCTTACGAACTGCTCTGAGTGAGGAGTGTGCCAAAAATTCACAGTCTGCTGATTCCTTTAAGGAGTCGCTGGAAAAAGAAACTCCTCAGATAAATCACGTATATCCTCAAGCAGAATTACATTTGGTAAAAAATTGTGGTGAAAACTGCTGCTCCCAAATAAGACCTTTGATTAAAACAGAATATAATTATATCAATGATGAAGATCTTGATCCACATATAACCACTAAAGAAATCCCGTACACTGCTACTGAATTGGCTAAGTTGAAAAAGGAGTACGGGCGTCTCCCTCACGAGTCAGAGACAGAATACGTATTTCGTCTCTCACAGGGGGAGATCAAATTCGATTATCTGAACAAGAAGCAAGTGGTTATTGGGGACATGATGTTTTCTTAACAACAGGAGATAACCGCAACCCATGGTCCCTAACACAGCAAGCTGCATATTGGGCAGGGGGACTTAACCCCCTGGAAAGGGGAGATCCTGTAGCTCTAACCGGCTCCCCAGATCAAATTCTAGAAAACATTCATAAGGCAGCTTGTCTACAACTGATTCATGAAAGAAAATTAATTGTTGCTTCTGAATCACCAATGTTGTTACACGTGAAAGCTGAAATTATGACCCCTTTAATTTGTGGTCTTCCAGAATCACTGAAACCTACAGCAATTCTCCTCCAAACAATCATAGATGATATCCTTGTGGGAGGAGATGAAAAAGAAGTAATAAAAAATAAATATGCTGAAAAGAGGTACACTACCTGGGAAAAGGGATTGTTTGTAGTTAATCCAGCTCTCATAGAAGTAGAAAAAATTTCACAACAACAACCAATTGCATTAAAAGGCCCTTTTGAAATAACTAAGACAGTCACTACTGGGACTCTCCACCCTGACGGGGTGGCCCAGAGGGCCTCAGTGAGAAAGTGGTATGCCCAGATTGAACATTACTGTAACATCTTCTCAATAACAGAAGGAGCTGTAAAAAAATCAGGTGATACAAAAAACTGAGAGCTTAAGTAGCAGCCATGACAAACCTGACTTGATAATTAAAGAAACCCCTCTTAACATAAAAACAGAAAAGGGTAGGCTGATTTCTAGCCTACAGTATTGGTGGAACTTGGGGGTGAAGAAAGGGGTACTGAAGGGTTTAATGGTTAACCTGCCACTTGAAAAATTAAGTAAATTGGTCTCTCAGTGGCAGGATTCCAGCCCCATTGTACCAAGCGCTCCACCTCGCCCTCAACTGATTCTGGGCAGTGGGCCAAAGCAACACCACTCACAGGTTCTGGACAGTGAGCAAAAACAATCAGCAAACTCTTGGTTCACTGATACCTCTGCCAAATGAGAGGGAGACGTGTGGAGGTGCAGGGCAGTAGCCCTCCACCTTTCCTCTGCTGAACGAATCATTACTGAGGAAGAAAGCAGCGCTCAGGCTGCAGAGCTGATAGCTGTTTGGAGTGTTTTCCAACATGAGGCACAGAATACCTCTCCTGTCTGTATCTACACTAACTCCTATGCTATGTTCAAGGGATATACTGAGTGGCTTCCTTTTTGGCAACAAAAGGACTGGGAAGTAAACAGAATTCCAGTATGGCAAAAGGAAAAGTGGCAAGAAATTCTACGCTTTCTGCTGGTAAGAGTGGGGATTATATCTTGGTTAGTCCAAACTGAAGCTTTTAAAAGAACTACAGGAAAATATGCATGGGTAGCCTCCGATGCCTTGGGGAAAGAGCACTGGATAAACACCCACTGGATAATTCCATCATTTTAATCTCCTGCCCCTATGTGGCAGACTCTGTTTTGTTTATTTTCTACAGAAGAACACCGAGGGACATGAAGATCAGATAAACCGTGAACTTATAGATTTAAAATAAGTGCTGTAGCAAAGCCTATATTTAGTGTAATAATCACATACCATGGTGTGAACACCCCTTTTTGTGCTAAATGACAAAGCTAATGTTTTCCCTTCTTTTATGTTAGCCCAAGGTGATGATGTTTCAACACGCTGCAGACCAAGTACCAGATCCCACACTGAGCCTATACACAGTCAAGTCACTGGATCTTGTGGCCAGGTTATATCTTGTGAAACTCGGAATCAAGATTGTTGGCTGAATTTAACAGCTGTACAATTATCCTCCAAAGTTGTGTGTGGTAAAAACAATACCAAATATTGGGGAGAGCTTAATGTTTATGTTGTACTGCCTACCACACAGCCACCAATTAGATTGACTCCAAAAATTTCTGAAATTGGACCATATATAATCAGGAAAACTGGCCAACAACAAATGCTATTTAATCCAGCATGGTCTATCAAACAAGTCAAATTACTAATGCAAAACAATGTCTCAGAGATTCAGCCAGCTTGTTCACCTTTTTTGCAAACTTCCTTTGAGGGGTGGACAACCTGGTTGCAAAAGCGAAATTCTTTTCACAAACGGATGACAAGAGATATAACCGGTGTCGTGGGATCAGGACTAGGAATTTTGAATAGTATTGATTCAGAAGTATTGATGAATAAATTGGCTGTTGCAACTAAAGATTTGACCAAAATACAACAACCACTGAGGTCATCTTTAACTGCCTTGGGAATCCAACAGTGGTTGCTATCAAACATATTACCAAATTGGGAAAGGGTAAATGTAGATGATCACAAATGAATAATTGATGCACTCAGTGCTACCCAAAACAATGTTTCTCTGGCTCTTAGCTGTATTCAAGCCCAGTTGTGGATGCAGTCAGTTGCTGCATCAATTATCAGAGAGGGTGAAGAAGGCACCTTTCCCACTGAAATTTGGAAAATAGTCTGGGACAATGCCAATGATTTTGAAAAGGAATTTCAATCTTGGTGGAATTTGGTGAATTTTACCTACGATCCCACCACAAACACAGCCACAGCTTTTGTGTTGACAATATGTAATGCTTCAGTACATTCAATTTTTCCTATCAATGCATTGGGGCTGAATCATGACGGAGCTGTTCTCTATCCTTTAGAGCATAGGGAATGGGCCCGTCAGATTGGTGGGAAATGGCAAACTGTTGGTTTAGAAAATTATATTGTCCGGGAACAACAAGGGTTTATCTGTGAAAGTAATGAAATCAAAGCTCAAGACATTTGTTTAGACACAGAACAGAATATCTGTCATTTTGAAATCCATCCTAATGACACTTCTGAAACAGTGCTTGTGTATGTAGGCAATGGATGTGTATGCTTGAGAACTGCTTGTGATAGTATGCTTGTATAAAACATAGTAGTGGATACTAAGAATCATTCAAATTTTTGTGTATGCAATTTTACTGTGATTATAGGATGTGACTTTTCATATTTAGCTCCAGTTACTTCATATTATCTTTTGCAGTATAATTACACTTTGATTCATCATTTAGTGCCTGCTCCAATTGGAATGAATTTTACTCTGGTGAGGCAATTGTTGCTTCACCAGGATTTAATTGAAATTTTGGAAAATATCAAAAAGGATGGACAAAAGACCTTAGTTACGGTTCACCACAATGTGAAAGGAATACATCGTGTTTTGGAAAGAGTAAGGAAAGATGCTGAGCACGAGTGGTGGGACACTCTTTTTGGGTGGTCACCAACTGCTACAGGTGTTTTGAACAAATTCTGTCATCCCATCATTGTCCTCTTGGTTTTAGTTTTACTTGGTTTTGTTCTATCAGCAATCTTGTACATCCTGAATTGGAGAATGATGAAGTGGTTGACACAATTGACTTCCATAATGGATGCACACAATATGATTGGTACTTTACATGTTGCTGATACCCCTAAGGTTATCGATACTCGATGAATTATGCAGGCACTACAAGAAATAATTTGCCATTGTGACTATGAGGTTAATCATTTTATAATGTTGTATTTTAGAATATAATTTACTGTTTGTTTTAAGATACGAAACCAATATGTAAGACTTAGTTAAAATAATATATATGGAATAGTTTTCTTTAAAATTAATATATTGATTTTCTTATTGTTTTGTTTTTTCTTTTTCCTTTTTCTGTCCCTTATCTTTTCCCTACTACCTGTCACTGTTTTTTCCGGGATATACTACCAACTGTAATGAGTCCTGAAGACTTCAACGAAGAACTTTGCAGCAGCACTACAACATCGTGCAGAAAGACCTCGATGATTGTGAGCCACGGGGTGGTGTAAGAGACGGTCCGAAGATTCCCTCATCTGTCTCACAACCGTCTCAAGGACAGAGACTGAGACCCTGAATATCACAAGGGACTTGGTTTGGGGGTTTGGGCCTAGCTGAGATGGATGTTTGCTAAGTGATTGTTTGCAGGTGGTTGCACGGTACACTGCTCTCGTTCCTGCTGGTGAGCAGAGGCTTGGTAACCTGCGCAACGGGTTTTCCATGACTCATGGCTCTCATTCCTGCTGGTGAGCAGAGGTTTGTGTGTGGTACCCTGTGCAATGGGTTTTCCATAACACCTTGCCCTTGTTCCTGCTGGTGAGCAAAGACTTGCAAGACATGGATCGCTCTGTACCCTACACCTGCTCCCCGCGCAATGGAATTTATCACAATGATCATCAATCTCATCTGGTTTTGGCCCTGCGCCCCTCGCTTTGCAAAAGACTATAAAATTATACCCCAAACTTACCTTCCTTTGAGATCTCCCCAACGGACAGAAGACTCTTCGTCGTTGGACGGCTGAGTGGACTTGGACGTTGGTAGCTATAATGCCCTTACTCTCTTTTCCTTATGCTTTGCTTTCTCTTTTCTTTCCCTCTATCGCATATTAGTGCTGATGAGCACTCAATAAAGTATGTTTTCTTGTTTAAGTCCTTGGTTTGCTGATAATCTTTTGTACTCTACGACCGACTAAAAGAACCACATCACGAATCCCACCTTGCAGAATGTGACAGCATCGAAAAAAGATCTATTAGGGTGGCAACAACAAATAGAAAAACTTGTGCAACAACTACATGCTCATATTGAGCAGTCATTAAGAACGAGTGGAGCTCAGCACCATCAAGAGAAAGCAGCTCCACAGCAAAAGCTGAAACAACAAACAGAATCTGTTCAGCAACGTCAGGATATGATACATCCTGAACTATCTGCTCCACCTTTGGAGACACTTTTAACACCACAATCTTATTCAACTTCAAACTTTACTACCCTAGAAGAAGAGAAGCCAAATTTAGGTTGGTTTCCACCCAAACCAGGGGGTCATGGGGGGAGCACTGAAGTGTGCGCAAAGAACAAAGGCACTTCCAGGGCAAAGGCACTGCAGGAAAAGCTCCAAGGCCACACGGGACAAATATCAACAATTACAGAAACAGTTGAGCAGAAACAGGTGGCTCAGACAGCTTCAAAGAGAGACAAAATAGCCAAAAAATCGCTAACTATATGATATCTAGTTCGAAATTTATCACTGTAATTAAAGGTTGTTAAGTTGCAATGTTCACCACTGTTATCACCTGGCCCTGAGAGGTTTTTCGTGTAACATCGCCTGCTTTTGTAAAATCGTGCCCTTTTCCCTCTATCCGCGAACAAGAGAAATATTGAAAGAAAGAACTGCATTTGTGTCCTGGGGTGACTTTATGATACTGGTATCCCCAATCGTCTGGTTTATGTCATATATTAAGTTCTGCACCTTTAAGACTGGCTTTGAGAGCAAGAGAGGGAGAAGAAGAAGCGCGAAGTTTGTGTTAAGGAAAAACATCACTCCCCCACATCCCGCTCCTGGACTGTGGTGTCTGCAGCACGGACAGACAGCGGGACAGAGCTTCTCTCTGGCTTTTAGTTAGTTCTAGCTAGCTGAGGCAGAGGAGTTCCCTGGACCTTTGTTTGTTATTTTTTCCCAATTTTCTTGGATCTGTGCAAGCCTGCTCTGGACTGAACACACAGCCAAACCCCGAGAGCTCACGCCTGTGGCCCACCGGGGCCTGGGCCTCGGCACTTTCCAGCGCCAGAGGGACTGATAAGAACCTGAGCGAGCCGAGCTACACCACATGAAAAGGACTTTTTTTTTTTCTTCCTAGATTTGCCATCCCATCGAACAGCAAGAGGTTTTATTATTTAATATTACTCAATTTCTGTTAAATAAACAGCTTTTTCCACTTCTCTCCAAGGAATTTTTTTTTTTTCTTTTCCCGGACCAGTTGGTGGGGAGGGGCATTTCCCTGGGGAAATCCCCATTTGGAGTTTTCCTTCCTAATTTGCCCTAAACTAGGACAAATACAGTTTTTGGCGCCCAATGTGGGGCAAGAGAAAGTGGAAAAACCTGTACTGATTGTTGGTTGTATTTATTCTGTATTGGGATAAAGCAGTCAGTAGCCATGTTGTTTGGATACATAATGTCTCTCGGGGTGGAGGCCTTCATGTGGACCTGGTCCCTAAAAGTTTTTGAGGTTTTAATACCTGTCTTTGCCCTCTTTCACAGTAGAGGGGCACGGATTAGAATGGTTATTGTGCTGGGCTCGGTGATAATGATTTATAGGAAGTTTATAGAACTACTAAAGTTTCTGTCAGGTATGTTTGGCTTATGGTTTCTTCGCCCTACCCTGCCTCCCAGTCCCAGTAGCACATTTTGGGAGTTTATTGGTAATTGCACCCAGTTTGTTAGAGGAAGACCAGGGGATGAGGCTTTTCAGCCTTTTCTTTCCTTCTTCTCCTTTGAATCTGTTATGTCCCTCTTTGAGAATATCCAGTTTCCCCTGAGTGTTAAGGATACCACATTCCTGGTCACTTTCCTGTTAGTTCAGCTGTTGAGCTTCCTCTATATGGTCTGCAACTTCTCTAGAATGAGGGCTGAGATATCCAGAGGAGCCAACGAGACCCCTGTCCCAGAAGTAGACTCAGGTGTGGGAAATCCTGATTGGTGTAGAGAATGGGAGAGAATTGGCTGAACTCTGAAAGAATTTTCTGATCCCTCAGCCTGGGAATTTTCACGTGAACAAATTCAGAACCCAGATGAAGTAGGGAAATATCTGGAAGAGAATTGCTGTGATGATTCTAAGGAGAAAAATATCATTGCAATAAGCTGGGCCCTAGCGTATGCTTATCGCACGGTGTTAGATACTGTAGGGCAGGCAGATAAATCAGCAGCTACCCCAGTCACTCAGGCTGCAGCCAAGCCAGCAGCCAAACCAGACAGTGAGCCTAAGCCAGTGTCTGTTGCTCCTGCCACGAGAGGCATGAAATTCAAAACCAAAACCGATCGGCCAGTAGATGATGATAATGGTGATGAGGGGGAAGGACCCTCAAGACCAGCAACTGATCAAAAATCAGAAGGCACTGGTGAACCTTTCTCCCTGAAGGACCTTCGTGGCCTGAGAAAAGATTACACTCGACGACCTGATGAATCTATAATTAGTTGGTTAGTCCGTCTGTGGGATGCTGCAGGTGAGGCTACAGTTCTGGATGGCACTGAAGCGAGGCATCTGGGGTCCCTGTCACACGATCCAGTTATTGACCAGGAGATGATGAGGGGGGCTGACCCTTATAGTCTCTGGGAACGGATCCTAAGAAGTGTGGCACAAAGATATCTGTGTGCAGACGATCTCTATATACAGCAAACTAGTTGGAAAACCATAGAACAAGGGATTCAGCGTTTGAGAGAAATGGCAATAGTAGAGATTGTCTTTGTGGGTGGCTTAGGTACTAGAAATCCAGACTTGGTGCCATGTACATCTGTGATGTGGCGAAAACTTGTTCGACTTGGGCCACAAGAATACGCTTCTGCTTTAGCAACAATGAAGCGGGATGACTGGGAGGAGACTGTGCTGGATATGGCGAAGAAGCTTCGAGCACATGCAGATACCGTGCATGGCCCCATGCAGGCAACAATTGCAACTGTGAGAACAGATATGCAAAACTTCCAAAACAAAATAGAGGAGAATCTCAAGAAACTCAGGGAGGACCTTCTTCCAGTCTCAGCAGTACAGACCAGGAGCCCTGGTACTCAATGCAGAAGTTCCCCAGATAGAGAGAAAAAGCTACGAGCTGAGCTGTGGTTTTTCCTATGTGACTGTGGAGGAAACGTGAAAAGATGGGATGGAAAATCTACTGCTGCTCTGGCAAAACGGGTGCATGAATTGGAAGACAGCAAGACTCAGGGGGGATACTCCACCAAAAAGAAAGCCGCTCCAGTAGCCTGTAGTCAAACTGACAAGTATGATGATGACATGTCTGACACCCTTGAAGGAACCTCCAAGACATATACCCAAGGAAAGAAGGATAACCAGGCTTAGAGGGGCCCTGCCTCTAGCCAGGTAGAGGCTAGGGAAAACCGTGTCTTTTGGACTGTGTGGATTCGTTGGCCTGGCACATCAGAACCACGAAAATATGAGGCCTTGGTTGACACTGGTGCACAGTGCACCCTAATCCCATCAAGATATGTAGGGGCAGAATCTGTTTCTATTGCTGGTGTGACAGGGGGATCACAGGACTTTACTTTAGTGGAAGCTGATGTGAGCCTGACTGGGAAGGAGTGGAAGAAACACCCCATTGTGACTGGCCCAGAGGCCCCATGCATTTTGGGCATAGACTACCTCCGAAGTGGGTATTTTAAGGACCCAAAGGGGCTTAGGTGGGCATTTGGGATAGCAGCTGTAGAGACAGAGGGCATCAAGCAATTGAACACCTTGCCTGGACTGTCAGAGAACCCATCTGCAGTAGGACTCCTAAAAGTAGAAGAACAGCCAGTACCGATTGCCACCTCAGCAGTGCACCGCCGACAATATAGAACAACTCGAGATGCTGTGATCCCCATCCACAAGATGATCCGAGAGCTGGAGAGCCAAGGGGTGGTCAGCAAAACCCACTCACCCTTCAACAGCCCCATCTGGCCTGTGCGTAAATCTGAAGGAGAATGGAGATTGACTGTGGACTATCGTGCATTGAATGAAGTGACTCCACCTCTGAGCGCTGCCGTGCCAGACATGCTGGAGCTCCAGTACGAGCTGGAGTCCAAGGCAGAGAAGTGGTATGCCACTATTGACATTTCTAATGCATTTTTCTCCATTCCCCTGGCAGCAGAATGCAGGCCTCAGTTTGCCTTCACATGGAGGGGAGTGCAGTACACCTGGAACCGACTGCCCCAGGGGTGGAAGCACAGCCCCACCATCTGCCATGGACTGATCCAGGCTGCCCTGGAAAAGGGTGAGGCTCCAGAACATCTGCAGTACATTGATGACATCATTGTGTGGGGAAAGACGGCTGAAGAGGTCTTTGAGAAAGGAGAGAAAATCATCCAGGTTCTCCTGAAAGCCGGTTTTGCCATCAAGAAGAGCAAAGTTAAGGGACCAGCTCGTGAAATTCAGTTCCTGGGGGTAAAGTGGCAAGATGGACGGCGTCAGATTCCTACTGATGTCATCAACAAGATCACAGCAATGTCTCCACCAGCCAACAAGAAGGAAATGCAAGCTTTCCTGGGTGCCATAGGTTTTTGGAGGATGCACATTCCTGAGTACAGCCAGATTGTGAGCCCTCTTTACCTGGTCACCCGCAAAAAGAACACTTTCCAGTGGGGCCCTGAAAAACAACAAGCCTTTGCTCAGATCAAACAGGAGATCGCCCATGCAGTAGCCCTTGGCCCAGTCAGGACAGGACCAGATGTGAAGAACGTGCTCTACTCTGGAGCCGGGAGCCACGGTCTGTCCTGGAGCCTTTGGCAGAAAGTGCCTGGGGAAACTCGAGGCCGACCACTGGGATTCTGGAGCCGAAGCTACAGAGGGTCCGAAGACAACTACACTCCCACAGAGAAGGAAATCTTAGCTGCCTATGAAGGAGTTCAAGCCGCCTCAGAAGTGATTGGCACAGAAGCACAACTCCTCCTGGCACCCCGACTACCAGTGCTGGGGTGGATGTTCAAAGCAAAGGTTCCCTCTACCCACCACGCCACCGATGCTACATGGAGCAAGTGGATCGCCCTCATCATGCAGCGCGCCCGTATAGGAAACCCAAATCGCCCTGGGATTTTGGAGATAATTACAAACTGGCCAGAAGGTGAAAACTTTGGTCTCACTGATGAAGAGGAGCAGCAACAAGTGACACGGGCTGAAGAAGCTCCACCGTACAACCAACTGCCAGCAGAAGAAACATGCTACGCTCTGTTTACTGATGGTTCCTGTCGCGTCGTAGGGATGAACTGGAAGTGGAAAGCAGCCGTATGGAGCCCCACACGACAGATCGCAGAGGCCACTGAAGGAGAAGGTGGATCAAGCCAACTTGCTGAACTCAAAGCTGTTCAACTGGCCCTGGACATTGCTGAAAGAGAGAAGTGGCCAAAGCTCTACCTCTACACTGATTCATGGATGGTAGCCAATGCTCTGTGGGGATGGCTGGAAAGGTGGAAAAGGGCCAACTGGCAACGCAGAGGAAAGCCAATCTGGGCTGCTGATGAGTGGAAAGACATTGCTACCAGGGTAGAGAAACTGTCTGTGAGGGTCCGTCATGTAGATGCCCATGTCCCTGTTATAAATGCAAAGGCAGATTTGGGTTAAATAAAAACAATTTATTATAAAACAATTTCTATAAAAAATAAACAATGAGGAAAAACCACAATAAAACAAACAGCGCAGCGCTGGGTGGACAGGGGTCTATACCCAAAGGTATAGGTGTTCCCAAATCCACGAAGGAGGGTAGACTGTCCGGGGTTTTTATAGGGATTTTTAGCCTTGAGGCCAAATTCCAGGCAGGCACCATTCATCAACAGTCCTTGATTGTCGTATGAATTGATTTCCTGGCGTTGGAGAATAGAGTCAAATGGACGTCCGGACCGAGTCTCCTCATATGTAAAGAAGTTCTGGGTGGTTCTTGATTTCATTGTGGTTCAGGCCATCTGGATGGGATGGTTGGATCCGGGTTGGAGCCGATGGATATCTCGGCTGGATTTTTCCTTTTGTTTACCTGATGGCTTCCCCCAACGGTAGCCTGCAAGGCGGGGTGTTCAGGTCCGGTGATGAGTATCTCGTCGGAGCCTCTCCTTGTTGGCTTGATGTTTCGTGTCCTGTCTATTCTTTCCCGTTGATGGGCACCGAGCCTGTCCCTGTCAGTTTGATGAGTTTTTGTCTTGTCAGCTTGATGAGCCGTGTCCTGTCTATTCTTTTTCGTTGATGGGCGCCGGCTAGGATCGTTATCCTTTGAGTGGGAATTCGTGGCTAGATCTGGGAAGGGCTTGTGTGTCATACTGTACTTTATATTTTATATCATTATTGTTATATACATTTATTTAGATTTCTACGAATTTTTACAAGTTCATTTCTCACAGTCCCCCGCCTAATAATCCATTACATTAAAAATTCGTGTTATTTCATCCAATTCTGCAGGGGAGGACTATAAAATTTTTTACTCACATTCATTTTCTTCCTAGTCCGTTAACGAATTCTCACTATATGTTTGTGCCAGGTTATATTTATTTTCAAAATTCTTTAAGGCTTTAATCACATTTTCGTTTTCTTTTTCCTCCTCTAATTTCATTAGTTTAGAGAGAGGAGTAAGTCTCCCTTGTGCTTTCTCAGGATCGATTGGAAGTGTGGCAATCTGCATTCCTTGCACAACAGAGTGAATTAGTCTGATGAAGCAAGGAATTAAGCAGGGAAGGAAAATGATTCCGGCAACTGAACAAGTGATGAAAAATACTAGCTTCTTCCATCAAGCCCCTTGCCCGAATATCTGGTCCCACCAGGAGGCTTGTAGGATTGAATTCCATTTTTGGACTGGCACATGAGCTACTTTTTTAATTTCAGCAGCCAATCCTTTTATTGTTTCTCCGTAATCGTCTATTTCCATACAACACTCGGATTCGTTGTATCTGCCACACACTCCTCCCTCTTCGGCTAGCAAATAATCGAGAGCTAGTCTGTTTTGGTACACAAAAGCTCTCATTTGTGAATGTTGTTTGGCTAGGAGTTCTAGGGCTTCTGAAGTGTGGTTGGAAACTATCTCTACCACCGCTTGCAACCTGATAAGTCTGTTGAGGAGATAAATGGGGGTTCTGTAACCCCAGCTGCCATCATTTGCCCAAGTAGCGGGCCCGTAATTATTGAATGATCCTTTTGGCAGGTCATTCTTCCTCGTTCCACTTCTGGTTGCCTCCCGCTATTGGTAGTTTCCGTTTTAATTCCCTCCTTTGTCTGTTTAATGTCTCAAAGAGAGGGGCTCAATGATTTACTCTCTGTAGAGTAAAGAAAAAGGGCCGAATTATTCCAAGTGTGCAGGATCCTTTCTATTTTCTGGGTAGCTCGCTGTATGCCTTTTTCCACATATCCAATATATACTATCAGGAGCTTCCCAACCCTTGTTCAACTTTGCCGGATCATCCTAATATTCCTTCAATCTTATTAGCTCATGGAAGGGATTGGCTCCAGAGTTTTTGTACTAGCAAAGTCCAATTATTTCTATCCATTCACAGTTATTTCCCCGGGAGCGACTCCAATAGCCCGCGGGTGGTTCAGGTTGCCAGGTTTTTGTTTTGCTTTCCGAATTCACCGTGAGTGTGCTTACACACGGGGTATAGCTTACTAAATCAGTGAATTCTTTTCCCTCTCTGCTAATGCAGACAGTACCGATTATTCTTTGGTCTATAACCCATCCCTCTGGTCTTTGTTTTGTTTTTGATATTTTAGAGCCTTCTCATTTTTAGAAGTTGCTCTGGGGTTAGTTCCTCTCCCTTCCAAGGCTATCTTTCAGCTGATTTTAAACCGCCACAGATCCAACAGTTAGATAGACCTAATTCTGTGGCTATTTCTTGCATTAGATCTATGAAAAGGTTCTGGTTGGGGGTTGGCAACCCCCAATTGCTGTATTGTTTCTCTAATTGCTCATAATGCTCACTAAGAGAGTTAAGCGTTTTGTTTTCAGGGTCCACCCCTTCCTCATCCCTGTAGAAGCAGAACACTTGGTCGAATTGCAAACATACTTGGTCATCACCACTTTTTAACAAATCAAGAATTATCGGTTCATTATTAAAAGAGGCTTTTTCTTCATGTTTTAAATTTTTACCTTCTCAATACACTTTCTCCCCATGGTACACATTTTTTAAGTTTGCTTTATTGTAACATAAATGGTTAACCTTATAATATGCTAAAAAGGTGGATTGTCTTTTTCTTCTTATCTAGACAGTTTTGTTACATTGGCTGCAGATTGGAATTGGAGGGAACATTCCCACTTCTCTCTTATACTTGAAGTGGGTAGCTTTAGTAGTTTTTTTTTGTTTTTTTTTTTTTATAGGAGTTTTAGACTGCCCGTCCTTAAACCTTGCCCCTGAGTGGTAACACTAGACCTCCCCCTTTAATTCACAAAGATTATACTGAGTGCTGTTAGACAAACAACGTTCCGGAGGACAGTAGTTAACTATTCGTCTGGTATCTGTGGCAGTCTGACACTGCTCACACTTCCCCAGGAGACGCTCTCCCGGAGGTACTTCGGGAATCATTCTCTCGGCTAAGCACACGGCTAGACTCAGGACAGTCAGGATTCCCCACCGGTGTATCCCTCTGCCTTGCCCTTCGCCCGTATAGAAATATACGGCGGGGATTACTATCTTCTCGGCAGCAAGGATATTCTTCAGGGGCCCTTGTAGTCTTTATGGCGTACCTTCTTTTGAAAGCAGCCCACCGAGACGACTTAATTGTGTCTGTCCTGCTCGGTACCTTGACTGTCTTTTGGCACTCAATTTTTAAAGTTTCTGCCTTGGAGTCTAGTTTACCTCTAATCCCTTTTTGAAAAAGCAGGTACCACTCAGGAGAGTCAAGTTCTAAAAACCCCGCCCGGGTGACAAGTATTAAGAAACGGCTAGTCAGCTCCTGTTCTTTAGTCAGACAATTGGTACACAGTCTCTTAGGTTTGTACTCTCCTCAACAGTGGGTTACTCAAATTTGTTTACAATAAGCACATTTAAAATGTATAAATGGAAACAATCACAGTTTGTGTTGATGTAACTTATCTGGTCTGCAGCTCTACGATTTTAGAACAATCATGTACTAATTTTTCTGAATAGAAACTGAGCAGGATTTTTGTGCAGTGGTTTTCAATTCTAAACCAGGTGAGCTGATTAAGATGGCTTCATATTTTAGAAGCCTGGAATCAGTCAGCCACTTTTCTGCTTTTTGCTGCAATATGTTTTTCACATCGTGGGGAGTGTAAACTACCAGGGGAGGAAAAGTTATTTTCCTTGCTTCTCTTATTAACAGAGCCACTGTTACAATTGCTGGTAAACACGTAGGCCAACCCCGACTGATTGGATCTAAGATCTTTGAAGCCTATAGGCTTTCTTTTGTCTGCCCATTCCTGAGTCAGGACTCCCTGTGTTGTTTGTTTACTCACATTCACGAACAACTGGAATTCTTTATTCGTATCTGGTAGAGTTAGTACCGGGGCAGTCATAAGAACAGTTTTTAATTTCTGGAAATTAGACTCATCCTGTTCAGTCTACTTCAGCCTGTCAGTGTTTAATCTTTCATACAAAAACTTCACTTTTTCACTGAAACCCTCAATCCACTGCCTGCAATATCCCAAGAGCCCTAGAATTTGTCTAATTTGCCTTTTTGTTTTTGGTGCAGGCAATGCAAGGATGCCTGCTACCCTCTCCGGGTCTAATTTTTTTCTTGAGATATCCAATGTCTGAGGTATTTTATTTTTTATTTCAGGCTCTGTGAATTGCAGCTTGGATTTTGATACTTTCAAACTTTTCTTTCTTAGAAAGTTTAACAAGGCAATCGTGCTTTTCTTCACACTCTCTTCAGTCGGTCCAGCTATTAGCAAGTCATCTACATACTGTGAAAGCTTTGTCCTGTCCTCAAGAGCAAATTGGGTTAACATTTGTTCTAAAGCTTGTCTGAAAAGGTTCGGAGACTCCACAAACTCCTGGGGGAGGACCGTCCACCTTAGCTGTTGCTTACGGTTTGTATCTGGGTCCTCCCACTGAAATGCAAAATAATCTCTACTCCTTTCATCCAGAGGGCAAGTCTAAAAAGCATCTTTCAAATTAATCACACTATACCACACATCTTCTGGTGTGAGTCTATTTAGTAAAGTATAGGGGTTGGCCACCACCGGGAATCTAGTCCGGGTCCTAGCGTTTACCGCTCGTAGGTCCTGGACTAATCGGACGCTACCATCCGTCTTTTTACAGCCAGGATGGGGGTGTTGTGTTGAGACATGCAAGGCTCTAAAGTACCCCCGTTTAGGAGGTCATCAATTATTTGTTTCAACTCCCTTCTCCCTTTGAATGCTATACTTCAGGGTTTATTTTCTCTTCATTTTTAGGAGTCAACTTAAATATTTTCACCACCAATTCAGAATTTTTAATCATGATATTAATTCTTAAAGCGACAATCATGTCCCTCCCCAACAAATTGTAATCTGCTTCTTCTACTAATAGTAAATTCTCTAAGCAAATTTTATTTTCAGATTCTATTTCCACATTTTTTATTACAGGCACTTCAAAGGGGTCTCCCTTTGCACCGATTACAAAAACTTTTTCTCTGCTAGCCACACATCCGTATGGCAATTTCTGCAGGGTACTTCTCTCTGCCCCAGTATCTACAAGAAAACTTACTTCCTGTCGTTAGGGGCCCACTTTTAATTTTATCAAGGGCTTCTTGGATGTTCTGGTCCCCAAATTAAAGAGCCCCTGACACTCCTAATCCTCTTGAAAAATTTTCTCATCTTTTATTCTTTGTTTACAATTCCGCTGAACGTGTCCTACCTTTTTACAGTAGTAGCATTCCGGGGGTTCTCTCCGTGGGGCCGGGGCTGCCCAGTGAGAACCTCGACTTTTTCCGGGTAGTGTTTTAAACTTACCCTGCATCTGTTCTTGTTTCTGGATCTCTTTTACTGCAGTTACTAAAACCTTAGCCTGCAATTTCTGCTTCTCATCTTCTCTCCTCATGTATACTTTTTGAGCTTCCCTTAGGAGCTCCTGGAGGCTTTTATCTTGCCACTCCTCGATCTTTTCTAATTTTCTCCTAATGTCCTCCCAAGATTTAGCAATTAATTGTGTTTTTAACAGAACCTCCCCCACAGGAGAGTTCGGGTCAGTCCCAGAGTAAACCTGTAAACTTCGCCGTAATCTCTCGATCTATTCAGTGGGTGGTTCCTCTTTTCCTTGACATTCTCTAAAAATTTTGCTAACATTCTGGCCCCTAGGGACCGCTTCTCTTATACCTTGTACAATCATGCTCCTTAAATCCATCATGTTCCGTCTGCCTTCCTCCGTCTGTGCATTCCAGCTCGGGCTTACACTAGGCTATTTCTGGTTACCTGGCGTCCCCTGTGGATTGCGTCTGTCCCAGTCTCTGATACCGGTTTGTTTAATCATCTCTCTTTCTTCCTGATTAAACAATGATCTCAGGATTGCCATAAGATCGTCAAAGGTATAAATACTACTCCCTAAAAATTCATCTAACCTCTCAGCCACCCCAAAAGGGTCATCTAACAACCGCCCCATCTCTTTTTAAAAGCTCTTACATTTCCAGAGTTAAGGGGTACATTCACAAAACCGATCACTCCCGGGGCCGTCGGTACTTCCCTAAGAGGGAACAACCGGTGCCCCTCTTCGCTCTCTCCCCATTCATTATCTATCATTCTCGCTCTTAAACGGGTTCTACTTGCGGGAGGGGAATTGGTGATTGTGGGTTGCCTCCCTGTTATCAATTGTGGGAATTCTGCCGCCACCCGGTTGAAGGGAGGAGTCCCCTCCGTTGTATGGGAGGGTCCCGGTAGTGGCGGCTGGACCGGCAGGGACGGATAGGGTGTTCCCCAGCCTTGTGCAGAAAAAACCTCCGAGGAGGTTGCTGTGGTTACGGTGTTTACAGGCGGGGAAAGGGGAAGGGCTGCTGGCATTGCTGCTGGCCCCGACTCTCCCGCTTGAGACACACGTATCTCAGTGGGTTGGTCTCGGGGGCCCAAGGGTGCTGAGGGCACCACCTGATCTGCAGAGGAAGGTCCTGCTGGTCCTCGATACGGGGGTGGTAAGTGATCGAGGGGTTCCCAGGACTCAGCTCTCGACTCACGTTTTTCTTTTTGCTTTATTGGAAATAGCCCTACTCTGACATTTACCCAGAGCTTAGCGTATTCCCTCTCCTCAGGATCTGAGGGGACTTTGTTCTCCACATAGGAGAACAACTTGTTACACGTCCATTTTTCAAATGTGCCTAACACTGGCCAATTGAGGTGACTTCTCAACTCCTGTCCTCCCCAAACCTCCATACAATAATGTATTAATTTTTCCTTTGATTTCCCCTTCCTCTGGGGACAATCTTCCCAGTGTTTTAGCATCCACCCCAAGGGACTTTCCAGTGGGATGTCTGGTGATTCCTCCCCCTGATCGGAGGAATCTTTTCCTGTGCTTCTTCCTTGAAGCTTACTCTTTTTCTGCCCCATACTTCGCAAATATATTCTTACTTTTCTTCGACTTCTCCGGGAGTCAATATCAGTTTCTGCGTTGTGTACTTAGGAATCAAAATTTGCCGATACTCACCTTTCAGCGAGCTGAGCTGAGGTCTCTTGTAATCGGAACTTTTGATTCTTCCCTGGACCTCTCCCTGGGTCCGTTACTAAGAGGGTTTACCAGCCTCGAGCTCGACAAGACGTCCCTTCCCCTCTTAGTACCTTGCGATCAGTTCCCGAGACACCCTTTGGCCTCAGGTTTTACGAGTGTGTGTCGAGGGAAAAAAAAACTTTCACTCTGTATCGCTTCCTTCGCGGCCGGCCAATTCCCTCGCGGGAGGATGGAAACGCGACCTTGAAGTCCGCACTCGCTTCGTGATCAGATCACGTCTCACACACTCGCCCGATCGCCCGCTCAACCAGCAGTACTTACAGCTATTTTCCTGCGTGGGTGTCCTTGTGCGCACTAGACGTTTTACGAGCAAAGTAAGCCGCGGCTTCCCGAAGGCTCCGTGCCTTCCGAGCTCTCCGATCCGGATTTATCCTTTTTATTGTGGTTTTTACCTCCGCCTAAATTTGGTTCGGATATCGGAATGAACTACGGGGGTTCTCAACTCACCAGGCCGCCAAAATCAGCGGGGGTACCCGTCCTGGGCAGCGAGATTCCCCGCAGTTTCTCCGATCCGAGTCACAGCACCAATCTGTTATAAATGCAAAGGCAGATTTGGGTTAAATAAAAACAATTTATTATAAAACAATTTCTATAAAAAAATAAACAATGAGGAAAAACCACAATAAAACAAACAGCGCAGCGCTGGGTGGACAGGGGTCTATACCCAAAGGTATAGGTGTTCCCAAATCCACGAAGGAGGGTAGACTGTCCGGGGTTTTTATAGGGATTTTTAGCCTTGAGGCCAAATTCCAGGCAGGCACCATTCATCAACAGTCCTTGATTGTCGTATGAATTGATTTCCTGGCGTTGGAGAATAGAGTCAAATGGACGTCCGGACCGAGTCTCCTCATATGTAAAGAAGTTCTGGGTGGTTCTTGATTTCATTGTGGTTCAGGCCATCTGGATGGGATGGTTGGATCCGGGTTGGAGCTGATGGATATCTCGGCTGGATTTTTCCTTTTGTCTACCTGATGGCTTCCCCCAACGGTAGCCTGCAAGGCGGGGTGTTCAGGTCCGGTGATGAGTATCTCATCGGAGCCTCTCCTTGTTGGCTTGATGATTCGTGTCCTGTTTATTCTTTCCCGTTGATGGGCACCGAGCCTGTCCCTGTCAGCTTGATGAGCCTTGTCCTGTCTATTCTTTTTCGTTGATGGGCGCCGGCTAGGATCGTTATCCTTTGAGTGGGAATTCGTGGCTAGATCTGGGAATGGCTTGTGTGCCATACTGTACTTTATATTTTATATCATATACATTTATTTAGATTTCTACGAATTTTTACAAGTTCATTTCTCACATCTAGTGTAACCTTTTTATGACAAGATATGATCAGGTCTTTTATTTTTACAGGAATTTAGATACATTGACAAGTTTCTGACAATACCTTTATGTTTCAACAGTACTTGCACCTTATATATTATGAACAATCTATAGCAAGAACCAGTCTTACAATTGTTTTCAAACTCTTCTTTCACAAAATAAGACTCATCTCTAAAAACACATGTACTTATTAAAATAGATCAAGTTTAGAGTCTCCACAATTCTCTTCTCAATTCGAAACACTAACAATCTTAATTCTAATCTTTTAACTGGGTCCACTTTTGCTTCTGTAATAAGCACAGCTGCAAAACAACACAAGCACTCCTAGAGACATGTGCACTTTCTTGGCAAATTCAAAAGAACAAGAAATCATGGCAGTTCTGAGCCTGATCTTCACTTAAACACACCATCACAATAACTCTTTTTAGAAATCATCAGAGAGATGATCAGCATTTCATATTGTGAAAAGAGAGATAAAATAATTTTCAGCAGCAGTTAAAAAGATTTACAACAATCCATAGGATTTTGCTTTTAGGCTGGTACCAGGTTCTGCTGTTAAGAACCATGGGCTGCGCCCATGAGCACGGGACACAAACAACATTAGGGCTAACAGCTCTCACACTTATTGACAACCTGATAAGTTTTCACCTTAAGAAGTGACTACTATGCAAAGTACTGTAACTTGCCTTTAAAATTAAAATCAACTACAAAATTTTACGATATTCACTAAAGTAAAGAAATTAGAAGGCATACTAAGAAATGGGTTTGTTTCTCTACAAAATAAATATTGCAGTCACTCAAGAAAAAAAAAAAAAAAACAAAAAAACCAACAGAGCTTACTTCTTTTTCCACTTTCTCCCAGGATGCATTTCTTGGAATTTTTCTAAGCTTCTCTCCAAAGCTTCTCTGCTCTTCCTGAAATCTCAAATTTTAATTACCGACACAGCTTACTGCTGCAGAAGCCTACAGCACCATCATACACGGAATTCTCTCAGAACCCGGTAAAACAAAGGCTTGCAACTTGCAGCTCCCTTGGTTTGGAGCTGATACCATACGCCAGGACTGCTCCATATCTCACTCACACATCTGGCTAAGAAAAAGCTCTCTGAGACAGTTTGACACCAGTCCTTACTCTCGGAATCACAGAACTTAATGTGCCTGAGGTCTCATAAGACCCCGGCATAGAAAACCTGGGTCCCAGAGGGACTCGCCTGGCTCTCTCACCATTGGGCATGTTCCCGGCCTGTTTCACAGCTTCAGGAGGTTCCAGGAGTCACTGAGAGCTCCTCCGATCCCCCTGTGCCTGGAGCAGGGAACCCGAACCAGCATCTGTGGTTCAGTCCAGCCTGCCTGCAGCCACCTAAACACAGCTCTGCGGCTTGAGAGCTCCAAATAAGTTTAAACAATCCAGGGGCACCAAGACTTAGACGGCCCCCTGCCCTCACTTTACTCAAAAGGGATGAGCTGAATTCATCCCCTCAGGGCATCCTCTGTGCCTGATCTTATCAGGGTTCGGCCCGACTCACGGCCGGCCGGAGCTCCAGGAGTTCCCTTGCACTCCTGAGGCTGACCCGCCCCTCCGTCCCAATAGCTCAGCAGGGAGTAGCCCTGGGAGCACGATCTCCCAGGAAAACCTTTCACCGCCGCCACAGTGGGGCAAAAAAAAAAAAAAAACTTCTAAAAAAAAACCAAAAAAACAAACAACTTCAAACGCTGAACCACATACCAGCTCACCAAAGCGATCCCTCCCCCGCAAACAGCTCTTGTTGCCCGGCGGGGGGGGGGGGAAAGGCGTGGAGGGAAGATCTCCACTAAAGATAACCTTGGCTTTATTCTGAGACCAGACCCGCTGAGAACAGCACCCCTGCGGCTCCTGGGCTACAAGCCCCAGTTCTGGTTTGCCAACCCCCAGGGCTCCATGACAGGAGCTCGCAGGGAGGAAGCAAATCACTCCATGTGTCCCCATCGTGATCTAGTCCCTGTGGAAACATCGACCCGTGTTTACTCTTACTCCAGCACAGCACAGGAAACCTTTCCTCTTTAGCAACACAATTCCAAAAAAAAAAAAAAACCAAACAAACTTTAACGCAACAATCACACCTATTTACGCATTCTCACATCTGTTCATTCAACTCCACCCAGTCACAACAAGACAATAAGGTGCTCTTTACTTCCCAGTTACTTGTTAATATACGCCTATGGGCACTGTAATATGTCAAATATCTCAAGTTTCTTGGATTATTCCTCAATTTGGCAGTTTTAAGTCCAAATTTCTTGGATTTAATCCTCAACTTGACAAAGTTTTAGAGAATCCACATTTAACTCTGTTTTCCCAGTGGATTGTGCCAGGAAAACCTTGGGCTCCCTTTCCCGAGGGGCTAACCCCTCCCCTGAGACCCAGTCCCAGTAACCCCGGGGGTATCTTGCAACCCCCGCTTCCCGCTCCCCCAAAGATTACTTACAATCCGTCTTCTTCTTTGGGTCTTCGTGCACAAGAATTATGGAGCAAAAATACCGCGGTTTTTAGGGAGCCTTTTCCCCTTTCCTTTGCTTTATTCCTCTCCTTCTTGTCCTCGGGGTTTTGACCTGCAGCCGCTTGGCCCACGCTAGGAGAAACGGAGCGGGGTCTGCTGAACTCAGCAGGGGCGCGCCTGTTTCCCCGTTCTGGATCTCCGGTGGTCCTAGAGGTGAGGTGCTTATCCCGGACGAGCCCCCAAAATTCTTAAAAACGAGATTCACTTAATAATTTATAAAAAGAATTTAATATAAATTAAAAGACAATTAGGAGACATAAGAAATAAAGCAAAGGGTTAAAACGGCCGGGTGCCTTGGGGCGCTGCCAAGAGCACACCTGGTATCCTATGGATACCCCTTTTATCCCCTCCTTGCTGTGAGGGGTTAATGCATATTCAAGCATGTCCCCTCCCTGGTTCCGCCTTCTTAGATCATGCTTCTGCACAGTCTCAGTTTCTGCTTGTCATCATTATTCTTGCTGGTCAGCATTCTTTTGGGGTCTGGTTTCCTTGTCTCTGCAGATGGTCAGTTGTTGATAAGAGTCTGGGCCCCTCATCCTTCTTCTGAGGGCAGCTGAGCTTATCTTTCCCCCCTGCCCACGTCCTGGTACCGGTTTTTTTTTTTTTTATAACAGTTTGCTCTCCCTTTCCTGCTGCTGATAACAGCCTGTTTTCCACAGCTTGATCCTCCCATTGTCTTGCCTTGTCCAGATGAAACATATCTTTATTATTCAGAATTCCTACCTAAGCCTATAACTTACTAAGAGAGAAAAGAATATAGTGAAAGCATATAATATATATTTATCAGAATAATTGTGAAAAGCCAATATTTACAACATGAATTCACAACACCAGATAAACAATTTTTCCCAACAACTGGTAAAAATTGAAAAAATAGAGTGTGATTTAAACAATTTGGTACCTGAATATTTGTATATTAAGGATAAAACTTGAGACAAGGTTAAAACCTGGTGAAAAAAGTGGAAACAGAAAAACTGACTGCACATTAAAAATTACAAGAGGGCAAGATCGGATTGATCTCCATTCTTGCTACTGAGAAGATGCATCACCCAACTGCTGGTAGCAACCCAGTAGGTTAGAGAGGTAGAAGAATAAATCATATCAGACCTCTTAAATAGTGGATACTAATGTGCTTCATAACTCTACAAGCTAATGGAGACTGTTCCAAATGCTACCAGCTTGTACATATTGGCCGCCACACCAAATATGCATTTGCAGCTGCCACTCACGTGAATTCTGTATGTTATGACTGATATCAATTAGCTTTGTGTGACATGGCTAGATGATCAATTTGAGTAGCCCAAAATCTTACACCAGGAAGAACGCAGCTGGGTTTGCCTTGTCCCAAAAGAAAAGAATATATGTGCTTTATTAAAAAAGGGGTGTAGGGCCTTACAAACAAAAGGGGGTGCAAAACGAATTTCAAAACCAATTAGTAAACACAGTTGTGAGTCAAAAATGCATTTCTAGAGAAGAGAAATCAAGACATTTTAAAAGAGTAAGTAAAACCCCATGCAAAAGAGTATGTACCACAAATTTGAACACTACCTGGTCGTGGCTGCAAAGCCCAAATGAATATTACAGCATGCAAAACAATACTAAATGTATCTTTAATGAAATAAAGAAATTGTTTTAGTGTTAAGAAAATGATGCTAACCCTTTTAAAAGAATAGAAGCATTAAAAGCATTCTGGGAAAACCCCCAAGATATTAAGAAATTAAAAGGCCCCAAACAGAATGTTTTAGATTTGTGAAGAAAGAGCATATAGTCAGTTACCCTAAAATTCAAAAAGCAGCTGTACCATAAAAATTATTCAACCTAAATTCTTTCTCTTGCCAAGGAAAGAAAGAAACACCCTCAAGAGGCCTTTGTATGAGCAGCTAGAAGTATGCTCAAAGAGAGATCTCATTGGGAGAACCCAAAAATGGGGGGATGATGAATGGCCCCCAGAACAGATGTTTATAGACCTGTTACTTAGACACAAGATGACAGTTAAAAATATAAAACTCCCATTTATATGTTTAAATTAATAGCTAAACAAATGGCTCAAACCCGAGCAGCAGTGTACCAAAATTGCGTGACAATTTATTTGTAAACTGAAAAAAGTAGTGTTTGTGAGAAATTTAATGTCTAAATCTTATTTAAAAACTGATGATAACAAGGAAGTTATTGCTCAACTAGCAAAAGATATTAAACGAATAACACAAGTCCCAATTTAAAATTCTATCATTTAAGCTTCATAGTAAAATCAATTGTCTAAAAAAAAAAAAACTTAGTAGAAAAAAATAAGATTTTTAATATTATGTTCAATAATGGAGCTATTTTTTCTGCCTTGTCTCATACCATGTTTTATCTGACTAATCCATTCTGTTGTCCAAAGCAGGCAACTAGCAGCAATACCCATTGATCCTGAGTTAGCTACAATGAAAACTGGTCAATCAGAGAGAATATCCAAAATATCTAAAATAATTGAAGAAAAAAAATAGAAAGAGCTGAGCTGCTGAAGCTCTGGCCAGATTTGAAGCTCAAACACAATTAAAATGAATTTTAACAGATAACATGAAAAAGCATGAGAAAAGTATCTTACAAGTAGCATTAAGCTACTATGCAGTCAAAATCTAACTCAGGACAGAATAGGCACTTGCATTAATATACAACTGAGCATCCAAATAAAAGGAATCAAATACTAGAATAACCAATCTTATGAAAAAATATTAATTTTATACACTGATTAGCAGTATAGAAAAAGTAGTTGTTAAGTCTTGTAAATACTGCTTATAAAATTAAAAAATAAGTGAACCGTCGTTCTGAAAACTAAGACTTTTGATCTTGTTTACATAATTTCTAAGAACTTTCCCAGGACAGTGACTGTAAACATAGATATGTATGCATTCTTTCTGATACACGTCTTTTGATGGACGTCTCGCATGACCAGTATGATTGGAAAGGTGGTAACCTAACTATCCAATCCCTGGTCATTGCCGAGAATCTATAAATACTGAAGTTGTAAAAATAAAATCAGCTTTTTCCCTGTCATATGGGAGCTGTGTCTATTGTAGTGCAGTTAAAAAATTACAGTATGTCCCAAGGGAAGAACTCGCTTTTGGTTTTGTATAAGGTTAGTCCCTACCTAACCTCCCTTTCTTTTTCCCTATCCCATTGGCTGTAATCCCCCTGTATCCTCTGACCACCCCCTCTCCCTAGTTTAAGAGATAGCACCCAAGGCATCTCAGCCTCTTTCTTGCCCCCGGGTGATCCACATACAATAAACCCGGGACCACGTCTCGCAAGTCTGAGCCTCCTGTGTCTAAAATACCTAGGTCGATGTTGTATATATTTTGAGACCCTTTCCCGCCTGTGTTCTGTGAAGGGCAGGCACATCTCCACGGGGGGCAAGAATGAAGGGGTTCTCAGAATAATTACAACACGTGTCTGTGTGAATCATTGCATGTCCTACAGTGACAACAGACCACAGACAGAGGAGCCGAGAGATAAACTGACCCTAAGGTCAGGTAAGCCATCAAAAGGGAGCAAAAATATGGGAAGCAGTATGTCCAAATCTGAGAGGGAGGTTTTGGCTCTCTTGGAGATACAGGCAAGGAGCACCTGATCTCTGTATCCACGGATAAGCTTAAAAGCCTTCTATCCTGGATATGGGCAGAATTCCCTAACATGGATCCACAGAAAAAATTTTCTCCAAACCTGTGGGATAAGATAAACATGAGAATATATAGAAAGGCCACCCTTAGAGACCAGGGAGCGACTAAACTTTTACCGGCTTCTAGAGTGATTTATGAAGTCATCTTCACTAAATGGGACTCTGAAACCCAGGCAGGGGACACTATGGATCCAGACACAGGAAGGGAGACCCTGATGAATATGCAGGAAAAGGCTGGGTCTGCTCCTGCCCTCTGTAGTTCCATAGGGATCGGGACACCTTTGGCTCACAAGAAAACACCCAAAGTTTTGGAAATCCTTTTAAAGGATGTAATTACGGCAGTAAAAGCCACACAAGACACGGTATCTCCTACGAACACGACAGAAGCAGGAGATGGGGGAGGAATGGAGAATACTAGCTCAGATAAAGGAGAGACGAGTTTATCTCAGTCAGCTGCGGAATTCTCAAAATTCTCGCGGGCTTCAGAAGTTCTGCGAGCCTCCCTAAATGCTTTCTTAGCAAAGGAAGTGTCTAAAACTGTTGAAAGCCCGGAGAAACAATTATACAGAGACTTGGGAGCAATTCTAAAATGCAGGCTGCAATCTTATGCAGTTGCTCTATGTCCCGAGCGGCAAAAAGGGGGTTCTGATGGCTCAGACCGTTTGCAAGAGAATCTGAGCCCTCTTGGAGCAGTGCCAGTGCTCGCCTGCGCACCAGCAGCCGAGTCCCTTTCCGGCCTTAGGGGAGTGGAGTGGACAGGGGAGTAGACAGCCCTGTCTCCCCTGGGAGGGCACGGGAGGGTGAAGCCCACCCCGGAATGGCTCGGGACACCGGGCACGGCGGCCCTTGCGCCCGCCTACCAATGGTGTGCTTTGAGACACAGCTGCCAGTCAAAGTGATGCAAGCACAGCCGGAGCTCTATACCCTGCCCGCGCCACCGCCCCCAGGCCAGCCCTCATCAGGGGTGTTCCCTCCAGCCTCCGCACCGCCCCTGCACCTCCCTCTGACGGCAGCGGGACCGCCCATACGTCATAGGCAGGCGTGGTCCCTTCCCTTCGTGCCCAGCTCAGCGCGGGGGGGCAGACGAATGGACAAGCGGAGCCGCTGCCCGTGCCGGCTGCTATGACGTTGTTGCCATGGCAACCACCGCTGGAGCAAGCAACAGCAGCTGAGCAGCAGTTTCAGCAAACAGCAGGCATGAACCCGTGGATTCGGGACATGTCAACACGAAGTCCAGCATCCCTGGGCTGCTTTCCACAAAACAGCCGAAAGGCAGAAATCAAAAGCATTGTTGCACTGCTAGCTAATCTGCAAATTGTTGCAGTTACAATTAAGCTTCAGAGAGAAGCCCCTATTGGATGAAGTGCCTTCAAAAATAAATCAAAAAGTTTATAGATATTGCATAATAGAATACATATAGATATTGCATTTCTAATGATATCTGCTGGCTTTTCTTTTATAAATAACATGAAAAATGATGATAGTCATTCATCCCAAGAAATTTAAGATTTTTGCTTTGCTTCAGTAGTCTCAATACATGAAAGTTTTGAAAATGTCTTCTCTATTCATCTACTGCTAATGTAGCATTGTATGATATAAGTTTGTCTATAGAGATATTATATATATATATATATAAGGTGATCACCAAGTATTACTGCTGTAATTACTGTCAATTTCTGCAAAATGCATTTCTTTAAAATTGAATTGAAAAATTACATAATTAACCCTGCACAGGTTTCTTTCATTCTTTAACCTTTTCTTTCGTTCAAACAAGTATATTATAGATTTAATTCAACACAGTTTTCAGTAATCTCAAAATTAAGCTGAAAGAGATCCAAATAATAGATAGTTGATTAAATTCTAATTGTTAGGAATTTTGTTTAAGGAAAGTAAGCTAAGGGCATCCCTCCAGTTTAAAGCTGAAGCCCTGGCCAGGCCTTGACTTTACCTGGATGGAGAATTTACCAATAAACCCAGATGTTTTCTGCATCAAAACAATATTCAAGTCGGTTTGACTTGGCAATCAATAAATTAATACAGCAGCTGAATCTTTACAGTGAGCTTGGAGAATTGTTATCTGGAAATAATTTTCCAATCCATCACTGAGTTATCAGCTGTGGCGAACTCTGGGATGATAGAACATTTAGTACATTCAGTAATCTATACTATAGATTATTTAAATATTATAATATTGCATGTTCATCAATCATTATAATATCACATAATATCAATTACGCACCTTCTTAACAAGTTCTTGATTGCTGTAAAAGTGTTATTTACTACATGTATATGTGTACATGTGTTTTACTTTGATGGTTTTTCATGTTCAAAACGAGAAAACTGATATCTTACCTTTAATTACAAAAAAAAGGGGGAAACAGAGGCTACGCCTCAGAAGCATAAAAACCCTATATATTTTAATTTTTTTTAAAAAAGCATAAAAATCTGATATATATTGCAAATTTTCTGAGCAGTTCTTTCTGAACAGTTCTTTTATAAAACCAACTCTGCCAATTATCAGGTATTCTTCTAACGATACACAAGCAAACTTGAGAGAAAATCCTTTGGTTGTAGTCAAAAATCCAAAAACAAGACAGATTAAAAGTCCATTTCAATTAATAACGTGGAGGAAAGGGTATGCTTGTGTATCCACAGGTTCAAAGCAGAAGTAACTTCCTAGCAAAGAACACGGAAACTTATCGACTGCAGAAACAAGCAGACAACCCCAAGAGCAGAGAAGTGATCACGCAGATGTGAACTGCATCAAGACCGCAGTTGACAGCAAACAGCTTTTATCCCACATGCAAAAGCAGTGAACCTTGGGTTTCATGTAAAAGTGTGGGAAATTAATATTGTAACGCTTCATTTGTAAAAGCATGGTGTGAATCGTGTTAAGATTCAAAATCTTGCATGAGAGATAAAGCCATTGAACATGAAAGTAAATCAGGTATCACCCTTGAGCCTTATCACTTTGTTGATTGCCTTAAGTGATGCGAACTTACCTGCATCACTTCTTTTAGTCAACTCAAAAAAAGTGTATGAGTGACTCTGACCAATTCCAAAGAAAGTATCCCTCCAGAAACTTTCATAGTTCATTTTAAATCTTACTAATAAATAAAATATCAAAATCAAATTCTTCCCTGAGGAACCCTATAAACCTTGAAAATTGGAAATCCTTACCTCAGTGAAAATAGATTTTTGTATAATATTCAATTTTTTGTGTTAAAGCAGAACAAAAATAAAATTATAAATGTCACTCCAAATCTTGCTTATTCAACAGGCGACATCTTAGTGTAACTCTACATCAATCTTAGTCACACCACCCAACCATGTTCCACTGCAATTACCAAAAGAGTATTCCTCATTTGTGGAAATAGAGTTTGGCCCACCATTCCATCAAAAGTTAATAGTAGTCCATAGAGCAATGGGAAACTCTCTCTGCTGACATCCAACATAAAAATGATAAGAGAACGGAGTCGCAGAGCGAAGAGATTTGTCAATCAGTACCCACCTGATTGCAATGAGTTTAACTCATGGAATTTCAGACAAAGAGACAACAGCTCTCCTTTCACCTCAAGTAGCTTCAACAGAAACCTTGAAGCAATTAAACAAATTATGCTGCTGGTTAAGCAAGCAATCTTGATCCACCTCTCTCGCTTTGAGTAGTTAGTTAACTGATGCTCAAAGCGTGAGACATGCTGCTCTGTAAAACAGAGCAGTAATCGATTTTCTCTTATTAATGTATAAACATAAGTGAAAAAGAAATAAACAGACTTGAAGTTGAAAAAAAGGTCATGGTTAAATGGTTTCTTCAGACAGCTGAATTTTATACCATCATAAAAAAAACTTAAAAAGATAAGTATATTCATATTAATTGTTATTGTAATTCTCCTAGTGTTTGTACCTTGTCTATTTCATTTGATCCAACAGATAATAGACAAGACTGCTAAAGAAGTGCTCTTAATTGAAAGAGAATGGGGAGATGTTGGAGTCTGAGGCACAGAGTGCGTGCCCTTATCTCTGATACCTGGCTCTGACATCCAAGAAAACACTGAATTTCATGTAACACCATGAAAACAACTGTTAAAGTTAAATAGAAAAGCTAAAAGTGTGAGTGTGTAAATTAGAGAGTTTTCTTAAGTCACTGGGTGAGAAAGTTAAAGGTTTAAGCTAGTTTAAGAAATAAGAGGCAAGATGGAGGAATTAGGGTGTTGTCTCTTGTCCTTTCTGCTTCATCTTCTAGAGGTTTTTAGGTAGTAGTAAGTGATTGGATAGAGAATGCTGCAGTGCAGCACACAGGTGTTAGGTCATTGGGTCACTAAGAAAAATAATTTACGTGTCTATTGTTAATTGGGTGAAAATAAGTATAAAGATAAAACAGCTGCGTATTTCAAGGCCATTTTGTGCCTTTCAAGCCAATTTGAGCCAGGCGATGGTGGGTTGAACTTGAGCAGAAACTCTGGGGAAGACATGCCAAGTCTTTTGATAATATATTAATAAACATAAGAAACAAGGGCCTAACGAGCGTTTGGAGTATCCTTCCTGACACAGAACTAAGATACGTGAAACTCCCCATGAGGGAGTATCCCAGAAGAACTTGGCCCTGAAAAGACCGAGATCAAGCAACAACAAGGTGCAGAAAGGACCCCCTTGCTTTTTAAACTCCTTCTCAGAGAGGAGTCCAGGTGTGACTGGATCCAATCTTAGCTCCAGACTTGGTCAATGCTTTATGTCTAAAGGATTATAAGTGCAATACCAATCCTTTATATCACTTAGCTAACATTTCAGTTTATCATGCTATTAATCATTTACTGAGGATCTGTTGTGGCAAGGAATCTCTCAACCTCGAGGAATAACCTTGAGAGGTGTCCTTAATCAAGGGGAAAACCTGACATGCAGCTTGCTGCCAAGCAGGAGGGTTCAGTGAGTCCTAGTCTGTCTGCTATTTATAAAGTAAAAGGATTGACTTATAGTCATGTTTGAATACTGACTACAGATGTTATTTTTTTTCAAACTTGAGTCAAACCTTAACCAACACTGTGGTTAGGCGGGCACATTGTTCAAGTTAGCCCTTAGCTATTGTGTTGTTGTCTACCCTGAATCCACTTTTGAGTGGAATATAGCCATCACAATCAGATCATTACAACCACCACTGGTGGTTATCACTTGAGCAGAGTTATGGGAAATAAAGGGGTGGGGGGGGGGGGTGGGAGAAGCACACTGTCACACCTGTGGAGGGAGAGGAGCCCACATTGGATGGAGCATGTTGTTGGCAGAACTGCAGCCTGTGGGAAGGACTCATGTTTGAGAAATTCATGGAGGATTGTCTCCCATGTGAGGGACTCCATGATGGAGCAGGGAAAGGGTGTGAGGAGAACGGAGCAGAAGAAATAACATCTGATGAACTGACTGCAATCCCCATTCCCTGTGCTGCTCAGGAGGAGGAAGTAGAGAACTTGGAAGTGAAGTTGAGCCCAGGACAAAGGGAGGGGTGGGGGAAAGGTGTTTTAAGATTTGTTTTTGTTTCTCATTAATCTACTTTGGTTTGATTGGTAATAAATTCAATTAATTTCCCCAGGTTGAGTCTGTTTTGCCCATGACAGTAATTGGTGAGGGATCTCTCCCTGTCCTTATCTCAACCCATGAGCTTTTTGTCATATTTTTTCTCCCCTGTCCAGCTGAAGACAGGGAAGGATAGAGTTGCTTTGGTGAGCACCTGGCATCCAGGCAGGGTCAACCCATCACAACTTAGAAACCTTGAGACACGGACACTTCAGTTGAAAATATATCAAATTATTACATTTTCAGTGTTCTTGTGTAGTTTTAATATATCATTAAAATTAATTTTGTTAGAATGTTTGGAATACCCATCAGTTGGTTTTTGTCTGAAGCATTTTCATAAAATTTGTGTGAGGTGACATGTGAAGGCATTTGAGAAGCAAATTTCTAATAATAGGAAGTAAGCAGGATGGTTTGGGAAAAATATGCTCAAATCTTAACTATATGAAATGTTAATTTTAGTAGTAAATAGTGAAATCTTTTCATTATTGTACAGAGCAGGTACAAGCAAGTTTATATCCTTTTTTAAGAAAGAGCTTTATCAATTTTATGAATGGGATTTATATGTTCTTGCAGTTCAGTTACCAAGACTAGATTTGGTATTTTATACATCCTTACTTCTTATAAAAGAAAACATTGCACCTTAACTTAAGTTCTTTGGCAGAAACCACTTAGCAATATCCAAGTGCCGACAAGCAAAACCTAAGTATGTGTTATTGCAAGCAGTAATGCAGAAAATATTTTCTCAAAGCTATGGGTGTTTAACTCTTAGGTATGATTTTCTGAAATAGTATTATTTAGATAATGGAACGCCAGGAATTCTCTCTACCTCATTCAAGCCCAAAATATATTAGAATATTTTGAGATGCACAATGGAAATACAAAATCTTGAGGATCTAGACATCACTTTTGGAAAACAGAGGAAGATACTGCTTTTCCTTGCTTGCATACTTGCCCTCTATAAATTGGTACTAAGATGATAACAAAAGTAAATTGAGATCCTCAAAGGGAAGACTTGCTGGAGGCTGCACATATCTGTTGCCTCAAAGAAAGCTAGTGTTCTGCTACTTGAAAACCTTTGTGCAAAATGTGGATATAAACATATTTAGTTCTTTATCAGCAACATGACTTTGTACACTAAGGAATTTGTACATTCTTTTAAGGACAGATGAAAGTATTAGGAAGCATACAGGCTCATGTCTTTGCAATGTGTACAGTTCCAGGTAAAAAGTAACTGTAGCAGGTTTACCTTGGCTCAGTGCCAGGTGCTCATTAAGTTGTTCTATCACTCCCTTTCCCAATGGGACAGGGGAGAGAATAAGATGGAGAATAACCAGCACGGTAAGATAAGGCAGTTCTATTACACTGAAAGAAAGAAGCAAGATTCTGTGGGTGCAAAAGATAAAGGGAAAAAAAGTCAATCTCTACTTCCCATTAGCAGGGATGTTTGGACACTTCCTGGGAAGCAGGGCCCCAGCATGTGTAATGGTTTCTTCAGAAGTCAAACATCGAGGAATCACAAATACACACAACCCCCCCCCCCCCCCTCTCTCCCTTAGCTTTATGTATCTGAGCTGACGTCATATGGTATGGAATATCCCTTTGGCTAATTTGGGTCAGCTGGCCTGGTTGTGTCCCCTCACAGGATCTTTCCCACTGCCATCCCCTTTGATGGAGGGAGTGTCGGAGGGACAGCACTGCTTAGCAGTAGCCAAAACACTGGTCTGTTATCAACACCCGTCCAGTTACTAATGCAAAGCACAGTACTGTAAGGGCTGTGAACTTCACCACAGTCAGACCCAATACAGAAACCAAGTATCTTACTTTTTGACTGGAACTTTTAAGGGGGAGATGACATGAAAACACAGAATTTAGTTATAAATTAGGAATATCAATACTAAGTTTCAGTTTTAGAAGGTAGTGCTGCATTCTACTAATACAAAATACAAGTGTTGATAATCTGTATTTTTTTTTATATTCTATGGGGGTCAGTTGTTCATTTGTTAAGTAAATATGGAGCCTTCAAATTATTAATTATACAGATCAACTGTTGCATGGCTTTTTACCTCCATGAGAACCAGATAATCCATAAAGATGTTAAAGGTGAGAATTATTTAGTATATATTTTAAAAGAATATTCAGAAAGCGGCATTTATTTTGCCTTGAGACCTATTTCTTCTCTTGGATACCATCTCAAGAGTGTTATTTCAATTGGTTTTGTCTGATCATACTTAAGAACCTTTAATTACTGAAATTAGTCAGAACATTCATAGTATGCTTGGTGATACCTGCTATCTGTGCCAATGATTTATAAAAATTCATCTTATGAATTTGTTTGACTAAAATATGAAATTACCATATAGCTTCGAAGATTATTACTTAAATGTAAATACCCTGAAATGATAGTAAAATCTGTGAATAAGCCAAAATAAAGAGGACACATTTCTAATGTAAAGAAATATTATGATAGGTTTTCTTTCTTCATCTCAATTGAACATAAACACAGTTGTAGTGTTTGACGAACAAGATGTAGACTTTATTGGAAAATATCAGTCTCAGTAAACTTCTCCCTGTAATGTCACTCACTACAGCTGTTCATAAACTGGAGAGATACCCAGGTAAGTAGCAACATATTGATGGCAAATATTCTCCTTTAGATATTTATCCTTAAAATAGGAAAACTTTCAAATGGTCTGTAATTCTCTTCAAGACAACTCAAAATTGCCTAAGGATGAAATAAGTTTAAATATCACAGAGACCTGCAAGGAATGAAAATCTCCAGGATTTTAGGTCATCATTTTTTTCATTATTCCATTTCCAGGTATTGTTCCAGAATCCCATGTTTGTCTTCTTTGAAAGTTTGATCACTTCTCTAAATCTCTTGGACAGCCTCAAGCTATGTGCAATCTCATTCAGACATAACAGAAAAGTAATATTATTAGACTTTGATTTTTAAATCTTTGATAACGTATGTGCAGACCATCAACCTATTTATAGCTTTCAAACAAAGGGAGAAAGAGTGTGTTCATCCTTTTACCTTCACTAAAAAGCCAATTAACAGTCTTTTTATGCTGTTGACAGGTGCCAATTTGCTAACTGACAGAACAGGTAATAAATTAAGAATTGCTGATTTTGGAGCTGCAGCCAGGTTGGCATCAAAAGGAACCGGTGCTGGGGAGTTTCAGGGACAGTTATTGCATTTATGGAACCAGAGGTAAGAAAGCAGTTTTTAAATTTACTTTTAAAAGTTTGTTTGCACTCTAAGATAATTCATAGAGCCAAATAATGGAAAATTGCTGTAAATGTTTCAAATGTGTTTTAAGTGTACTTGTTCTAAAACAGGAAAAATTCCAACACAGCAATAATGACATTTGTTTCTTGATGTCAAAGTTGTTCTAAGTAGTTTGTTAAGAGCTACATAGTAAGTATTGTTATTAAAGGTCAAATGGCCATTTGGACAAAAGCTAAGTATTGAAAGATAGGTTGCTTTACCACTTGATCAGGCATTTTATTTACTAGCTCACTATAGCTGTATGTCTTATGGCATTTGTATCACTGATCACTCTCAACCTGAAATATTAATCAGAATGCACTTGACTGATGATTTTTTAAAAATCTAAATTACTTAGAGTTAAGAGATTTTGAAGTGGATAATCTGAGTTTTGATCTGTCCAGGTTCTGAGAGGTCAGCAATATGGTAGGAGCTGTGATATATGGAGTGTTGGCTCTGTTATAGAAATGGCTTGTGCTAAACCTCCCTGGAATGCAGAGAAACATTCCAATCATCTTGATATGATATTTAAGGTGAGGTATTTGGTTGCTACAAAAGACACTGACTAATTTCATAGACAGCAATGTGGTTTTTAGAAAACTGTTTGTTGCAATGGCTCTTCTTTATTATTTAAATATTTAAATATTTAAAGAGCAACGGCTCTTAATTTATTATTTAATAGTTGTTAGTGCAACTGTTCTATAGTAGAAAAATTATTTTGTTCCATTATTTTATGGGATTGCAGAGAATGTGTTCAAATACCAATCATTTGCCTAGAGTCAAAATCACCTCTATTACTTGTATTCACTCCAGTGACTCCTTTCTTCTTACCCCCCATGGGGAAGTGCCAGCCTTCACTGAACACGGGCGGGGAAGGGGTCTTGGAGTAGTTACAACATGGACTAAAAGTATCTTAGACACAGGAGGCTCAGACTTGCTTGGAGTGATTCCCAGGTTTATTGCACGTGGTCCGTCCGGGGCAAGAAAGAGGCCAAAATGCCCTGGGCCTTTTCTCTCATATTAGGGGGAAGGGGGTGGTCAGAGATACAGGAAAGTTACAGCCAATGGGACAGGGAAAGGGGAAAGGGTTTTCAGGTAGGGACTGAGGGTGAGTTCTTCCCTTGGGACATACCATGATTTTTAGATGCACAACAATTACTAATTTTTTTTTTTAGCCTGTTACATTATGCATTTATATCTTAGAACAGAGCCTTTTCTGCATGTTAGTGATAGTAGCCTTTTTTTGTTTTTAAACAAGCAAGTACAATTATTATGTTGGTATTGATTTTGTACTAACAACCTAAATAATACAAAGTTCTCTGAGTAACAAATCCAAACGTTGATGGATACTTTAAAAAAAGAATTGCCTTTTTTAAAGGAAAAGCAGGCAGTTGTGGTTCACTGTGCATTTACTACTGGTCTTTTGAAATTAATATTTGTTTTCACTGTTTTTTTAACTTTCAGGGAAAGGTGATCTTTTAAAATAATCTTTAGCAAAAGATGTAAACTGTGTCATGGAACATATTGCTTGCACAAGTTTTAAAAACAAATTTTTTGAAAATCTGGAAAAAAATAAAATGCTATCTTCAAGTCAGTGTTTCAGCCTCTGAAACTATAGCTTATTTACACACATATATATATATATATATATATATGTTTTGCTTAAAACAACTTAGTCTGAACTGGGCTAAAAGTTGAGTCTTCTTTTCATATAGCAGTTTTCTTCTGGCAAATTGTGTAGAGAAGTTTCATGTCAAAGGCCCCAAACCCAGCTCCCATTAAAGTTCATGAGAGACTTTGTCTTGAACTCCAGTGGAAACAGGTTTCACCTATGAGAAAATTTAATTCTTTGAAACAAAACTGAGGTCATATTCTTCACTGATAACAAGTTTTACCTGCTGTTTACCTTCTGCTGCACATCATCTATTTGCTGTAGCCGTTACTAATAATTTAATTTGAAAATGTTAAAAATATTACCATAAGAAAGGTATTTATTTTAACAAGAAACAAACTTGAACTTGAAAAACAGGGTGAAGTAAAATGTCAAGTAAAGTTTCACCTGTAGTGCAAAACTTGTTTTTAGCAAGTGTGTTTTAAAAATTATTTTAAAGACGGCTTTTTAGATTCTGATGCATGCAATGCCAAAGGAAAATGGCAACTTTTTTTGCCTCTTTAGGAGGTGGGATCTCTTTAAATCACCCATTGTATTTAATAAATTCTGAAAAAAAAAAAACCCCACACCCAAAAAAACATCAACAAAAACTGTTTGTGTTTTAGCTCTTCAGAAGCCAGTTGAATTGTTGGAGTGAAATAGAAATGGTTATTTTCAGACTCAGGACAAACTAAATAAGCTATAGTACATTAAAAATGTACGATACAAATTGGAAGTAAAACATCTTAAAGATAAGTTTACAGGGATGATAGTGCTTATACTAATTAAAAATTGTCATTAGTTGCAAATGTGTTTCCTTTGGAAACTTCACATTACTTGGTTTTGAAAGATTGGCAGACCTTGAAGAGGTAAAAAGATAGTACCAAAATGTGAAGTTTTGTAGTTCTAACTGCTTTGTACTTGACTTTTTTTTGACCACTTTAGAATCTCTTATTCTAATAAGATTGTTTCCAAATGTTTCTTATGTGCAACCATTAAAGCCCTCTTGTTATTTCACATACTGGAAGATCAGTTGTCAGACTAATACTGTTTCTGGCAGAAATGTAAACTGATTAACCTCAGATAATCAGTATTACTTTGCAGACCACTGTGCCTACTACATTTCAAACTCATACTGCCTCTAGGTGGCCAAATGTGTTTCCCTCAGCTTGTTGGTAATTCTGTTTTTAAAACACAGATGTGATGCAATATTATTTTTATTTTTTTTAATCAAAGCTGGACTGAAAATTGTGTTGTGTAATTGATTTTTGTGGGTTTAATGTAATTTGGTATTTTAATTGTAAATAATGTCTACTGCTGTTTATTTTTGTTTCTACTACCTCAGGTGTCCTATAGTTTGTTATACCAAAGTTCACTTTCACAATGAAATTATATTAGCTATGTGACTGATTCCTAAGACATCCAGGGCTTAAGGGCTAACTTCTAGTAGCACCTTAGTGTGCAAGCAAATTTTTCAGAAATCTCAGTTAAGAAATTTGTCCTCATTGTACCCTTTCTTATATTAAATATATCAAGGTCTTTTTATTACATTTTTACCCCATTTGAACCAATTTTATATAGCACAGTTTGTACCTATTTTGGTGTTTTTTCTTTATAGTAAATAAAAGATTTTGAACAAATTTTGTCCTTTGTTAATTTTAATGTAAATATTAACTTAAATATGCGAATAAAATATTTCTGGTATACTTCACTGTTTATGCAACACTTGATAAAGACTTTTTTTTCTAATATTAAATTACATGAATATTGGTTGATACATGTATATCAGGTTATCAATGAAAAATGCTTAGCTAAAGGCCAGAAAGAAACACTATTTTTAATTGATAATAAAGAGCAGGAACTGCTCTGTATCCATGAACCTCATTTTGCTTATGCCCTTAGATCTAACATTAAATGTCTGAATTTCACATTAAGAAATATACCTATTAATTCTAAGTCAAGCAGGTTGATTCGGTTAGATCAGTTCTGAAGTCACTGAGGTATATCTTGGAAATGAATCTGCTATTTTATGGCTTTCAGTGAAATTATTTTGTTGTTTCTGATTTAAGCAGCAGACATAAATCTTTCCTTATTCAGGCAATCTGAATATGTATTCCAAAAATAGGGCTTGTTTCAGTTGACATCTTTCTCCTGGTATCACAGTATTGTCACTGTTGATATATCTTATATATTAGTAAAGGCCTGTATGCACAAACCAGCCTTTGAAATAAGTCATGATATTAAGGGCTAAAATCCTTGAAACTTGCCTGCAGAAGAGAGAGTAAAGCAAAACAATATTCTTGTGTACAAGGATAAGAATGTAAACCTGTGTGTGTTAGCCAATAGTAGCTTGCTCTGTCCGCAGACCCTGTAGAACCCTATAAAAGGTGTGCTAAAGATAGAAATAAACGGCGTTCACGATTACTTCTGTGAAGACTGGTGAATAGCTGGGCGGTTTCTCAATATTTGGCGCTCTGAACGGGACACCCTGCGGGCAGGGGGGCTTCAGTGGATCCACGCACGGTGGGACGGAGCCTTGGACCGAGGTTGATGGAGAGGATCTGAGAGCAGATAGATGCTGCCTTGGATCGGTACCAGATAGGCAGCCTGAGCGCGGTGAGACGCGGAGTGGTAGGACGTGGAAATTCAGGCTGCTGGGGGGGACCGAGAGGCGAGGGCGTTGTAGAAGGGTCGCAACCTTCCCCCTTGCCACGGGCCGTTAGCATGGATGTGGAATTTGCGGCGGCAGATAAACTGCTTCTCTGTGTCCTCGTTAAACGAGGCGGAGCAGCCCAGGAAAAGGACCTGGATATGCTCATTATATGGGCTAATTGTCATGGGCATTTGCAGTGCTCACACTGCTTTTTGCGGTGCAAGAACGGACTGATATATCGGCTCTGATATGGGAAACGGCAATTACGGAAAAGAGCAAGGACACTGTGTCTTTCGGTCGAACTTGGCAGACTGTAATTAATACCTTAAAAAAAAACCAGAAAAGCGAGATATGCTGAGGCTGTGAGCCCCGTAATTCTACCTGCGTCACAGCGGCAGATGCCTTTATCTCCCACTGCTGGGCAAGCACTCCTATTTATGCTGCCCATGGAGAGAGGGAGGGAGAGTCAAAGAGAAGAAAATAATGAGAAAAAAATGTTCCACAGCGAACGCTGAAACAACGAACAGAATCTGTTCAGTTATGGCAGGATGTGATACATCCAGAAATATTTGCTTCATTTTTGGAGTCACTTTTAGCATTACAATCTTATTTAAGTTCCATCTTTACCACCCTGGAAGAAAAGAAGCCAAATTTAGATTGGTTTCCACCCGAACCAGGGGGACATGGGGGAGCACTGAGGTGTGAGCAGAGAACAAAGGCACCCTGGGGGTAGAAGCAGCGCAAGAAAAGTTCCAAGTCCACGCAGATAAGCTGCAATGATCGCCGCTGTTAGCACCTGGCCGTGAGAGACTTTTCGTGTAACATCGCCTGCTTTTGTAAAATCGTGCCCTTTTTCCTCTATCGGCGAACAAGAGAGATTGAGAGAAAAAACTGCATTTGTTAAAGTTAACTTTGTGAGGTTTTTTTTTCTTTCTCTCCGTTTTTCCTCTCTGCGAGAGTATGTACAGAATGTGAAGAAAGATAAGAGCAGCTGCAGCAGCAGCAGGGCGGGCAGTCAACCCCCCCCTCCCTCGCTAAGAAAAAGCACTGGGACAATACCCAGTTTGTTAAAAAGTCATGATTTATTGGGTTTTCAAATTATTTTTATATATCCTTTTAGAGTTAATTTTGTGTTTTAGGTAATTATGAGTTTATGCAACTGCAGTTTTTAGGATTTTACTGGAGAAGTTATTGTGATTCTTTGAACGTTTTAAAAAAAAAAAAAAGAGAAAAAGTGTTTAACAGAAGTTGCCTTGCAATAATTGGTTTTAGAACTTAAGGTTAAAACATGGTGTGATTTACAGCTTCTAAGAAAACCTTCCAATTAATGTTATCTACAGAAGAGATTTGTGGTTTAAAAAATAATTAGTTAAGAGAACTTTACTGTACAAGACAAAGTTAAGTTAGAGTATATATTATCCATTTGCTTGTTTTTTCCACAATTTTAATAAGGTAATTTTATTGTGAGTTCTTTTGTTATATAAAACACATATAACTGCATATACACCAATTTGGATTTTGGGTTTTAGTTTAAAAATTGGACTTGATGCTTCTGAAAAGGGCTACAAAAGCTGGATGACAACTTGCCAAATCCTGTGTTGTTGTGGTTTTTCTCTAGAAAAATTGCACTTTAAAATCCTAAACAACTTAAGCATATACTAGGTAAATTCCTGTTATGAATGAGTACTTTTAGTAACATTTGCAGTTATTGTGGGTTATTCTCAAATCTAGATGACATAGAATTGTGATGTATTTGTTACATTTTTATAATCTTTATAGTGAATCCATGTTATTGTTATACTGTGTTTAAGAGGTATATATCAAACTTTTAGTTGCTTTTTTGTAGTAACAGAATAAGATTAAGTTATGTTTTTATTTAATATAGATTAAGTGTTAATAGAATTAAGGATCGTCAAGTTTTATAATGTTTAGGCTTGAATGTTTTTAAGTTAAGTTTTCTAACTTAGATATTCTTTTAAGGTTTTGTTATTTTTTTTTGTCATGAATAATTGTTGTTAGGTTTAAATATTGTTTAATTTAAATTGTTTTGTGTTTTATTGGAGACACTTGTTTAAATTGCAAAGTATAGTTATTTTCCTAGAGATATGAAGATGGCCGCAACTGAAGCAGCTGTGATGGAACACTGGTGAACACCTGCTTGTGGATAGAAGTGAATGCAGTCTGTGAGACCCGTGACTTCATCGGGAGTTCTATTGAGTTGTTGCAATCTCTGCAGTTTTGTTTGCTATAGCTTTCTTATTTTTCAGTGTTTCCAGAATTTTAAGAAGATGTATCATTGCTGAAGATCAGCTGCCATGGGAGAGGTTTCAGATTAAACCAACTGCTGCATGGTTTAATTGGTCTGGTACCTAAGGCTTCTGATAATTTGATTTCTACAAATGCCTTTTAACAGTTTGCTGTGCTGTAAGCATTTCATAGCTGCTACTATTGAGAACCTTGTTCTAGAAATATGTTAAGAGGCATCTTTCCAGTTTAAAGCCAGGCCCTGGCCAAGCCTTGACTTTACCTGGACAGAATGTTTGTCAAGAGATCCAGATGTTTTCTGTACCAAAAGAGTATTTGAGTCACTTTTTGACTCAGCAATTTGGCCCTATTGATATGACAGCTGGATCAATTTTGAAGTGGGCTTGGAGAATCATTTCTGGAGGTGATTATCCAATTCTTCACTGATTTTTTTTGTTTCTGTTTGTTTGCTAACTATGGGATGCTGGTGCAGTGTTTTAGTAATTAATAGTAGTTTTATATTACATGTCTTATTAATAATGTTTATGATTTAATTGATTTTTAACTGGTATAAGTTCTTATTAATTGTGTATATGGTTTTGTGTTGCTGTTGATGTTTATAACAGAAGTACATCTCATTTTATTTTTTTTTAAGAAAACGGGGGAAATGGATGCCCTAAAAGCATTTGATTAGTGTAATTCATTAACTTCAAGGAGAGAAGTGTCTGTGTTTTGTTGGCAGGTTCAAAAAGGTCACCTATCCATCTGACCAGACTGTCTGCCTCTGAACACACGAGATCCAGTGAACAGAGATGTCATCACACAGCCTTGGTACTTCAGACATGGATCCGAAGTGGAGCTGTCAGGACACAGTTGTGTCTGAACACTACACAGACAGTTGCCAACAGAACTTTTATGTTGATATTATGATGTTGTGTCTCTACCAATTTTTCAGTTATCCTTTGTTTTAAGATTTAGAAGGATCTGAAGAACAACCTGAACATCAAAGCCCTCAGTCATCGATCAACTGCCAGCTGACCTCACGGGAGCAGTGAACGTTCCAGGACTGAATTGTGTTAGAGAAATTCTGTAGAAGATCTAAGAAAAGTGTAGAGACTCCATCGAACTGTATATAAAGCAAATTGTAGTTGTGTGTTTACCCTTTCAGCAAATTGCTTTCACACTTAGACTACATATATACCAGAGCACGTGTGTTAAAAGTTTAACCTGTGTAGTAATTGTTATGTTAGTATAAAGTATAAGTATTCCCCCTTCAAGAGGTAGTGTAAGCATCTTTGAAAGTTCATTTAACGATTGAAGTTTTAGCTGTGAGTTTGCAAATATGATGTCATTTACATGGAACAAACTGCTTATGGTAATTGTGTTGTGTATAGTCCTGACCAACTGTCTGCTAACTAACATCCAAAAGCGGCAGAACATATGGGTCACTCTGGCACATTGAACTGGCCAAAGGTCAATGTGTTTGAGCCTAGCCACACCTGGAGATCCTTTTGCACCTGTCTCGTAGGAGTCCCTGAATGGGATCCTCCAGCATTTAAAGGTTTAATTAGTAACCAGACTCGACTGAATCAATTGGCAATGTTGCAAGAGTGCAGTCGCACTGTTGGCTTCACATTAAGACAACTTGAAGCCTGTTGGCAAGCAAAAATTACCAAAGTTCTCAATGTTACAACCCTCAGAAGAATTAGATTTGTTAAGTTCCACCAATACCTCAGGTGGATGGATAATGTTTGAACCCCCAACAAAAAGTCATTCCAACAAAGTAATGTAGCACTGAGATGCAGTCAACCCTATGGCTGATCTCATTACTACCATTGAAAGTAAAGCCTTTATTTGTGGTGCAATCTCACAGGACAATTACCAAAGCGATTACCTAGTTCCGTATTCCTAATCTGTGGAGATAGAGCATGGAATTAGATTCCTGCTAGTCCACATAGAAGACCCTGTTATCTTGGGAAACTTAACTTTGTTCCACCCAAGCTTACATCAATTGTTGAACATAGCTAGCAAAATGAAGAACATCAAACAGTCAAAGCAAAGCCTGAATGAATTAAGGCCTAGCAACTCCAAAAAGGCTCGCTTGTTTGACTAAGGAAGAATTGAACTTAACATCCAAAATGTTAAGTGAGCTTTCAGCCGATGTGAGTAGTGTACATCATGCAGTATTATAAAATCGAGCTGCAATTGACTTTTTGCTCTTAACACAAGGACATGGTTGTGGGGAGTTTGAAGGCATGTGCTGCTTGGATCTTACTGATCATTCAGCTTCCATCCATAAGCAACTACAACAGCTACAGGATGGGTTACATGCCCTGAAAGAAGATAGTGACCCCATTGGAAGTTGGTTTGCCAGCTGGGGCATCACCGGATGGTTGAGGTCTCTTGTGCTAGAAGGGGGACGGACTTTACTTATAATGTTAATTGAGATGACAGTCTAAGTTGTATGTTATCTTATCCAAAGCCTGGTTTGTGCAAAAAGAGAAAGGGGGAATTGTTGATATATTTTATATATTAGTAAAGGCCTGTATGCACAAACCAGCCTTTGAAATAAGTCATGATATTAAGGGCTAAAATCCTTGAAACTTGCCTGCAGAAGAGAGAGTAAAGCAAAACAATATTCTTGTGTACAAGGATAAGAATGTAAACCTGTGTGTGTTAGCCAATAGTAGCTTGCTCTGCCCGCAGACCCTGTAGAACCCTATAAAAGGTGTGCTAAAGATAGAAATAAACGGCGTTCACAATTACTTCTGTGAAGACTGGTGAATAGCTGGGCGGTTTCTCAATAGTCACAGTACAGCTGGCCTGGACTGGACAAATTAAATCTGACCATAACACGAATCCAATTCAGCTAGCCTAGTTCATGCCCGAACATGTCCTCGGATAAGCTAAAGGGGACCCTCAGCCAGCCCCATCCAAGCTGAGAAGTAAGGACATCACTGGCCAGGAAGCTGGGCAGGGAGAGAGACCTCAGCCAATGGCTGAATAGCCTGGGAGATTTGAATTGGGTATTTAAGTTTTTGAGTTCTGAATAATAAACGAGGCTGTTTGTCTCATGAGCAGCTGGAACATGTGTGGATTTTTGTCTCCCCACCCACGACCAGCACGTCACAAGTGGTGACCCCGCGTGTGAAGGCACAGTCTATCCCGCGAGCAGAGCGGGGGGGAAGACAGGGACAGAGCGTGGAGAGCTTGTCCAAAACAGTGAAAATCTGGAAAAAACAGGTATGAAGAGCCTGATATACAGTAAAAAGCTGAAGTAAAAGGCGTGTGGAAAATACATTAAAAAAAAAAACAAACAGCGAGTGTCGCTCTATTAGGAACGGCTGGGTAGAGAGACGACACAGACTCTCATGGAGTCAGAACAGGAGAATTTCTTTAGTTTATTACTTCAGGCTTGTTTTATAGGCTGGTTCATGGAAAGCACAGAAAGGAAACTCTTATTGGTTAGTAAACCACTACATCACCATCATTGGTCAGTGGTGCACAACACCCTCTGACTTTCTCTTGCAAAGAAAACAAGGGACAGACAAACAGCACCTGGCACGGCTGTTTTCTGTCTCTGAGGATTGTTTTTAAATCCTCCCATGAATTTCTCAGGCTAGCTCTCAGGCAGGACTGAGAGCTATGTGGCCTGTAATTACTACAAGCACTCTGGTTCAGATTTAGCATCCATACAGCGAGGAGAGCTGTTTGCGGTGAAAAATCGCTAAAAAGCTGGAATATTTTCTGGATTTACCCTTAAAAATAGAAGAAAATACTCATCACAGCCATGGGAGCCTGGATATCAACTCAACCACCTCCAGTTTTGAAGGGATGGTCGTTTTTTTTACAATAGGACTTAGAATATGATAAAAAAACATTATTAGCTTTAATAACGTGGGCAAAGAACCACAGATTGGACACAACCAAAGAGGCTGCCCTTGATATAAATACATGGGAACGAACTGGACATTTTATAATTAAAGCAGCCTCAAAAGGAGACGAAAATGCTATAAAAGTTTTAAAGCTTTGGAGATTTATTTTTGACTTAATGAGACAGATAAATGCTGGACTGGAGAGAGAGAACAGGGCTCTGGAGGGGACAGAGGGAGCTTGGAACACCTTTCTGTTGTGAATTCATGTTGTAAATATTGGCTTTTCACAATTATTCTGATAAATATATATTATATGCTTTCACTATATTCTTTTCTCTCTTAGCAAGTTATAGGCTTAGATAGGAATTCTGAATGGTAAGGATATGTTTCATCCGGACAAGGCAAGACAATGGGAGGATCAAGCTGTGGAAAACAGGCTGTTATCAGCAGCAGGAAATGGAGAGCAAACTGTTATCAAAAAGCCGGTACCAGGACGTGGGCAGGGGGGAAAGATAAGCTCAGCTGCCCTCAGAAGAAGGATGAGGGGCCCAGACCCTTATCAACAACTGACCATCTGCAGAAAAAAGGAAACCAGACTCCAAAAGAATGCTGACCAGCTAGAATAATGATGACCAGCAAAAAAATTATGCTGACCAGCAGAAAATGAGACTGTGCAAGAGCATGATCCAAGAAGGCGGAACCAGGGAGGGGACATGCTTGAATATGCATTAACCCCTCACAGCAAGGATGGGATAAAAGGGGTATCCCTGAGATACCAGGTGTGCTCTTGGCAGCGCGCCAAGGCACCCGGCCGTAACTCTTTGCTTTACTTTATGTCTCTTATTGTCTTTATTAAACTTTTTTAAAATTTTACAGGAGTGAACTTCGTTTTTCACATTTCCAAGCCCATAGGGAGAACGGCAACACCAAACAGCTGCCCCACGCGGCCGAGCTGCTCCCCTCTCACCCAGACCGATTTATAATGAGCTGTTTCCTGCAACCCCGCCATGCCAGAGAGCACAGGTAGCTGGTGGTGCCCCAGCAGGCAGACAAACCGCAGCGTGCGATACCCAGCTGGATTGTGAAATCTTGCCACGTGGCTGGAGCGACGGAGCAGGAGGGAACCGCGAGGCCCCGGGCTATGCCGACACCACCGCAGCCGAAAAGAGCACAGCAGGCGGTGGGGGCGTGGCCGCACCGAGGAAGTGCTGCGGTGCTGTTCCAGAGTGCCCAGTGGCCGCCCCGAGGCAGTGTGCCACGCGGAGTGGTCATCCCAGGTAGCAGAACCCCACCACTTCAGCCCCAGAGCCCGTGGCCATGGCTCAGCCCCACGCCGCCCCCCGGACCATCCCCCAACCACCAGAGGCACCCACACCCCTCCGCATCATGGAAACACCCAGACCACCCCTGCCCAGAGCTGATTGGCTCAGCCCAGAAACCGCGCCCATGGTCCCGCCTCCGCTGGCCACGCTTGCCTGCCGCAGCTGGGGAGGGGGACGGGCCCCGAGGTGACGTCATGTGGAGTGCCCGGATCCATACCTGGAAGTGCACCAGAAGCAAAAGGCAGTATCCCGGCGCCGGATCCTAGTCCTGGGCCCGTACCCAGCGCTGTCCCAGCTTCACCACAGCTACAACCAAGGCATTCCCAGCCACAAGCAACCACACAGCAGAAGGAAACGCAAGATCTTCACAGAGGGAACCGAATTTTTCACCTTACTACCAGCTCCGAAGGACAAGCTCCTACAGCCCCCCTGTCAACAGCTTCAAACCCATTGACGTTCAGAGCAGAAACCGTTCCCACTCGAGACCCGCTGATCTTTTGGATGGAGGTAAAACAAAAAGCGATTGAAAGCGGGGATATAGAGGGGGTTGAACTGATTTCTACACCCATGTATTTACCAATAGGAGAGGGTTGGTAGCAGGGAGGGGGAACAATTGGAGCATTCCCAGTTGTGTGAGGTAATGGCACAACACCTGATAAATATGTACCCTTTAACTGGCAAGTACTTTCAGAGCTACACGAGCTGTCTGCTAAACATGGGCTAGGGTCTCCTGCTGTAGCAAATATGCTAAGATTTGTAACTGCTAGTGAATTAACTTCCCCTAAAAAATTAACCCCAGAGGCAAAAGCCGCGCTTGAAACAGTGTCGCAAGCTATCACAGAGAAGTCCACCAGATATGCCCAGAGGTGTGTATCACTGTATTTGTTCTCATTGTAAAACTTCACCCTACTGGTATAGGGCAGTGGAACACTCACTGGCCTGATCCTCTACACATCCTAGAGTAGATGTTTTTATCTCATCAACAAAAAAAGACAGCACCCACAGTATTTGAGCTAATTGCACAATTTATTATCAAATGTCATCACAGGTGTTTACAGTTGAATGCCAAGGATCCTTCACAAATTATTATACCTGTGACACAAGAACACTTCAAATGGTGTTTTATTAACAGTACAGCCACACAAAGTGTCCTGCAAAACTTCACAAGACAAATCACTTATCATTTACCAAGCCATAGATTGCTAAAGTTAAGTAGAGAAACCATATTGTCTCTTAAACCTCTGAATAGCAGAACACCCTGAAAGGGTGTTACAGTGTTTACAGATGGCTCTGGGAAAACAGGAAAAGCCGTTGTAACATGCAAAGAGGAAGGTGAGTGGCAAACGTTGTAAAGTTATCAGAACGGATCTCCCCAGCTGGTTGAATTACATGCTGTAGCTAAGGCTTTCCAACATTTCCCCCACATTCCTCTAAATATTGTAACTGATTCTGCATACATAACTGACATCACACAGAGATTAGAGTGAGCACTGTTGAAGGAAATTGACAATGCACGATTATTCAGTCTGCTAAAACCTCTGCCATAGCATCCAAGCCAGAACCTACCTTTATTATATCTTACACATCAGGAGTCACACAAATCTACCAGGTTTCATCACAAAGGGCAATGCTAGAGCAGATATGCCAGCGAGACCTGTCTGGACAGCACCACTGCCAGGCACGCTGGCACAAGCAAAGGCATCACACTATTTCTTCCATCAGGGTGTTTGGGCCCTACAATGGCAATTCCAGCTGACAAACACAGAAGCTCATAATATTGTTAGCATCTGTACTGACTGCCAAGGCCACACTGCACCACTGCAGATGGGAGTAAACCCTCATGGACTGTGTGCCTTACAAATCTGGCAAACTGATGTCACACATATCCCTAAATTTGGACACATAAAATATGTACACTTATCCTTGATACCTTTTCATCAGCAATATGGGCTACAGTGCACACAGGAGAAAATGGTAGGGATGCCATTGCACATTGGCAGTCAGCCTTTGCTATTTTGGGCATTCCTCACACCATCAAAACAGACAATGACCTTGCATGCATCTCACAGAAAACAAGACATTTCCTATAGCTCTGGGGTGTGGACCTGATTTTTTGAGTCTGAGAGAGTTTTCAGCCTGTCAGTGGCTGATCTGTTCCCAAAGGAAAGTCTCTTGAGAACATTTCTCTCTCAAGGACTGTTTTTGTAAATAACTTATAGTTCTCAAAACATTATTGTACAGCTGTGCTAAGTGTGTTTTCTCTTGTTCCACCAATGGGACTAGAGAGGTGTTGTTCCCTTTACCAATCATGTTAAACCTGTATCAGAACACCTTATAAAAAGGAGCCGAAAGGTTAAATAAAGGCCCTTCTGATGATCCTCTTTCCACTGCTGCATTGAATCCACGCTTCTTATTTCATGTCCAACAGTGACATCTGGCGCTCCAACGTGTGATTACAACGGCGAAAAGAGGTAATTCTTTTCCCCCCCACCCGAGAAAAAGATGGGTTTTTTTCCGATCCAAGCACGCGGGGTTTTTTTGCCTGCCGTTTTTTTGTTTGCTGGAAGATTTTTCCAGTGAGCTGCAAGCATGATAACTGCTGTCTTAGCTCCAGAAGATTCCCTAATCCTGGACTTATGGACAGATGCTTTCCAGCAATATGGACTGGATATTTCTAGAGCTGATTTCCAAGCCCTATATTTATGGGGGAAAGAATATGTTTGGTTTTTTTTCTAACACTGAAACAGCGCTGTTGAAACATTATTGGCAAGCCCTAGGTGATGCCTTGTTTCAACTGATGCATTCAGGTGAGGTGGATACCGTGAAACTGCTTCTGCCCTGGAAGAAATTTATGACCATGTTGCAGAGCTTTGCAGAGAACTCTAGCTCCGAAATCCCGACCAATGAGGTTTTGGAGTGCGTCTCTGAAGAAGGGGCACAGTCTGATCCAGAAGTTGCTGTGGTAGATCTTGAGTCAAGAGAGACAGGATCAGACTTTGGACAGGGCAGCATTAATGGGATTTTCTCTCCCACCCTGGCCACTGCAAGACATCCGGCCACCCCATTCCCTTGGGAGTCTTACCCAGGGATAGGAAGTTCCCCTCCCGTGTCTCACGGGGCGGATGGCCAGCAGCAGTGGGGGGGAGGTTCGACTATTGAAAGCCCTTCCTCCCTCACTCAGCCGAGGCCGCTCTTTCCTGTGCTCGGGGAATCGTGGGTTGGGGGGGGATCACCCATCCTCCAAGCATTTCCTGCGGTGGAGGGAGAGAGAACGTCGGCGGCTCGTTTTCCGTTGGCAGCGGGACCTCAGAGGTTGGTCTCCATGGTTTGTATGAACTGTGGGATAGCTGTGTTAGTTCCTTTTACGCAGCCAAACACCGCTGGTGTGAGGGCTGGTGGAATTCTCCCCACTCTCGTGCTGCGGTTTGTAAACAGTTCTGCCATGCCTGCGCAGTTGGCAGGTGAGCCGACAGCCGCGGGCGTGGTCGGCTGGTTGCTGGACATAGCGCCCGTAGGAAGCAGGGCTGCTCTGCTCCGTCCTCTGCCGGCCGCGCCCCCAGTGCCCTCCATGCTCCCCCTCTCCATGGCTGCGGCCACCGCGAGCAGCCCTGCGGCCAGCACGGCCGGCCCTGCCGCCGCTGCAGCCAGCCCCTTGGCTGGCGCAGCTGTTAGCGTTCAGGAACACACGTAATCACAGATTGATTATATGCAGGTGCTTTATTGAAGCGCGCAGGAACTAGGGGTATCAGCAACCCAAATCTAGCTCCATCGTCTTTGTCCAAAGTGCACATAATTATAGAATTTCAGCTGTAGCAGTAATCACTATAACAACCTTATCAATATTGCTTCATTAATATTACTTCATTAACTTTATCTATATTGCTTCATGAGAGTTAGCTCATCCTTGTACGAACATGTACGAATCTTATCTCTGGGTGGGTATCTTGGAGACCCCAAGTACCAGTTCCCTTTACCGTAAACATTTCAGCTTGCTAGACCATCCCTAATACCAAGCATTCCTGTGGCCTACTTTTACATGATTTTAAGAAACATTTTCAGAAACATTTAACCCCATAGTAACACAGCCAGTGTGGGCTCTCTGCCAGGACTGTTGTCCCCTGCGCCCCCTCCCACCATGGCGGGGGTGAGCGCAAGCGGCACTGCGGTAGAGGCCAGTACTGATCCTTTGTTGGGACCGTTCTCGTGCACGTCCCCGCCCCCCGCCGCCTGTGTGACGGCGGCCACGGGCAGCGGGGGTGGTACCACACACACGCGTGGTGCTGGGGCCCGCCTTCTTTCACCGCACTGAACCCTGCAGCGCCAGGCGGGGGTAACGGCAGACCTCTGTAGGCACCGCCCCCCCCTCGCGCACCGGGTTTGGATGCACTGTTGGGGTCTGTTGTGGGCTCTGGACCGCAGGCGGCTACAGACCCTGCCAGGGCTGGCCTGGATCCAGCGGCTGGCACTGTAGAGCTCTATCCCCCAGCCACCGCTGGTCCCGGGGCAGCTGCATCTGGGCCCCCCTATTCACCTTAGGGTCTCGCGGTGATGCAGCCATGTCGGGGTGGGTGTCTGCTTGGAGTAAGGGACATTGAGAGGATCCTTATTCAAGTACCCATTGGACACTCCCACCATGCCAGGTCACAGTCCATCCCAGGGACCCTAGGCGTTTTTGGGACGAAGTCAAAGATAAGGCTTTGCAGATGGGAGACTGGGACCACATGGATCATTTTATGGGGTCTGGAGGTGATCTTCCTGGCTTTGCAGATGCTGGGAGGACCAGGCTATCTGGTACAGTGGATGTGAACTCCAGCCAGATGCCTGTCTCTGTTCCTGTGACGTCTGTGGGGCAGGATCAAAGGGAGGCTGTCACCTCACAAGGAGGTCTCCAGGCTTTCCCTGTGCTTAAGGCGAACCCTCAGACAAGACAGCCTGATGTTCATCATGTTATATCCTTCAAAGCTCTGTTGGACATTAGAGACAAAGTGGCTACATATGGTCTAGGCTCTGCAGAGGTAATGCAGATTATTAGTCATCAATGCTGACTTACTAGTACCATATGACATTAGGCACCTTGCTCAGGTGTTATTTCAGCCTGTCCAGCTTGAAGTCTTTGAAGCCAATTGGAGGCAGCTAGCTGTGAAAGTAGCTGCGTGCAATAGTCAGTTGCCTCCACAAGACCCCAGGTATGGGGTTGGATGTGATCTATTGACAGGGGTAGGCAATTTTGCTAACCCTGATTTCCAGGCTACCTTCTACTCGCAGGTGCTGGACCAGTGCCAGAAGACAGGCATGACAGCTCTGGTGAAAACCATAGAGTTAGCAGCTCCAAAACAGAGGTTTGTTACTATAGTCCAAGGGACTAAAGAACCTTATTTGCAGTTTGTTGAGAAACTCTCTGCATCTTTGGAGAAGCAGGTGGAAGATCTTGATTTGAGAGCACTACTGCTCAGACAGCTTGCAAGAAGTAATGCCAATGCTGATTGAAGGAGGGTGATTGAGGCCCTCCCAGGGGATCTTTCCTTAGTGGACATGGTCCAAGCTTGTGCTAATATAGGCACCACAGATTACAAGATGGCTGCCTCGGTTACTGCCTTACCAGCATCCTCAAAAGGGCCAAAGGGTAAGCAGCAGAAACAGGTGATTGTACAAGCCAACAAAGAGCAGGGAAAACAGAAACAGAAAGGGAAAACTCCCTCGTTTCTGAGCGGTCAGTGTGGAAAGCTGAACCACGTTGCAGAGGTTTGCACAACGAAATTAGATGCTAAGGGCCAACCTTTGCCAAATTCGAGAAACGGAAAGCCGAGCGCTTGGGGGAAATGCGTGCAGACATAAGCACTTCCCCACGTCCTGATGCTGATGCAGGTATGCTTAGCCGGCTTGTGGCCAGCACCCGTGGCTCAGCTGGACTTGATATCTGCACAGCAGCAACAGTCGTATTGGACTCTTGTGAAGTGCACAAAGTTCCTTTGGATGCCTTTGGACCCTTGGGGGAGGGAAATGTGCTCTCCTCTGTCACGATCTGCAAGGTGGGATTCGTGATGTGGTTCTTCTAGTCGGTCTTAGAGTACAAAAGATTATCAGCAAACCAGGACTTAAACAGCAAAACACACTTTATTGAGTTCTCATCAGCACTAATATGCGATAGAGAGAAAAGAGGAGAAAGCAAAGCATAAGGAAAAGAGAATAAGGGGATTATAGCTACCAACGTCGAAGTCCACTCAGCCGTCCAATGACGCAGTCTTCTGTCCGTTGGGGAGATCTCAAAGGAAGGTAAGTTTGGGGTGTGATTTTATAGTCTTTTACAAAGCGAGGGGCACAGGGCCAAAACCAGAGTATTGGAGTGAAAAAACGCTCGCTGGCTGTGAGAGACTTCTCCAGGGTCAAGCTGTTCAAGTATAAGCAATTTATTATAAGGGTAAAAGGAGGGGAGACCCGTGTCTGCCACCAGCCTCGGTGTCCACGTGGTCCGGGGGGGGGGGGAGAGAGCACAGGTAGAGCAGGGGAGGTGAGGTTGGAAGGGGGAGGGAGGGAGTAAGAGAGCGAGGCTCCTGTTACAATCCAATATATGCTTTCCTCTAGTGAATATTCTAATTCTTAGTAATCAATCACCATGAGACACACCCACTAAAGAATTTACATACAGCCTATGGGCTTCCCTATATTAACATACAGTGTTGCATTTTAGACTCTACAAAGTTTTACAAATTCTTTCCTTGCTTCTTTACCTTTGTACTTTTCTATCAGCAGAAGGACATTGTTTTGTCAGCAGGGATTCTCCTTCAACTGGCTAGGCTATTGTCCTTTGGTCATATAGTAACCGGTACTCTGTATCTTATGACTCAAAGCAGGCTTTCATTTCTATCTCAATTCTAGGCCTCATACCTTCAGAATCTTTTGTTAAACAATCACATTCAGAAGGTTTCCCTGCTTCATCCTCCCCAACATCTCCTCTGTCTCGATGAACTAATAAAATGCTAGAAACTGTCTTATTTGTTAATTTTTGCACACACTGAAGTATACAGGGTACTGCTGCTAAAACTACAATTATCACTATTAAAATAATCAAGCCTATTTAACAGAGTTCCTTTAGCCAAGGTGCAAAGCTTAAAGCATCAAATTGTCCAGCCAAGATGGGTCATCTGTTGTGATTTGGTTAGCTAAATTCTTTAAATTTTGCAGCTGTTTATGAATAGAAACAGAATGATCAGATAAGTCCATACAGCATAGCCCTTCAAAATCTTCAGAGCCGTGCCCATGTGCTAATAAAAGATAACCAATGGCAGCTCTGTTTTGTAAAGAGGCATGTCTAATTGCCTCTTCATCTGTCAGCAGATCACTGATCATGATAGAGGTGGTGTTTACTTCTTTTCTGAGTCAGCATCCTAGCTTGTTTAACTGTTTTATTGCTACTGAGGAAGTCAACTGAGGTAGAAAAATACTTGGAACAACTGAATTGCCAAAGTTCCAAGGGTGAAAATCACTATCACAGTTACAGTCATAGTATCTTATTTTCCTGTTTTTCTTTTTGATCACTTCTTTGACACTGGGAGCAATTATTTTAAGTTGTCCCAGGGCACAAGGGCCACCACTTATTTTTGAAGGTATACCTTGCCAGGCACTGTCTCCACAGAGGAGCCAAATTCCTTTGGGGAATCGAATAGGAAGTTTGTTAAAATGGTCTGCATGAGGTTCTTCATATGTAAGAAGTTCAGTTTGCTGACACAAAGAGGTCATATTGCTACAAGTGGGGTGATACGGGGTGACATTTAGATGAGGGCTGTTTTCTCTCAGGAAATGGAACAGGTAACAGGTGTCCATAGTTAATGAACCTAGGATTTCTAACTCTTGAAGGTCAGATTGATCAATTTTAGAATTATCAATATAAGTTTGGTGTTTCTGACTGGGAGTTGGAGATATATGATGATGATCATATGGCAAATATTTTTCAAAAGTAACATTATCAAAACCTTCTGGAAGAGGTACTCCAACTAAACAGGTTGAAAAGGGTTTGTCAGGGCTCATGTCAGATAAGCAGATGGTATCACAGCCTGCAGACTTTGCTAAGGCAACCCAGACATTTGTCTTTGGTTGATTTACAGGTAAAGCTTCACTCCAAAAACTAAAGCAAAGGGTTAAAAACAATATGCATTTACACAAATACTGAAGTTTCATTTTCTGAAACAGTCTTAAGCAGATCATCTCCTGGTGATTCTGCGCCGTTCAGGTCTGGGTGCTTGCTTCTTTGCTTCTGTTCGCAGAGTTGTCAGCTGATGCGAAGGTGTCTGGGTTTTGATGTGTGGTATGGCTTCACGTTTTTTGCAGTGATCCACTTGAGTCCTCCACCTATGGAGACACATGCAAACCCTTTCCCCCATTTTATAAGATTATATGGTGCTTCTCTTTATCCTGATTCTAAATTTTTAATAAAAACTGGGGGGTGCTCTTTCAGTTTTGCCTTTTTGTTGTTTAAGAAATGTCTGTAAATAGCAGTGGGTCTGGCTCTTCTGCAGAGCTATTCTAGAAATTGTAAACATACAAGGCCTTACTCAGCCTCCTTTGAGGTGTAGCCTGGGCTTCTCCCCCTTTCTGATGATCTAAAATACGTTTTAGAGTTTGATGTGTTCTTGCTATCGTTACTTGACTCATGGGGTAGTAGGGAATGACAAATGTGTGGCGAACACCCCAGTCATTTAGAAATGCAGCTAATTTTTGTGAAACATATGAAGGACCATTATCAGTCTTAATTTCTTGGGGGACTCCTAAATAGGAAAATGCTTTGTGAGAAATGCTGGCAAACATGTTCAGCTGTTTCTCCAGTATGTATAGAAGCAAAAATTGCATTTGAAAATGTATCAGTGGAGACATGGAGATTTTTAAGTTTTCCAAAAGAGGGGTATTTAGTAACATCAGTTTGCCATTTTTGCAAGCTTTCCAACCCTTGTGGGTTGGCAGCTCCTGAAGAAAGGATTGGTTGAACAAGCTGACAGTCAGGGCAGGCCCGTACAGTACTCTTTGCTTGTTCAAGGGTAATGCAAAAAATCTCATTTGAGTGCTTACGCATTTTGGTGGAAAAATGCATGACTCAATTTGGCCTGTTCAACAGTGTTAGGCAGTGTAGTTGTAGGAAGCACTGAAGCAGAACTTTCAATGCTTGCTACAACTTCTTCTTCAGATGCTGCTGATGCAAATCCATCAGCTCGTCCATTTCCCTCTGCAATAAAGCCTGGAAGATGGGAGTGGGCTCTAAGGTGAGAAACAAAATAAGGATTACTCCTGTGTGACAGAATTGGACAGAGACAGGTGAGCCAAAGACACAGTTTGTTGTTATTCACATCTTTTAAAACAGATCCTTCAATTTTCTTAATAATATTAGCAACGTATGCTGAATCAGTGATTAGGTTAAAGGGTTCTGGGAAGATCTGAAATGCTCTTCCAACTGCTGCCAATTCAGCAATTTGGGAAGAACCTTCAACTTTTTGAACATCTTGTTTCCAGGTTTTAGTTTCTTTATTTTCACATGTTATTACTGAGTTGTGTGTTTGTCCTGATCCATCAGTAAAGAGAGTATTTGCATCTAAAGGTTCTTCACTGATCGGGGTGTATCTCTGTAGCACAATTTAGCTTTAATCAGTTTGTGTGCTGGAGAGTGGATAGAACAAACACCTGGAAAACTGAGCAAGGCATAGAGCAGGTCTTCAGATTTTTGCATTGCCCAGTCAAAATAGGTTTTGATCAAGGGCAGATAAATAGTTGTGAACTCATGGCCAGATATTGAAAAAAGTCTTGCTCTATCTTTGATAATAATTTGAAATATCATTTCTAAAGATGTGAATATTGTCTTTGGTGACCTGTAAGCAAGAAAAACCCATTCAATTATTAACAAAGGATCTTTTTGAGATGAATCCCACTGAAAAATGAGGCCATACAGTCTCAGTTTTTCTCCCAACACTGCAAGGAAAAAGGGTTTATCTGGAACATAGCGGTGCGCTTGTGTTTTGCAAAGCATCTGTAATTTTTTCTAGAGCTTTGTAGGCTTCAGGGGTGAGAAATCTAGGGGATTTGATGTCACTGTCTCCCCTTAGCAAGTCAAAGAGTGGGGCTAGTTCATCAGCTGTGATTCCCAACACAGGCCTGACCCAATTAATTTCTCCTAAGAGCTGCTGTAAATCCTGTAAGGTACGAATATTAGTCCGCGGTTCTATCTTTTGTGGTGTGATGGATTGTTCTGTTAGCTTCCATCCCAAGTACTTCCAAGGAGCAGCCTCTTGTATTTTTGATTCAGAGATTACCAGTCCAGCCTTTTTTATTTCTGTGACTACTCTGTTGCGGGTTTCTTCCATCTGTTTTTGTGTTGGCGCTGCAACAAGGAGATCATCCATGTAATGAAGGATAACGGATTGTGGGAATTGCTTACGAACCGGAGACAGCGCACGGGCTACAAAATATTGACATATAGTAGGTGAATTCCGCATGCCTTGAGGTAGAACAAGCCAGTGATACCTCTGTAGGGGTTCTTGTAGGTTTGTACTTGGCACTGAGAAAGCAAAGCGGGGTGCATCATCTGGATGCAGGGGGATGTTGAAGAAGCAGTGTTTTAGGTCAATAATAACAAGTGGCCACTCTCTTGGGATCATGGAGAGGTTAGGCAGGCCAGGTTGGAGTGGTCCCATGCTTTCAATTACTGCATTGATCTTCCTAAGATCCTGTAGCAATCGCCAGGTGTCAGAGGCTTTCTTGTGGATAACAAACACAGGTGAATTCCAGGGACTGTTAGTGGGTTTAATGTGACCTTTTTGTAATTGTTCAGCTACCAGTCTTTTGAGGGCACTCAGCTTATTATCCGGCAAGGGCCACTGGTCGACCCAGACAGGGGTGTCAGTTTTCCAGGTCAGTTTTAAAGTACTGAGTGCTTCAGTGGCCCCTACAAAAAACCCACTTCAATTTTTGCTCCCCACTGTGAAAGTAAATCTCTTCCCCATACTGTGATGGGTTTCTGCACTACATAGGGACGGATCAATGCTTTTTTTCTTTCTGGTCCTGTAATACTGATTACAGACTCACTTTGTAAACACGGAGTGGCACCTCCAATGCCTGTGATAGTACCTGAGGGATTTATCAGCTTCCAATCTGCTGGCCAGTGATCATGAGAGATTATAGAGACATCTGCACCCGTGTCGATCATCCCTCTGATATTAACCTGAACCCCACAACTAGACAATTGGCAAGTTAATATTGGCTGGCCACGGCTTATGTGTTGAATCCAACATACCTCAGGATTTTCTGGAGCAGCTGGGAAACAGCATGGTGGTATCTGATCTATAGTCCCCAGGGGTAGTGCTATAGCAATAGCTATAGGGGTGTTAGTCCGGATGTGTAGTGGGGGATCATAGGGTTTGGCTAACACCAGTAGTTCTTCTTTGCAGTTGACTGACATTACACAAGGCAGAACAAGCAGTCCCAGGATGCTATTCCTTTCTTTGCCTACCACTAAAAAGTCTTGTCTTTTTTGTGAAGTTCCAGTGGTACCTGTTGATATATAATCATAGCCGTCATCTTTCAAAAAGGTTGTTGGTTTGGAGGCTGCCAGAGTGCACCAAGACCCTGGGGGTAGCAGGTCTGTGTCGTTGTTTGGGATTCTGCTAGCGATGAAGCGAAGTGCATCGTTGCTGGGGTATGGACAAATTTTTCCTTGGGTGCTTGCGATGCCACTACTTGTTTCGTCACGCGATGGCATTGCACGTTCACTTTCGGGTTTTTTGGAATATGGTTTTTAGCATCATTATGTTTGGCGTACCATTGCGGATTAGGATGTTTGCCTCTGTCATAGGTAGGGTACTGATTTGGTGCTCCTGCAGTCCTTTTAGCTTCTGGGCAGTACCTCATAATGTGGCCAGGTTTTTTGCAAAAATAGCAGGGTCCTGTGGTTACTGCAGTTTGCATAACAGTCATGTTGTTGCTCTGTTGCTGGGAGTTTAGGTGTATAGCAGTTAGGATTTCAGTGAGTTTTTGGTCTCGTGTATCTGCTTTTGCTGTTTGAGCTATAAGAGCTCTTTCAATTTTTTCTCCTAAAGTCTTTCTAAGTTCATTTGCTTGGATTGTTGCCATTTGCTGTGGACTTCCGATTTTATTACAGGCATTAATCATTTCAGGCACTGTGGGTCTTTCTTTCGTAGGGCTTTGATGACCCTTTTGCATTCTGCATTAGCATTGTTCTCGATAATGTCACGTACCATTATCGGGCGGGCTATATCATCACTGCATTGCCTCTCTGCTGCTTGGAGTACTCTGTCAACAAAGGTGGTGAATGGCTCAGACAACTCTTGGTTAATCAGGTTATATGCTTTTTCAAAAGTTCCTGCAGGTTGAACTTGCAAAAAAGCCCTGCGAGCCATCTTTTTAATGTCATCTAATACTATTCTGGGTAAATTTATTTGATCTTCGTTTCTATCATCAGGGTGATCACCAGCTAATTTAGACATAGTGAGGGCACAAAGATCTGCATCAGTGCTTTGCCTGTAAGTTGATAACACTTCTGTGAGCATCCTTCTCCATTTGAATTCCCACAGCATATATTGTGAGTCTGTGAGAGTTACGCTGGCAAGATTTTTACAGTCATTTGGTGTGTGTATCCTTCCAGGATACTTTTCAACAGTTTAAAGTATGGGGAACAAATGCCGCTGTCTCTCACTGCTTTTCTTAGTTCTTTTATATCCTGAGATGGGATGGGGGCTCATGTTTTGGGACCTCCGGGCTGTTGGCTCACTAAAACAGGCATAGCCAAAGGATTAAGACTTTCTTCTCTGCAGATCTGACGCTTTACTTCATGCCAGTCTGTCAGGTGAGGATTGTTGAAGCTGTTTTGGGTGCTCGGCAGAGGCGGCAGCTGCGACGCAGGGGAGCTGAGCAGGAGTGGGCGGGCCGTCAGGCTAGGCGAGGGGACCTCTGTGTATGGATTCTGCTGCGATGGTGGCTGTTGCTGTTCCATGGTGTCGGGTAGAACTGCTGGCGCGGCAGATGCAGACGGGAGCTGTGTGGCAGGGTCGGGTGGAAGCGATGGAGCAGGCTGCAGCGCGAGGAGGCGTTGCGGGAACGGGATGGTGGCCGAGCTGGGCGGTGGCGTAGGCAGGGCAGGTGCCAGCAGTTGTAGAGCCGGGGCCCCGTGTCCGTCCTTGCTCTCCCCCCCCGCGGTTTGAGAGGCTGGTACGGGGGGGTGGCACGGAGGACATGGGGGCGTGGCCGGGACCATCGGCGATAGAAGCGGTGACTGCGCATGCGTAGATGACGTCAGCGCCGCAGGGCAGCATAGGGGAGTGGTGTACGGCAGCGGGAGTTCCGAATCGGCCCGCGCCGCACCGCTCGGAATGACGTCGCTGGACGGCGGTGGCGGCGGGACTGGCGACTGCACAGCTGCCGGGAAAGCGGAGCCCACGGGGCACCAAGGCGGCACGGGCGGCACGGAGGGGGTGTAGGGGAGCTGAGCTGCGGGGACCGGGATGCCGAGGGTGGGCGGGGGGGCGGAGCCGGGAACCACGGTGTCGGCGGGGGAAGGCAGGACCGCGGGTACCGCGCCGCCGGGGGGCGGCCGAGGCGCAGCGGGGGGGGGGCCCATAGCCGCGGGGATGTTGGAACGGGGCGGGACCGCAGCATCGGGGGAAGTTTGGACGGCAGGAGGGGGACAAAAGCGGGGGGGCGGTGGGACGGGGAAGGCGGGGGGAGGGGTGGGAACGGATCGTGCCCGGACTGGGGTTGGGGGAACGGGGCCCGCGGGGTTGGGGGGCGAGGGCCCGCCGGTCTGGGTGGGCAGGAAGGGAGGGGGACCGGCGGGGAGAGAGGGTACGGGGGCCGCGTGGTCGGGGGGAGGGGGCGCACCGGGCCGAGCGGGCAGGAAGGGAGGGGGGCCGGCGGGGAGAGAGGGTACGGGGGCCGCGTGGTCGGGTGTAGGGGTAGGAGAGACGGGGGTTGCAGGGTACGGGGGGCTCGTCGCGCGTTGTGTATTCGCAGCACACATTTCTACCAGTGCTCTGCAGGCTGGGAGGAGTTTAGCGGCTGCCATATCTCGGCGGGAAATGTTATTAAAAAGCTTATTACCAACTGTGTCCCAGAAATCTCTAGTAAAAAATTCTGAATGTTTTGCGTTTGGGAAATGAACTAGAGTCCAGGTTAGGAGGGTTTTTAGTTCTTGTTTAGGCAATTTACTTTGGCTGGCTTTCAGTGAGAATTTTAGTTGCTTATACAGCTTTTTTTCTGGGGTAGAATAGCTTTGACCCATGATAGACTGGTTTGTGACTCACCTCTTATTTAAATGATGTTGGCTTGTCTCAGAGCTCGGGCGATGGGTGCTGGCCAGGCACCTCCCGTCCGTTCTCGGGTGTCACTTAGTAATACTCGCACATAACCACGCTGCAGAGTCGTCTAAAAGCTACGGTTTGGACACTGCAGCGGAAAAACTTTTAGAGAGATCGGGGTGCAGATGCTGTGGCAGCGTTTGCCCCTCGCTTGACCACGTAGAGGCTTTCCCCGCCTAGCCCAGGTGAGACGTCGTCTTGCAACGCCCCCCTGAGCTCCACGGGGGCTCCACGGAAACCAGGGGTTCAGACGCTGCTTGGCAACCTTCACCCCGAATAAACCACGCAGGGGGGGGTGTCCCGTGTAGCACAGAAGAGACGTGGCTTTGCCACCCTTTCTCGTGTCATAGGACCCTGTGGAAACCAGGGGTTCAAACGCTGCTCGGCAACGTGCACCCCGAAAAACCTACGCAGGGGGGGTATCCCGTGTAGCACAGAAGAGATGTGGCTTTGCCACCCTTCTCAGTGCCACAGGGCCCTGCGGAAACCAGGGGTGCAGAGGTCGCCTGGCAATCTGCACCCCGAAAAAACCATGCGGTGGATACCTCTAAAGCTCCGGAGCTGACGCTGCTAGGCAACAGCCGGCCCGTGCCCGAGGGTGCCACGGAACAGGGGAAAGAGAGTTACAGTGTTACGGTGATCAGCCGCATAAACTGCACTCTAGACGGCCTTAAAGGGTGGAAAACCAGTCTTTTTAGTTACCAGTGATGGAGAAGTGTCTCACCGATGGAGAAGGCGTGGGACGGGTCTCGAACGTGTGGGCGCCAAATATTGGAGTGAAAAAATGCTCACTCGCGGTGAGAGACTTCTCCAGGGTCAAGCTGTTCAAGTATAAGCAATTTATTATAAGGATAAAAGGAGGGGAGACCCGTGTCCGCCACCAGCCTCAGCGTCCACGTGGTCCGGGGGAGGGGAGAGAGCACAGGTAGAGCAGGGGAGGTGAGGTTGGAAGGGGGAGGGAGGGAGTAAGAGAGCGAGGCTCCTGTTACAATCCAATATATGCTTTCCTCTAGTGAATATTCTAATTCTTAGTAATCAATCACCATGAGACACACCCACTAAAGAATTTACATACAGCCTATGGGCTTCCCTATATTAACATACAGTGTTGCATTTTAGACTCTACAAAGTTTTACAAATTCTTTCCTTGCTTCTTTACCTTTGTACTTTTCTATCAGCAGAAGGACATTGTTTTGTCAGCAGGGATTCTCCTTCAACTGGCTAGGCTATTGTCCTTTGGTCATATAGTAACCGGTACTCTGTATCTTATGACTCAAAGCAGGCTTTCATTTCTATCTCAATTCTAGGCCTCATACCTTCAGAATCTTTTGTTAAACAATCACATTCAGAAGGTTTCCCTGCTTCATCCTCCCCAACACCAGAGGAGATTGATGATCATTGTGATGAATTCCATTGCGTGGGGGGCAGGTGTAGGGTACAGAGCAAACCACGTCTTGCAAGTGTTATAAATGCAAAGGCAAATTTGGGTTAAATAAAAGAACAATTTATTATAAAACAATTTTTATAATAAAAATAAACAATGAGGAAAAAACCACAATAAAATAAACAGCGCAGCGCTGGGTGGACAGGGGTCTATACCCAAAGGTATAGGTGTTCCCAAATCCGCGAAGGAGGGTAGACTGTCCGGGGTTTTTATAGGGATTTTGTGTCCTGCGGCCAAATTCCAGGCAGGCACCATTCACCAAGGGTCCTTGATTGTTGGATGAATTGATTTCCTGGCGTTGGAGAATAGAGTCAAATAGACGTCCGGGCAGAGTCTCCTCATATGTAAAGAAGTTCTGGGTGTTCCTTGATTTCATTTTGGTTCGGGCCATCTGGATGGGATGGTTGGAGCTGATGGATATCTCGGCTGGACTTTTTCCCTTTGTCTGCCTGATTGCTTCCCCAACAGTGGCCTGCAAGGCGGGGTGTTCAGGTCCGGTGATGAGTATCTCCGAGCTCGTCCCTTTGTCAGCCTGATGGCCCGTGTCCTGTTTATTCTTTTCCGTTGATGGGCACCCAGCTAGGATCGTTATCTCTCGAATGGGAATTCGCGACTAGATCTGGGAAGGACTTGTTGGCCACACTGTACTTTATATTTTATATTATTATAGCTACAAACATATTTATTTAGATCTCTACGAATTTTTATAAGTTCATTTATCACACAAGCCTCTACTCACCAGCAGGAACAAGGGCAATGTGTTGTGGAAACCCATTGTGCAGAGTACCACGCACAAGCCTCTGCTCACCAGCAGGAACCAGGGCAGTGTACCGTGCAACCACCTGCAAAGAATCACTTAGCAAACATCCACCTCAGCTAGGCCCAAACCCCTAAACCAAGTCCCTTGTGATATTCAGGGTCTCAGTCTCTGTCCTTGAGACGGTTGTGAGACAGATGAGAGAATCTTCGGACCGTCTCTTACATCCTCATAGGGAGATCTAGTGCCACCCTTCAGAGTATTGTGCATCTGGGACTTATTGATGCTGATTATATGGGACAGATTTGTGCTATGGTTTTCACCCCCACCCCCCCGTCACTATCCCCAAGAAAACGTGCATTACTCAACTTGTGCTTTTCAAGTCTTCAGTTTCCAGGGCTGCAAACCGGTGTCGAGGAGACGGCTGCTTCGGGTCAACCGGGCCTCCTCAAGTGCACTGGACTGCAACCCTGACTGACAAATGTTCCGAGATGTGGAGTACTTTGTGCCTTCCTGGAGCTACCCCGCCAGAGATCCACCTTCAAGATCTGATTGACACGAGTGCTGATGTAACCATCCTGTCCTTCTCTGCATGGCCTCCACAATGGCCTCTGGATCCTATGGAGTCGCCCATCGCAGGATTGTGTGGAACAGCACAATGCTTTGTCAGCCAGCAGCCTGTGCTGATCATAAACTCAGAGGGACAGTCGGCTATGGTTCAACCTTATGTCACCACAGCTATTACTAACCTCTGGTGGCAGGATGTACTGGCGGCTTGGGGGGTACAGATTTTTGACAGGGACCACTGCGATGAAGGGTGCACAGTGCCCCACGCCTCCTTTACGGAGGCTGGTGGACAAACCCATCAGGGAAAATCAGTGGCCCCTCCAGGAAGAAAAAGTAGTCACCCTTCGAGAATTGGTTCAAGAGCAAGTTACAAGCTATACCAATCTGATAGGTTTCATAGCAGAAGGCAATGCCAGGGCTTACAAGATGGCTAATCCTGCATGGGTAGCACCTCAGCCTGATGTACTTGTGCAAGCCAAGGCACCGTAATGGAAAACCACTCAGACTATTAACTGAGTCCTCATAGAGGTATAGCGAACATTATTTATTTCTATCTTTAGCACACTTTTATAGGGTCTTACAGGGTTCACGCGGTTTAACAAACTACTATTGGTTAATGCATATTGTTTTACATTCTTTTCCATGTACACAATGCCATTGTTTTTCTTTATTCTCGATGTTCCAGGAGAGTTCCAAGGACACTGCCCTTAGAATTGTTGCGTGGATTGAAAGCTGGGTTGTGCAGACAGGCTTTTACTAAAATATCATGCTTTTGCTCTGTTAAAATTTTTTCTTACAGCACCGCATGAATTTTTTCATCAAAACGCATATATGTTGCAAAAACAGTTTCAGCTGACCCCAACTGAGGCTAGTGACATTGCCAATTCTTGTGATGACTGTCACGCACTTGCTTCGCCTTTACTGGCAAGGGCAAAACCCAGAGGTCTCAAGGCCTTGGAGATTTGGCAAATGGATGTCACCCAAATTGCCAAATTTGGCCGACTCAAGTATATGCATGTGTCTATTGACACTTTCTCCTCTGCAATGTGGGCTTCTGCTCATACTGGAGAAAAAACTCACGATGTCATTGCCCATTGGAGGCAGGCTATTGCTGTTTTAAGTATACCTTCTACTGTGAAGACCGATAATGGTCCTGCTTATGCCTCACAGAAAGTGCGGCAGTTCGTGCAGTTGTGGGGTTGTTAGTATAGGATTAAATGTTTCTGAAAATCATGTATAACTAGGCCAAAAGAATACTTGGTATTCGGGACAGTTTAGCAAGCTAGAATGTTTATAGTAATGGGAATCAGGATTTGAAGATACCTATAGATAAGATTCGTACATGTTCGTACAAGCTCGGGCTAAGCTCTAATGAAGCAATATCGATAAGGTTGTTATAGTGATTAGTGATTACTGCTACAGCTGAAATTGTATAAATATGTGCACTTTGAACAAAGACCATGGAGCTAGATTTGAGTTGCTAATACCCCTAGTTCCCACGCTCTTAAATAAAGCACTTGCATATAATCTATCTGTGATTATGTGTGTTCTCAAACGCTAACATTTTGGTGACCCAGATGGGATTCTGTGAGTGCTGCTGAGTGAGTTTGCGACCTGATCACGCTCCAGCCAGCACCGAGGGATTCTTCGGGAGCCCATCAGCCACGACCGTCTTTTCTACTCACAACATCCCTCTGGAGAGGTGTCATGGGGTAGCTTTACCTTTAAGACAGCTTGGAAAGTGGGGAAGTTGAAGCTGCTGGTGGCTGATGGGAGTTTTTCCTCCTGACCAATTATCAGTCATTTCCAAGAATTGACAGCAGATCTGACCATTAAAGAAGTACAGACAGAGTTCTCTTGCCCTCTTTGGTTTCCGGCCTTTGAGGAGGTAACAGGGCTCTGTGGTAGCCTCTTTCACTCCCCCCCCCTCGGCCGAAGAAGGCCACAGAGGACGAGAGGGAAGGGGGGGGAGGAAAGGAAAGCAGCCTGGTTTAGTTTTCAGTTTCTGCTGCTAGACTGAAACCTGACACCATGAACGCTTGCAGCTTTCCTAAAGCTTTTTTAATTCTTTTACTACCTGGATAAACATACAGATTACTCCTTTTCTCAGAGAAACAATTAACATAGAGAAGACATCATAGAACCACCAAAAACAGTGAAGAAAAGAGTTAAGTTTAAATAAGAAAGAGAGAATAAGGAGATGCTCTACAGCTGAAATATCTTTCTGTTAAAGCTATGGAGATGGGCAATAGTAATTTAAAAGACTCCTTTAATTCATTACTAGAGTATGGGAGGAATAGAGTGTTCAAAGTGTGGACTTTTGAGAGAAAGAGAGAGTGGTTGTGATACTGTGAGTTGCTGGAAATGAGTAAAGTGAAGACTGTGAAGCCTTAGAAGGGGCAAGAGAAAAGCTGTTTTTCTAGGAAGGCTCACAGAGACAGATGAAGAGGACTTCTGCCTTTGAATAACTGATCCTTAAAAATGATATGCCTAGACTCAGTGACCCATGCACACCTCAGAGTGATGTGGAAATGGGAGGAGTGAACTCTAAAAACTCCATAAATTAGCAGAAAGAGACTTCTGTTTCTCTACATAGACTGAAGAAAATACTCTAGCAAAAATTGAGACTGTTTTTGACCACCAAAGTTCTAAAGTTTTTTGTCTCTATGTTATCATGTGTACAAAGAAATGGTCAAGTAGTGAAAGATAAAAGGGTTTTCTGAAAGTTTATTCTGGTGTTCTTATTCTTGTAGTTTGTTAATAAACTGTCTTTATTTCTTTTAAATTTTAAGCCTGTTTTGCTCTTATTCTAATCCATATCTCACAGCAAGAAATAAGTAATTTTTTTAGTTACTGGTTTAAAACCACGACAAGAGGTAAGGTACTTTTCAGTCTGGTCTGGTACCTGCTGATAAGATGCAGTGAAATCTATGCACGGTTGGGTTAAAAGAATTCCTGGTATTGCCTAGGCGCCATCCATCAGACGACTGCGAAACCGTTGCAGGTTCAGCATCTGTGGTATATTGTAGCGGTAATATGGAGAAGCTTAAAGGGATTTTGGGCAGCAATGCCCCCATACTGCGTGCTTCTCCTTCGGGGTGTATATTAGCACATTGGAAACAAGGTAACTTTGGGCAAGATTTACCTAAGATTAAGTTGATTGATTATTGTAATACATGGTGGCCAGGATATGTCCTGGATAGTGGGGAAAAGTGGCCGAAGAATGGATCTTTGCAATATAACACCATTTTATAGTTGAAGTTATTTTGTAAGTGAAAGGGAAAATGGGATGAAGTTCCGTATGTTGATTTGTTTTTCTATTTGAGGGAGAAGCCAGAATGGCAGACTGAGTGTGGATTGATGGTGGTTAAGGCATTTGTGAGTGATAAGTATGAGGCTTGTGTAAAAGGGCAGCACTGTTTGGAACATCTGGCACTGAAAGAAAGTTTGTGTCAGGGGAATGATATGGATGTTGATTTACAAGTGGTTCCAACAGGACCAAAAGAACCTGATTCTATTTCGCCTGCCCCTACTTCACCCTATCCTATTTCACCTAATCCTACTTCACCCTTGCCTCTTTACCCTCCTCTCCCACCTTCACCTGATTCTTCTTCTCCAGGAGATGATCAAAATTTAACTGATACAAGGAAATGGGAGAAATGCAGGTAAGGAAGATAGTAGTAGTGGGGGTGATGATAATGAACGAGCAACACTGATATCTCATCAGACTCGGTCAAAGCTCGCCCCGGTCCTGTCTAAAACGGGAAAAGACTGGGCAGACAAAAGCAGACTGTGATTGCCCCCTTGAGACAAGGAGTAGGAGCTAAGGGGCCTGTGTTTGTAAAGGTACCTTTCTCTCCTGTGGATTTGGTAATTGAGAAACAATCAGCTGGGACTTATAAGGAAAATCCTGATAAAGTGGCAAGGGTGGTAAAAATTATTATGAAAACTCAGAATCCAGATTGGGATGATATACAAGTAATATTAGATACTTTAATGGATTCTACTGAGAAAGAGATAGTGCTTAGAGCAGCCAAGGAGAGAGCGAGAGAAGATCACAGAACTGGGCTGGTTACGGGGACTTTAGATGAAAATTATCCAACCGATGACCCAGGGTGGGATCTTAATACATATGGGGATATGTGGAGGCTGAAGACATATCAAGAGGAGGTCCAGATAGGGGTTCAGAATGCTATGCCTAAGACTGAATTGATCTAAATTTTATGAGGTAAGACAGGATGTAACTTTTCTCTAAAAAATTATTTTTCTCTTTCTCTGATTCTGCTGCACTTCTTCTGTAATTTTCTTTCTCTTCCTGGATTTCTCAGTCTCCTTTGGGCTGAATTCTTTTGGGATCCTCCCTCGTGGGGAGCCCCGCTTATCTCAGTTCTTTAGGTTTGAAGAAAACTCCTGAGCTCGTTAGAATCTTGTTTCTCGTGTTTATTAAAAGGTCATTACAAAACTTGGCACATCTCTCCAGACTAGTTGCACAAATTAATTCTTTGCAATCTGGTACATTTATTTCTTCTGATGGTACAACAAGGCCTTGTGGCTCACTTTGGCTTTGAAAGCACAAAATGGCCTCGAACAACGCAGTTCTTTTATCTTTATACTTATTTTCACCCAATTAACAATAGACATGTATATTATTTTTCTTAATGACCCAATGACCCTTCACCTGTGTGCTGCACTGCGGCATTTTCTAACCAATAACTTACTATTACCCAAAAACCTCTAGAAGAAGAATATGAAGAAGAAAGAAGAAGGAAAAGAAACAACATTCTAAATCCTCCATCTTGCCTTCTGCTGTCTAACTTTTTCACCCAGTGACTTAAGAAAACTCTCTAATCTACACACACTTTTAGCTTTTTCCATCTAACTTTAACAGTTGTTTTCATGTATCACCATGAAAACATGTTCATGAATTCCATATTATATGAAATTCAGTGTTTTTCTGGATCTTAGAACTAAGTAGCAGAAACAGGGGCACACACTCTGTGTCTCAGACTCCAGAAACAGGAAAAGAAAGAATCCCCTACTGCATTTTTGGAAAGGCTTAAGGAAGCAGCAAGAAAATATACAGATCTCCAAATAAACACAGAACAAGTGAAAGGTCAGCTTGCCCTCATTTTCCTTGGGCAATCACAGGATGATATTAAGAGAAAATTGCAAAAGTTAGAAGGGGAGGAATTGAGGAGTTTGGATAAACTACTTGAGGTAGCCTGGAAGGTATACATTAAGAGGGAAAAGGAGGTTAGTAAAAAGCAGCAGCAAAATCTTTTGGCAGTAATACAAGGAAAAGGGAACCCAGGTTTCAGAGGACGCGACAGAGGTGGTTGTGGACTGGGTAGAGGTGGACTTGGCATAGGACATGGGGGAACAGTTATGCCAAGATTAGGGTTAAATCAATGTGCTTATTGTAAACAAGAAGGACATTGGTAAAATGACTGCCTGAATCAGTTTAACCAAGGCAATCAGTTCAACCAGGATCAGGTCAGGATATTTCAAAATTAATGATGTTGGGAGAGGACAGTAGCTGACTAGAATCGGAGCAAAAATCAACACAGGAACTTCTAGTAACTATACAATTGGGGGATAAAGAAGTAAAATTCCTGGTGGATTGTTGTAATGCATTAAGAAACATGGTATGATCCTGAGATATACCCTCTGAGCTGCAGAGTGTTAGTTCCTTCCCCTGACTCCTCCTTTGTAATGTTTTCCTATTGGTTGTAATATGTAACTCTTTCCCCTTTCCCCTCACTTCAAAAAGCAGCGCGAGATTGAATTCTTCCTCTTTTCTGCACCAGATCCCCCTGAATAAAGCTGGGACATCGTCCCAGGAAGGAAAGAGCCTTGTTTTATGTCTAATCCTTGCTCTATAGATATAACTTCCCCCTCCCCTGGGCCATGGCTGGGCAGAATACGGCTCCCAGGAAAGCAGGGGGACTCTAATAGCAGTTGACGCCCAAAGGTGGGGTTTTTAGAGCCTTCCCCCACGAGCGGCTGGGAACTCACGTGTGGGTTTTGCAAGCCTGAGGAAGTCAACTACCTTGGGAGCTACACGCTGTCATCTGCGCAGCCAGAGCTCACAAGGGTGAGGCCGGTAGCTTTCTCAAGCCCGGAGAAAGTCGGTCTCAGGAACAGAGATCTTCTTACACTGCCCGAGACTGTAACTTTTTTAAAAATTCTTTTTCGTTTCTTTTTTCTCTCTCTTGATTCTGCTGCACTTCCTCTGTACCTTTTTTCACTCCTGGATTTCTGTCTCCTCTGAGCTGAGCTCCTTGGGGATATTCCCTCACAGGGATATTAAAAACGAGATTCACTTAATAAATTATAAAAAGAATTTAATATAAACAAAAAGACAATTAGGAGACAAAAGAAATAAAGCAAAGGGTTAAAACGGCTGGGTGCCCTGGCGGGTTGCCAGGAACACACCTGGTATCTTGGGAACACTCTTTTTATCCCCCCCTGCTGTGACGGTTTAATGCATATTCAAAACATGCCCCCTCCCTGGTTCCGCCTTCTTAGATTATGCTTTTGCACAATTTTATTTTCTGCTGGTCAGCATATTTTTTTTGCTGGTCATCATTATTCTAGCTGGTCAGCATTATTTGAAGTTTGGTTTCCTTTCTTTTGCAAATGGTCACTGTTGATAACCATCTGGGCCTCTCATCCTTCCTTTTGAGGGCAGCTGGGCTTCATATCTTCTGCTGATAACAGTTTGGGCTCTATTGTTCTCCTGATAACAGCTTGGGCCCCACTGTCCTTGCCCTCTGGGGTTTCCTTGCCCTGTACCTAGGAAATTCTTTTAGGCTTAAAACTTGTTAGCAAGAAAAAAGTACATACATAGCTAAAAAGTATTTAACATATAATATTCATCTGTGAAAGCCAATATCACAATACAAATTTATAACAAACCCCTCCTCTTCTTTTCTTTTTATAAATCATTTGGCTTGAGCAATAATTCTTGTTTTCTAGCTTCTAGCACTCGTTCATTTTTTTCACAGATCAATTTAGCTTCTTCCAACGGATCTTTCACATTATTTTGTTTTCTTAATACCATGATTTTTTTGTTTTTGCCGTTCCAGATGTAGCCAATTTCAGGTCTGTAGGCATTTGCTATGCCCTGAACTATATTGGTGATCAGCCAAATTAAACAGAGAAGAAATATTAAACCAGCTGTAGCACATAGGAGGAAGAAACCTAGCTTCTTTCACCATTCTGTCCCCAACAGGTTATTCCACCAATTAGTGGTCATCATTGACTCCCATTTTTGGACTGGCACATGGGCCATTTTTCTGATATCCATGGCGATATCTAGAACGGCATTCTTATTGTCATTGAAAACAACAATCTTATGTATTAATTTTCTCACAGAACACCCCTTCTTTTAGCCAATAAATAGTCTAAAGCCAGCTTATTCTGATATATTGCAGCTGTGGCTTTGCATCACTGACTGGCTATTAATTCCATAGCTCCAGCTGTTTCACTGGTTATGATTTCTACAACAGCTTGGAGTTTCATAATGCAAAAATTTGGGTTCGATATCCCCAACTTCCATCTTGTGCCCAAGAATGTTTCCAATATGCGTTCAGGGGCCATTTCTCATCTCCCCATTTTTGAGGTGCTCCAAACCATTCTCTTTTATTTCTTTTTAGGTCCTCAAAAACCAACACCCCCAATTGATTTCTATCTCGTCCTGACAAAAGGAAAAATCCTGGTTCAATCATTCCCAGAGTACAATTCCCTTTCCATTGTGAAGGGAGCTTTGGGTATGCCCTTTTCTCACATATCTCAAAATAAGACATCTGGTGCTTTCTAATAGTAATTTTTCTGTTGATTTATATTTCCCCAAAATGTGGCTATTTCTGGGATTCCAGAGTAAGGATTTTTCTTTCCCTGTACCATTACATTGGGAGAATCTGGTTCTATTACCATATACACAATTTTTTCTTTTACTTTCCTTTGGGTCTAATACAGAGTTGGTTTCTCTGGAACTTACTATGTACAAGTTTTATTACCAACTTTATATTTTTTACTAGGAGTATTTCTCACTTCATGAAGAAATTTTCTCTATTTAATTGCTGTTTGAGCTTTGCTTACAGGTCCTGACATGAGGTTAATACAGGTCTAGGTTGCTGTGTTTGATTTATTTTTTCACTTACCATTTGCTCTCTTACCAAATCTTGGTTATTTCTCCTGGCAACAACTGTGAAGCAAATCCATCTTTTTCTCCTTTTGGGCAGTTGTTTTCTAATCTGTTACTACTTGTTCCTAGATTTTCTGTGGTCTAATATTTTCCCCTTTATGCATACAGGTACTTCATTTGGATGGGTTATAGCAGTGATTATCGATACTGGTGTGGGTAATAAGAAAGAAACCCCGGTGTCATTCCATGTAAAGCTTTCGATAGCATTTGTAACATGGCTTTGCTGGTGTCCCAAAAGGGAAAAGTGACAGAAGAAGGAATAATAGGGGTCCAGTATGGCTTACACCCCCACCAATCCTGCCTATGAGGTTGCAGCTCACAGCAGGTGTTTTATATTCTTCTCGGTGGCGAGTTGTAGTGGTCAGTCTGGTCTTGCCCCCTATTTCCTTGTCACTTCCTCTTTTGTAATTTCCAAGCAAATTTCTTTTGACACCTTTTAACAGCAGTTTCCCACCGTTCCTCAGGTATTTGCCACTCAACACGCACTAGTAATTTCCCATCTGTAAAAAAAGTTATCATTTAAGTTATTCTTAATAGATTTGGCACACAACACTTCCTGCAATGAGAGGCTTAACTTTGTGAACCACAATACCTATTTTTCTCTAATTTAAACACATATTTAATCCAGATAGCATGTCTCGTATTGGGATGATTTAGACAAGGTATATGATGTGGCACTGATGGAAGTTGTGGTTCTCCCCCCTCTTTTATACAAATCACAGGCAAAAGCAAAAATAAATGAGGATTTCCCGACCAAAACAGCCCCAGTCCTCCTGTTTGGAGTGGGAGTTTTCCTCCCCAAGGTGGATATCGAAAGTGTCTCAGAACTTGTCCAGGCAGGACTTGACACTACTGCTACAGGCTTGGTCTTACTTCTCAGTTAGGAGTGATTCTTAGCTCATTCCTTGGATTATTTGGATTGTCTCAGTTCATTACCGCCGGTCTCTATCCAAGAGTCCAGTTTGTATCACTCGGTTTGGGTGTTATAGTCCAGACCTCAGGTCTTTTGATCTTATTGGTGTGAATCCAACTTCACTCTTTCAGTAGTACCTGAAAACAATTTCTTAATAACACAGGGAGAGTGAAAACATTACATCGAAATTTTCCATCAGTATTCTTTAAAATTCTTGGGTTAAATGAAATTTAACAGTAAACATAGGAGCTAATCTCTTTCTGCGCGTTCAAATTAGTTAAACAAGAAAGGCTAGGTTAGTTTTAACTTCAAATAAATTACATTTATTACCTTTTTACTCTTTGGTTAATATTTACTTGTTTAGCTTCACAAACTTCTTTTATCAGTTTCTTAGAACAAACCCCTTCTTTTTAACAACATGAGTAAAAGAAAGAAAGGGAAAAAAAAATAAGAGAAAAAGAGATCCTATTTCAAGAAATTAAGCACCTTGATGAGGTTTTCAGAACCTAGCAAGCAAGACTACTTTTGCTTTGGTCTCATCATCCACCGGTCTGTTTCTCGGCTTTTGTTCCCTTCCTTCTTTCCCATTGACAGCAGTTTTTCAGGCCATCTCTCTCCCCGACCCCTGCTGCCGCAGCTCTGGGCCAAGCAGGCTGTTTCAGCCGCTCGCTCTGCAGGGGCCCATAGGCTGTCACTTGTGTGCTGACCCTGGGGCAAAGCCCGTGTCCCCTCTCTCCCTGCTGTGCCGTCCCTTCACACACAGGACTGGCATTTTCAAACACGCTCAGCTCCCACCACTGCCGAGGGGCAGAGCCCGGAGTCCACAGCGCTCTGGTCTGGTGCTCAGCTGCTGGACCAGCTCACTCCTCAGAAGCAAACCTCACCCAGCGCCGCTGCCGGGCCAGCGAGCGCTGCCGGCACCCCGCACCCCTCGAGACCCCGGCACACACACGGCAGGTCCCGCTCCAGCAGTGCCCCTCACGAACTGCACTCTGCATCCTTCACATTGGGTGGGAGAGGACCGGGAGCCGCCGCTCCGGGCCCCGCTGTTCGCCACTCATAGGGACCGGGTCCTGCTGCAGCCGCTTTACATAAAAGCAATAAAACAACACCTAAACCTAGCAACTCTTAACCCAGCGCTCCAGATGCTCCTAACATCCCCTAGTTCGGGCACAATTCTCACCTCTAATCGCGCTTGAAAGTTTTACTCCCCACAAGCCAGTGCTCACTGTTTGGAGCCAACAAGACACTTCTCGCTCTCTTTCTAAAAATCTCTACAACTCTAATGAAAGGAATCGCAAACCTCTCTCTCTCTCTTGGCCACTATCATCTCGCCACTCTTTACACCACATCCCTCCAGAATCTCCACTACACAAATTACTCTGCCTCAGAATCAACTACAAATTCCAACACCTCCTTTTGGAGACCCTCCCCAAAGCCATCAAAGGCGCTAGACACAGAGACCAGTCAGCTAGCCAGCTGCCTTTACCAACTAAAACAAACCTGCAGTTACTATTTCCACTGCCTTAAACAGATCTTCAGTCAAGCTAGAAATGAAGACACAGACATCATTCTTCTCTAAATTTTCTTCTACAAGTACAAAGGAGTCCATCTTCACACAGCTGCTTAATCTCTAGTGTAACTTCTCATGACAAGATATGATCAGGTCTTTTATTCTTACAGGCATTTAGATACATTGACAAGTTTCTGACAATACCTTTATGTTTCAACAGTACTTGCAGCTTATTCCATGAACAATCTATAGCAAGAACCAGTCTTACAATTGTTTTCAAATGCTTCTTTCACAAAATAAGACTCTAAATTAACACATGTACTTATTAAAATAGCCCAAGTTTAGAGTCTCCACAATTCTCTTCTCAATTCAAAACACCAACAATCTTAATTCTAATCTTTTAACTGGGTCCACTTCTGTTTCTGTAATAAGCACAGCTACAAAACAACACAAGCACTCCTAGAGACATGTGCACTTTCTTGGCAAATTCAAAAGAACAAGAAATCATGGCAGTTCTGAGCCTGATCTTCAGCTAAACACACTATCACAATAACTCTTTAGCAATCATCAGAGAGATGATCAGCATTTCATATTGTGAAAAGAGAAACAAAATAATTTGCAGCAGCAGTAAAAAGATTTACAACAATCCACAGGATTTTGCTTTTAGGCTGGCACCAGGTTCTGCTGTTAAGAACCATGGGCTGTGCCCATCAGCACAGGACACAAACAACATTAGGGTTAACAGCTCTAACACTTACTGACAAACTGATAAGTTTTCACCTCAAGTAGTGACTACTATGCAAATTACTTTAACTTGCCTCTAAAATTAAAATCAACCACAAAATTCTACGATATTCACTAAAATAAAGAAATTGGAAGGCATACTAAGAAGTTGGTTTGTTTCTCTACAAAATAAATATTGCAGTCACTCAAGAAAAAAAACAAACAGAGCTTACTTCATTTTTTCCACTTTCTCCCAGGATGCATTTCTTGGAATTCTTCTAAGCCCCCTGTTATAAATGCAATGGCAAAATAGGGTTAATATAAAAAGCGATTTATTATAAAACAATTTAAATCACAAACAACGAGAGAAAAAAAAACACAATAAATCAGCGCAGCGCTGGGTGGACAGGGAGATGTCTATACCTGGAGGTACAGATTTACCCAAATCCACAAAGGAGGGTAGACTGTCCGGGGTTTTTATAGGGATTTTGTGTCCTGAGGCCAAAACTCTGAGCAGTTACTGTTCAACAAAGAGTTTAGATGGCTGGTTGAATGAATTTCCTGGAACCGTGGAACTGAATCAATAGACGACTGGGCAGAGTCCTCTCGCATGTGAAAGGTTCTGAGTGCTTCTTGATTGTATCTTCGGTTGGGCTCTCAGGGTGAAGTGTCCAAGTCCGGTGCGGAGTCGATGGATATCTCGGCTGGGCTTCCACTTATTGTCTGGCCTGATTGCATCTTCAGTCGGGGCTTGCAGGAAGGGGTGCCCCGGTGCGGTGTGGAGTCGATGGGCATCTCGGCCTGGCTCCTTTCTTTGTTTAGCTTAATTGTTCGTGTCCTGCTCTTTCTTTCAGGCTGATGAACGTCGCCTAGGGTCGTTACCGCCTGAATGGGTAGTTACTGCTGGGTTTGGGGAAATTCTTTGGCCACACTATATTTTATATAATTTTTACATTGTTATAAATCTAGTTATATACTTATTTATTCTTTCACGAATTTTTATCCAAGGTTACATTTATCACACCCCCTCTAAACTTCTCTGCTCTTCCTGAAATCTCAAATTTTAATCACCGACACAGCTTACTGCTGCAGAAGCCCACAGCACCATCATACACGGAATTCTCTCAGAACCCGGTAAAACAAAGGCTTGCAACTTGCAGCTCCCTTGGTTTGGAGCTGATACCATACGCCAGTACTGCTCCATATCTCACTCACACATCTGGCTAAGAAAAAGCTCTCTGAGACAGTTTGACACCAGTCCTTACTCCCGGAATCACGGAACTTAATGTGTCCGAGGTCTCATAAGACCCCAGCATAGAAAACCTGGGTCCCAGAGGGACTCACCTGGCTCTCTCACCATTGGGCATGTTCCCGGCCTGTTTCACAGCTTCAGGAGGTTCCAGGAGTCACTGAGATCTCCTCCGATCCCCCTGTGCCTGGAGCAGGGAACCCGAACCAGCATCTGTGGTTCAATCCAGCCTGCCTGCAGCCACCTAAACACAGCTCTGCGGCTTGAGAGCTCCAAATAAATTTAAACAATCCAGGGGCACCAAGACCTAGACGGCCCCTGCCCTCACTTTACTCAAGACGGACGAGCTGAACTCATCCCCTCAGGGCACCCTCCGTGCCCTGATCTTATCAGGGTTTGGCCCAACTCACTGCCGGCTGGAGCTCCAGGAGTTCCCCTGCACTCCTGAGGCTGACCCGCCACTCCGTCTCAATAGCTCGGCAGGGAGTAGCTCTGGGAGCACGATCTCCCAGAAAAACCTTTCACCGTCGCCACAGTGGGGCAAAAAAAACTTCAGAAAAAACCCCAAAAAAAACCAAAAAACAAACAACTTCAAACGCTGAATCACATACCAGCTCACCAAAGCGACCCTTCCCCCGCAAGCAGCTCTTGTTGCCTGAGGGGGAGGAAAGGCGCAGAGGGAACATCACCACTAAAGACAACCTTGGCTCTGCTCTGAGACCAGAGCCGACACCCCGCTGAGAACAGATTTGATACAACACCCCCGCGGCTCCTGGGCTACAAGTCCCAGCTCTGGTTTCCCACCCCGGGGCTCCAAGACAGGAGCTCGCAAGGAGGAAGCGAATCACTCCATGTGTCCCCACCGTGATCCAGTGCCTGTGGAAACATCGACCCGTGTTCACTCTTACTCCAGCACAGCACAGGAAACCTTTCCTCTTTAACAACACAATTCCAAAAAAAAAAAACCCAAACTTTAACACAACAATCACACCTATTTACGCATTCTCACATCTGTTCCATTCAACTCCACCCAGTCACAGCAAGACAATAAGGTGCTCTTTACTTCCCTTGTTAATATCCGCCCATGGGCACTGTAATATGTCAAATATCCCAAGTTTCTTGGATTATTCCTCAATTTGGCAGTTTTAAGTCCAAATTTCTTGGATTTAATCCTCAACTTGACAAAGTTTTAGAAAATCCACATTTTACTCTGTTTTCCCAGTGGATTGTGCCAGGAAAACCTTGGGCTCCCTTTCCCGAGGGGCTAACCCCTCCCCTGAGACCCAGTCCCAGTAACCCCGGGGGTATCTTGAAACCCCCGCTTCCCGCTCCCTCCAAAGATTACTTACAATCCGTCTTCTTCTTTGGGTCTTCGTGCACAAGAATTATGGAGCAAAAATACCGCGTTTTTTAGGGAGCCTTTTCTCCTTTCCGTTGCTTTATTTCTCTCCTTCTTGTCCTCGGGGTTTTGACCTGCAGCCGCTTGGCCCACGCTAGGAGAAACGGAGCGGGGTCTGCTGAACTCAGCAGGGGTGCGCCTGTTTCCCCGTTCTGGATCTCCGGTGGTCCTAGAGGTGAGGTGCTTATCCCTGACAGAGCCCCCAAAATTATTAAAAACGAGATTCACTTAATAAATTATAAAAAGAATTTAATATAAACAAAAAGACAATTAGGAGACAAAAGAAATAAAGCAAAGGGTTAAAACGGCCGGGTGCCCTGGCGGCTTGCCAGGAACACACCTGGTATCTTGGGAACACTTTTTATCCCCCCCTGCTGTGACGGTTTAATGCATATTCAAAACATGCCCCCTCCCTGGTTCCGCCTTCTTAGATTATGCTTTTGCACAATTTTATTTTCTGCTGGTCAGCATATTTTTTTTGCTGGTCATCATTATTCTAGCTGGTCAGCATTATTTGAAGTTTGGTTTCCTTTCTTTTGCAAATGGTCACTGTTGATAACCATCTGGGCCTCTCATCCTTCCTTTTGAGGGCAGCTGGGCTTCATATCTTCTGCTGATAACAGTTTGGGCTCTATTGTTCTCCTGATAACAGCTTGGGCCCCACTGTCCTTGCCCTCTGGGGTTTCCTTGCCCTGTACCTAGGAAATTCTTTTAGGCTTAAAACTTGTTAGCAAGAAAAAAGTACATACATAGCTAAAAAGTATTTAACATATAATATTCATCTGCGAAAGCAAATATCACAATACAAATTTATAACAGGGAGTTCCACTTATCACAATCCCCCAGGTCAGGACAAAAACTCCAAAGCCTGTTAGGATCTTGTTTCTCATGTTTATTAGGATGTTATCACAAAACTTGGCAGGTCTCTCCAGACTATCTGCACAAGTTCAGTTCACTGCAATCTAGTTCATTTCTTTCTGGTGGTACAGAATGGCCTTGTGGCTCACTTTGTGGCTCACTTTGGCTTTGAAAGTACAAAATGGCCTCGAACCACACCATTCTTTTATCTTTATACTCATTCTTATCCAATTAAAAATAGACATGTATATTATTTTTCTTAATGACCCAATGACCCAACACCTGTGTGCTGCACTGTGGCATTTTCTATCCAATCCCCTACTATTATCTAAAAACCTCTTAGAAGAACATAAAGAAGGAAAAGAAACAACAGTCTAAATCCTCCATCTTGCCTTCTGCTTTCAAAACTATTTCAAACTCTAACTTTTTCACACAGTGACTTAAAAAACGTTCTAATCTACGCACTCACACTTTTAGCTTTTCTAACTTTAACAGTTGTTTTCATTTATCACCATGAAAACATGCTCATAAATTTCATATTATATGAAATTCAGTGTTTTTCTGGATCTCAGAGCTAAGCATCAGAAACGAGGGCACACACTCTGTGTCTCAGACTCCAAGAGACAGCTGGGGACATAAAAACGGTGAGTGAAAGCGGGGCCACGGGTGAGCGACGCGCTGCCGCAGCAGCGGCGGCGGCAAGCACAGAGCGCATGGGGCGCAAAAGCCAAGGGTGCAGCAGCGGAGCCGGCCCCGGCCTGAGCCCACAGGCGGCGGCGGGCACCCACGGGGGCAAGCAGGCAGCAGAACGCACAGGGCACGGGCCCCAAGTGGCGCGAAGCCGAAGAGGCACGGCAACCCTGCTCAGTGGCGCAGCAGCCCCCGAGCGCAGTCCGCGTGGGCAGCGGTAGGCACTGAGCTGAAGTGCGCAAGCTCAGCGGCGCGAGCGGCGGCGAAGTCGACACCGACCCATGTTCAAGGCAATAAGCAAAGTGGGGAGTGAGGCCCCCCAAGTTCTGCTGCGGGCAGCGTGGGTGGTCGCAGCACGGGAGAAACCCGGGAGCGGGCACCTCCCGGCTTGGCCGCGTAGCAGCTGCATGAGTTTTTCTTTGTTTTCTTTTTGGCGCTGCAGCACGTGCCACACGGTTTCTACCAGTCCCCGGCTCGGCGCGGAGGAAGAGCGGGGCCCCCACCCCCCCATCCCCCACGCGGTTTAACCCTGCCTCTGCTGAGTGTCTACCTTTTGCGGTGAAAGATAAAAATGAGTTGTGCTAACACCTTTTTAATAGCAGAAATGGGATCTAAGCTGTCTGCACCCCAAAAGAATTTTGAATCCGAATTGCAAGAATTTTTAAGTACCACAGATGTTAAGATTTCTAGAAATAAGATGAAACATTTTATCTCGTGGCTGTCTCATAACTTCCCACAGCTTGACATGCTAGATGTAGATTCTCTCCCTGCATGGGAAAGGATCAGAAACTTGATAATCCTTAAAGTAGAGGAGGGAGACAGACCTGCTTCAGAGTATCTCTCGTTTTTTCTTTTAATTCAGAAAAAACTGGTTAACAGGGAAAGAGAAGAGAAAAAACAGACATGGCAGATTCCATTGGTTTCCCCTAACCCTTCTTCCAAACCCTCTGCTCGTGAGCTAAAAAAGACACATAGAACAGAACAAGAAACTCAGGAAATGCACCTTGACAATGCCATTCCTGGTTCTATGTCTCCTTCAGCCCCCTACCCCTGATAGTGCTGCACAGGCTATCAGGAGTCTTTCCCTGTACCCTCCAATCCCGACTGTTAAAGGTAATGAACCCTCCTACCCCATGTGGCTGGAGCCCAAGATGGCGCTGGCCATGTGCCAAAGGGCCACATGGGGGGACCTCCATCATACTTCCCATCTTCCCATAACCCATTCCGCCCTCTTGTCCCTGCCCACAACCCCTTCCTTCCCTCAGAAATTCCTCCCCCCTCCAACATGCTCCCGCCCTGCATGACATCACCCTGAAACCCCGCCCCCAGATGTTGCAACCCTGCTCCCCATGCCCCTTCCTCCTGTCCACGCGAGGGGAGAGGTGGAGGTGGGAGAGATGCCACTGCCCCCTGCTCCCGTGGGGGGACAGGGGGAGGGGTGTCCCCATCCTGCCCCCTGGGTGGGGGGGAATGGGTCCTCGCCCAGCTCCTGAGGGGGTGGGGCTGGGCCCCTCCACAGACCTGGTGGTGGAGCGGAGCCCCTTGCGCCTGGCGAGGAGGGGGTGGGCAGGGAAACCCAGGAGATACAGGCCCTGGGGAAAATGAAGATATGCTTACAGCTGCTCCGGTAGTATATACTGGTAAAAGAAGAATTGAGGTACAATACCAACCATTCTCTTACCAAACCATAAAAGAAATCTGCAAGGCACAAAGAGAATTTAGTAGAGATAGTGAAGTATTAAAAGGAATAATAAGAGCTACACTAAAATCACAGGATCTAGTTCCTGCTGATCTCAAAGACGTATTCCGGTGTCTCTTAACTCCCTCCGAGATTGATCTTTGGGAAAGCTCATGGAAAAAGTCATTAAAAAACCTCCTAGTAGAGCTTAGGCAAAACACCCAGGATGCACAAGATACAGAGAATAATGAAATAATTTTAGAACATCTATGCGGGGAAGAAAGGTGGGTTAAACCTGAAGACCAGGTGTGGGTATTAACAAAATCTGTTGAAGATAAGATCTGTGATGTAGCAGAAAAGATTTTTAACCAATTACCAACAGTTGAAACTCAAGTTAGCTATGTTAATATTAAACAGCTTCCATCAGAAAGTTTTTTGCAGTTTGTTGACCAGCTTTGAGTGCAGATACAAAGGCAGGTGGAAGGACCAATGGCCCAGACGGAACTAATTAAGGAGATGGCGCGAAGGAATGCCAACGAGGCCTGCCGCAGAGTGATCCTGGGTCTCCCCATTAATCCTCCACCCACTATAGCAGATATGATAGAAGCATGTGCCAAGGAAACAGATCTGTATAGTGCACACGACAAGATGCCAGGACTGACAAACCCAAGGATTGTAGCAGCAGCAACACCAGGAATGAACAAGCCACAGATGCCAACAGAAGCGCTCCAGCAAATAATCTGCTTCCAGTGTAGGAAGCCAGGACATTTCGCCAGAGACTGCCCTCAAAGCCAGCACCAAAACAAACACCAAAAAGAAGCTGTAGCCAATCAACAAAAAAATTGGAAATTAAGTGCTTTCCCGCCCAGCACAAAGACACAAATGAAGCGGGCCAAAAAATGAAAAAAGACTCTATTTTAATTGAAAAGGGGAAGAACGGGGAGCGTGGTATGGGACTGCAGAAAAATAATTGTGGGGAATGCATGCCTAACAAGATCTGGCAGCCTCAAAAGTGATCCAGACTTGTAAGTGCTGAAGCTTTTCTTTACAGGTCTATTCATTGGACAGTCATTGGAGTGGACCTGCAGGACAATTCACAAGACATGGCAGGACTGGCTAGCAGGTATTTTGTTATTGGGGACACTGCAGACACACCCATAGAGATTGAGATGGCTCCCATGACAATTAAGGGAGACCTAACACACCTCACTCTCTTGGCACGCTGTCCACAGCCACCCTTCTATTTGACCAAGGGGCAGATAATAGCCGAGGTGATCCCTGTTCCAGCAAAGGTCCCAGTAGATGACAAAGCACCTGGAGTCTACTGGGCAAAAGTGGTTGGCGAGGATAAACCCATCATGGGATGCAGCCTAACCCACAGATCAGAGCATCTCCATGTGGATGGGTTGAATGACATGGGGGCAGATGTGACTATCATACCCAAAAGGGTGTGGCCTTCACATTGGGACTTGCAACCTGTGGCTGGCAAAATACAAGGTGTGGGAGGGGTAAAATTGGCAAAAATCTCTAAGAGCATTGTTTAGATCGAGGGCCCGGATGGAAGATTGGCTAGTGTCTGTCCATTTGTTGCCAACTGCAAGTGCCCCCTGTGGGGGAGAGACACCATGTCCCAGTGGAGAGTCAAACTAACCATTCCTGAGACCCCCCAGGATTTTTAGAGGGGGCCACTGTGGAGCGCCCTACCCAAAAGTTAACGTGGCTAGATGATAATCCAGTTTGGGTAAATCAGTGGCCTCTGAGTAAACAAAAGCTCAGGGCACTCGAAGAGCTTGTGGAGGGACAACTAGCCAAAGGCCACATAGTAGAAACAACCAGCCCTTGGAATTCCCCAGTCTTTGTAATAAAGAAGCCAGGGAAAGATAAGTGGTGCCTCCTTCAGGATTTGAGGGAGATAAATAAACTAATTGAGAACATGGGGTCACTCCAACCTGGGATGCTCTCTCCAACAATGCTCCCACAAAATTGGCAATTGGCAGTGTTAGACATTAAAGACTGTTTCTTCCAAATTCCCTTACACCCAGTAGATGCACCACAGTTTGCTTTCACAGTCCCCACAGTTAACTGGGAAGCCCAAATGAAACGATACCACTGGAGTGTACTACCTCAGGGAATGGAGGCTAGTCCCTTTATCTGCCAGTGGTATGTAGCGTCATTATTATCCCCTTTTCGTGCTGAAAAAAAAGAGAAGCCATCATCTTACACTATATGAATGATGTGCTTGTGTGCTGTCCCAATGACACTATACTACATCATACACTTGACCTAGTGGTTAAAGTTTTAACCTCTGATGGATTCCAACTGCAGGAGGACAAAGAGTTCAAAAGATGCCGCCTTGGAAATACCTGGGCCTGGAGATCACTGCACGGACTGTTGTTCCACAGAAATTGGAAATCATTAGTAATCCCAAAACCCTAGCATATCTCCATTCCCTGTTTGGGTCCTTGAACTGGATCAGACCCTGGCTAGGTCTCAATAATGAAGACCTGAGTCCCCTGCTCAATTTATTGAAGGGGGAGAGAAAGCTGCTTTCTCCCAGGGAACTGACTTCAGAAGCAAAAACCGCAATTGAAAAAGCACGAAGGGCTTTAACAGAAAGACAGGCTCACCAATATAAACCTGAGCTGCCTTTCAAATTTATTGTCCTGGGGAAACTACCACACTTACATGGGTTGATATTCCAATGGGCCGAGGGGCAGAGAGATGCACTCTTAATCATGGAGTGGGTCTTCCTCTCCCACCCATGACCCAAAACCATCACCAAGCCACAAGGTCTGATGGCTCAGCAAATCCAAAAGGCCAGGGTGAGGCTGCGGGAACTGGATGGTTGTGACTTTATGTGTATTCACCTCCTGGTCAGACTTTCTGGGGAAAGAAAGCACTCTCCTGAGAAACTGACCAAGGAGATGTTTGAGCACCTGCTGCAGAGCAATGCTAACCTCCAGTTAGCTCTGGACAGCTACAGTGGACAAATATCAGTCCATGCACCATCGCACAAATTGTTTCATGAGGAATTCCACCTCACTCCTTGTGAGAAAAGAAGCCGTAGGCCACTCAAAGCTCTTACAGTGTTCACTGATGGATCTGGGACATCCCACCAGTCAGTGATGACTTGGAGAGATCCTCAGACTCAGCACTGGGAAGCTGATGTTGATTTTGTGGAGGGGTCATCCCAGGTAGCCGAACTGGCTGCGGCCGTGAGGGCCTTTGAGAAGTGTTCGGAGCCAATCAGTTTGGTTACCGACTCAGCCTATGTAGTAGGGGTGGTGTCCAGAGAAGAGCAGGCAGTTCTCAAAGACATCGAGAACGAGCATCTCTTTAGGTTGCTCTTAAAACTAATTTTTTTTAGATTCAACTTGAGAGCATCCTTTCTATGTGATGCATGTGAGGTCACATACTGATTTGCCAGGCGAAATAGCAGAAGGGAACTGCAAAGCTGATTCCCTAGCTGCCCCAGCTGAAAAGGAACATCTCCCAGATGTATTCCAGCAGGCCAAGCTGAGCCACCAGCAATACCATCAAAAGGTGCCAGGACTGAACCGTCAGTTCCAGCTGACACAGGGTCAGATTAAGGCCATTGTGGCCACCTGTCCCAGTTGCCAGCTCCAGGCCGTGCCATTGCTGGGTGTCGGGGTTAACCCCCGAGGCCTTGGGAGCTGCCAAGTGTGGCAGACAGACATCACTCACAGTCCCAGTTTTGGTCACCTTAAGTATGTTCATGTGAGCATTGACACACACTCAGGGGCAGTGTATGCCTCTTCTCACGCAGGAGAAAAATCTGTACATGCCAAACAACACTTGCTACAAGCCTTTTTAGTGCTGAGGATCCCTAGGGAAATTAAAACTGATAATGGCCCTGTGTATAAGTCCAAGGAGTTCCTAAATTTGTCCAGCAGTGGGGAGTGGAACACAAAACTGGCATCCCCCACTCCTCCACAAGTCAAGCTGTGATTGAGCATACCCACCAGATGCTCAAACAAGTCCTAGCCAGGCAGGGCAGTGGGACAGTGTGGATGTCTCTACAACAAAAGCTCTGCAAAGCTATGTTTACCATCCATTTCTTGAACTGTTCATTTGAATGCATGAGCCCCCCGGTGGTTCAGCATTTTAACAGTGGTCATCAATTAAGTTGTCATGGTGTCCACCAGTCTTAATCAGGGACCCAGAAACCTGGCAGACTAAAGGCCCCAATGGACTTGTCACTTGGGGGCATGGCTATGAGTGTGTGTCCACCCCTACAAGCCCCTGATGGATTCCTCAGAAGTGGGTAAAGCCTTTTGTTCCCAAAAACCCAGCCCCAGCAGAAGGAGGTGGAAAATAAGTGGCGGTTGCTTCCAAAAGAAGATGCTGCTGGAAAGAGCAAGAAGAAACCTTGCTATCCTTTGGTTACTCTCTGACCTGTACACCTTGACTGTGAATATGCTTAAAAAATGTTTGTTTCTTTTCTTTTAGAGAAAACCTACCTCACACACAAACCCATGATGAGCCCTACCCCAGCCGTCATCCTGCTCGTGCTGAGCAGTCTGGCAGCTGCCTGGATCATCCCTCAGCCACGATAGAACATCTGTGTGACCTTGGCACAGACACTCCAGCAAGAGAATATCTGCTTGTCCACTGTGGCAGCAAAAGACCCTATATCCACCTGCCTGTTAGGGATCCCACTGCAGGCTGGAGACTTTCCATCCAGCTTTGACACTCACAGGCCTAACACAGTTCCCAAAACATACAGCGCCCAGCCACATGAAAGCTGTAAGCAGCAGGCTGTAGTAGTTAAAAACTCTGTGGAGGAGTGGTTACCAAAACTGTCCAAAGCAGATAGGGAACCCCAAGAATTAGAGCTACTGGGTTCCTCCCCAGCACCTTATTGTGTTCACTTAGAACTCGCTGTCGGATACTAAACTCTATAACCACATATTACAGTATCGAGAAGAATTCACAGCTAAAAAGTGTAGTATTCTAAGTCATGTCACAGCAGACGATCCTCTCCGCTCACATCCAAAAAACCTCCCTAAAAGTAGATTTCTGATTTGTGGGGATAGGGCATGGGCAGGGATCCCATCTCGCCTTCGAGGAGGGCCATGTACCATAGGGCGATTGTCCCTGTTAGCACCCAACCAAACCCAAGGTACTAAATGGATTCGGAAAGACAATTCAACCCACAAAGTCCACAAAACAAGCACTGATGTTTTGGACACAAACTGTGATTCTGAAATTTTTCATTGGCCAAAATCAAAAAGAATTGCTGCATCCGTATTTCTTCCATGGGTTGCAGCTGCCAAAGAACTAGGTGAGTTAGGACACCCAGAGTGCTGGATGATCAAACAGGCAAATTTAACATCCACCGCCCTCAGCTCCCTCCTAGAGGATGACGAGATCACCAGCAGGCTACGCTCCAGAACCGGGCAGCCATAGATTTACTTCTGCTGCTGCATGGACACGAATGCCAGGAATTTGAAGGACTTTGCTGCCTAAACCTGACCTCGAAAGCTCCCAACGTCCACATAGTCCTCTGAGAGATGAAAAACTTGATTGGACAAGTGAAGCAAGAATCCGAGGACTGGTTTAGTGAACTGTTCAAAGGCTGCGGACTCATGGGATGGTGGACTTCAATAGTTAAAACAATCCTGTTGTTTTTTGTTGTTCTGTTCCTGATAGTTCTAGCATTCAGGATTATTAGTTGCTTGATTTTAAAAGCCCTCAGCAGTTTAATCCCCACTACCTCAGAAGTCTACCACATAGAACTAGCGGACTGAAAGCAACCTAACCGGCCCGCCAATCACGAGTGGTGGACAAACTCGTGTTCTGTATCAAAATAAGACCAAAGCCCTTCTTTTAATTTTATATAATTAAAAAGGGTGAGGTGTTGCATTGTATTTTCCTGGGGCTCCCCCTCTGATCTGTAAGATGTTAGTTCCTTCCCGGTCACCCCTCCCCTTTGAATCTTCCCTCTTGGTTGTAACCTGTTCTTCCTTCCCCCTCTCCCTCGGTTTAAAAAGCAGTGCAGGATATGATTCTATCTCTTTCCTGCCCTGGACAACTTCTGATTAAAAACAGGGACTCTGTCCCACCAGGAGAGAGCCTCCTTGTCTGTAACTCTAGTCCTTGCTATTAACTCCCCCTCCCCCCCGCCCTGGACTGTGCAGGGCAGATGCAGTCTCTGGGGGTCAGGGGGATTGTAAAATAGCAGTGGATCTAACCAGGGACGGTGTTTTTCAGGTTATCCATAACTGAGACATGTGCTGTGATTAAGCAGGCCAAGTGGATGAAGCCTCTATGGTATGGTGGGTGGTTGTCCAAATATAAGTATGGAGAGGCCTGGCAGATTGATTACATCACCCTTCCTCAAACCTGCCAAGGCAATTGCTGTGTGCTCACAATGGTAGAAGCCTCCACAGGATGGTTCGAGACCTACCCTGTGCCTCAGGATACAGCCCGTAACACCATCCTGGGTCTTGAAAAGCAAGTCCATTGGAGGCATGGTACCCCTGAGAGAATTGAGTCTGACAGTGGGACTTATTTCAAGAACAGACTTATAAACACCTGGTCTAGAGAACATGGCATCAAGTGGGTGTACCATATTTCTTACCATGCACCAGCTGCAGGCAAAGTGGAACAATGCAATGGATTGTTAAAAACCACCTTGAAGGCACTTGGTGGGGGATCTTTCAAAAACTGGGAGCTGCATTTAGCAAAGGGCACCTGGTTAGTTAACACCTGAGGCTCCACCAACCAAGCAGGCCCTGCCTAATCTGGGCCCTTGAATACAGTAGACGGAGACAAGGTCCCAGTAGTACGTCACAGGTCTGTTCGGGAAGACAGTTTGGATCAATTCTGCCTTGAGTACAGACAAACCCATCCGTGGGGTTGTCTTTTCTCAGGGACCAGGTTGCACATGGTGGGTAATGCAGAGGGATGGAGAGACATGCTGTGTACTGCAGGGAGATCTGATTGTTGGATGAGAACCATATGTAAATGCCACTGTTTGCTGAATGTCACTGCCACTATCTGTATATAGCTATATATATTTATATATGTATATATATATATATGTATAAATGTGTGCGTGTAGAGTTAGAATATATTAATTTGGGCATTAAGCCAACAATATGGAATAAGGGGTGGAATGTCTTGGAGTAACGTTATGATACTGTATCCCCTATCGTCTGCTTTGTGCTCAGACATAGGTCCTGTAGCTTTAAGCTAGGCCCAGGGAATGGGGGGACCAGTGGAATTCTTTCAGTGCCATTTTTGCACATCCTCCCTTGGGTTCTCTCTCAGCACTGTTGTCTACCATGAATAGAGAGAGGACATACTTGCTTTTTAGCTAGTTTCTTTTTTGTTAGCTGAGGCAAGAAGTTTTTTCCTGGGACTGTGGCTTCTTCTTCTGGAACTGTTCAGCTCTGCTCCTGTCTGAAACACCAGAACATCACAGGGAGCCCCACACTGTGACCCAGAGGGGAGGCCCTGGGACACCACACCCCAGCTCTGGATTTTGGAAGAGCAAGAGCAGGACTCTAAAAAATCCACCAGTTTTCTCCACAACAAGAAGGTTTATTATCTAACATTATTAATTTTCTTTTTCATGCCTGCCTGCACCCTGCTTGTTAAATAAACAGGTTTTTTCATTTTCCTCCAATAAATTTCTTTTGAACCTGTGGGGGAGGGGCTGCCAAAACCTGTCTTTCTTCAGGGGACACATTCATCTCAGGATGTTTCCTCCTAATTTGTCTCAAACTGAGACATTGTCCCAATCTTCTCTGCACTGGGGTGGCCTCACCTTGAGTCCTGGGGGCAGTTTTGGACACCACAATATAAGAAAGATATAGAGTGTCCAAGGGATGGCAGCAAAGATGGTGAAGGGCCTTGAGGGAAGCCGTATGAGGAGCAGCTAAGGTCACTTGGCTTGTTCAGCCTGGATAAGAGGAGACTGAGGTCAGACCTCATTGCAGTCTAGAACTTTCTCATGAGGGGAAGAGGAGGGGCAGGTACTGATCTCTCAGTGGTAACCTGGCCTAAAGTTGTGTAAGGGGAGGTTTAAGCTGGATATTAGAAAAAGATTCTTCCCTCAGAGGGTGGTTGGGCACTGGAATGGACTCCCCAGGGAATGTCACAGCACCAAGCCTGAAAGAGTTCAAGAAGCATTGGGACAATACTCTTGCGCACATGGTGTGACTCTTGGGAATGGTGCTGTGCAAGGATCTGGACTCGATGATCCTTGTGAGTCACATCCAGCTCAGCATATTTTGTGATAAGTATTGCTATGAGCCAGTGTTGTGGCTGGGTCTTGGGGTCTCTCCGACCCCCAGCTCTGCCAGCAACAAATCCCAGATAGGCGTCCTGGGAAAGGAGCCACTGTCTGGGGGCTCCAGGCAGTTTCTAGCCAGGGGTAAATCTTAGGAGAGTGGGCTGAGGCTTCAAGTGAACAGCTCTTTTAGAAGTGATTTCTGCTCTTGCAGTGATCAGCTCAGATCAGCCTAGCCAGCACTGTTCATGGGTTACCCCAGCCACGCATAGACAAGAGACGGGAGACCATGTGGCGTTCCGCTGGAGTTCTTTAATGCAGGCTTCAGCGAAGGGGGGCAGTGATGATCTACCATTGACCTGGGCAAAAGCTGGGGTTTTTATAGGGGAGGGGAGAATTGGAAAGGGGACTGACCAATGGTCTGAGACCAGGATAAGATGACCAATAGTTAACAGGGAGATAACATGGGATCCTGAAGCAGGAAGAGGTGCACAGCTTAGTCACCATGACTAGGTGGTTTTGTCTTATCATAGGGGGCAGATCTCCAGGGAGGAGGCCCGTCAGAGGACTGGGCTTCCTCCACAAGCCAGCAATGTGCACTTGCAGCGCAGGAACCCCCTGTGCCCTGGGCTGCATCCAAAGCAGCATGGGAAGCAGGGCGAGGGAGGAGATTCTGCCTCTCTGCTCCGCTTTGGTGAGACCCCACCTGCAGAGCTGCCTCCAGCTCTGGGTCCCCAGCACAGGAAAGACATCAACTTGTTGGAGCAAGTGCAGAGGAGGCCACCAAGATTATTAGAGGGATGGAGCATCTCTGTTATGAGGAAAGGCTGAGTTGGGATTGTTCACCCTGGAAAAGAGAAGGCTTTGGGGTGACCTATTTGTGGCTTTTCAGTACCTGAAGGAATCTTAAAAGAAAGATGAAGAGAGACTATTTACAAGGCCCTGGAGTGACAGGACAAGGGGGAATGACTTCAAACTGAGAGTAGGTTTAGATTAATGTGTTGGTTTAACACAGTCTAATTTTTTTTTTTTTTTGCGGGGGGGAAGCCACAGAGGTGGCTTCTGTGAGAAGCTGCCAGAAACTTCCACTGTGTCCGACAGAACCAATCTCCAATGGCTCTGAAGCTGGACATGCTGCTTGCCCAATTAGAGCAGTTGGTAACACCTCTGTGTTGACATATTTAAGAAGGAAATCAAAACTGCATGCAGCTTTTTTTTCCCCAAGGGGTGCCAGGCACCACCGCTGGGACCATCCTGGTGCTGGGCACAGCCATGTGCCTACAACAGCCACATGGCCACCACCATCTTGGCATGGCCCACGGTGAACTTTGCCTGCCTGACTGCCCCTAGCCAGATGTACCACGAGCAGAAGGGCAGGGGCAGTGGCAGCGGATTCTCCTTCCTGGCATCCCACATGAAAAGAAGCGCTAAATGGTACCAGCAGCACAGTGGCTAGCATCGCCTATGTGGTCATGGCAGGGACCACGTGGCTAGCAGCGGAAACAGGGTGAGTGATTCCCTGACGCTGAACTTAGACAAAATCAACTTCTCAGCACTGCAAGACCCTGCAGAAATCTTTGAACTGACAAAATTTGTTGGCAGTGGTACTTCCAAGCAGTAGTTTATTCCTCCTAGTTGGAGAAAAGAGGGGAAAGTGAGGATGTGGAGAAAACTAACATGGTGAAACCAAGGTCAGTGAAAAGAAAGAGTGTGAGGAGGTGCTTCAAACATTGGAGCCAAGATTCTTTTGCAAGATGTGATGAAGACTATAATAAAACAATCTACCTGTAATCCATGAAGTCCATGGGGGGAATGTAGAGATCCACTCGCAGCCTGTGAGAAAAGATGCTCACGCCGAAGCAGGTGGATGCTAAAAAAGCTGTAATCCAGTGAGAGACCCAGAGAGGGCCTTTGCCTCCAGAGATAGAGAAAAGGGTCCCTTGCTTCCAAACTAGAGCAGCTCATCCTTAAAAGACTACACCCCATGGACTAAATGAGCCATGGCATGTATGGATGCTAACTGTGAAGCAGGCAGCATAGTGCCTGTGAAATTGCAGGCCACATAACTTTCTCAGTCTTGCCTAAGAAAGTGGCCAGGGAATTCATAAGGAGGAATTAAAACAATCCTCAGAGACAGAAAACAGCCTTGCAGGTGCTGTTTGTCTGTTCCTTTTCTTGCAAGAGAAAGTCGAGGGGTGAAACCCCACTGACCAATGATGGTGATGTGTTAGTTTACTAACCAATAAGAGTTTTCTTTTCTGTACTTTTCACATATCGGTCTATAAAAAAGACCTGAGGTAATAAACCGAGAGAAATTCTCCTGATCGACTCCCAAGAGTCTGTGTCGTTCTTCTCGCCATTCCTAATAGAGCGACATCTGGTGACCCCCGAGGGTCAGTGCAGCCGGCGGTCGACGAGCCAGCCGCTTCCCCCACAGAGGGGTAAGTGAGAATCTCCTGGGCTCCCCTGGAGGGAGCTGGTTTTTTAGACCAATGGGATAGTAGAGTCCTGCCAGTGAGAGGGCTTGGAACGGCTTATCTTGACGAAGCTAGAGCTTAAAGTCCCAGGTCAAGCCACTGCGTCTGCATCATTGCATTCGCGGGCCGTCAAGATAGACGGTTCTCACAATGAAGAACCGCAATTCAACTAATGATCAGCTTGTCTTCTCTGCGTGGCAGGACGCCTTGCCACGCATGGGACTCAGTATTTCTGAAGATGCTATGCGTGCTTTGTTCCAGTGGGTAAAAGCGCAAGGTTTTACTGTGACTCTTGATAATGCCTTTGACCTCGAGATTTGGCTGTCAGTGGGAGACTGCCTGTGGTCTGAGTTAGCTGCAGGAGATACCAGCGTGTGCAGCTTGGCAGCCACCTGGGGCGTGCTCTTTAAAGCGCTGGAGTGGTGCCAGTCTGGGGACAGTGATGCCGGGATGGAAGATTCGGATGCTGGGGGTGCCTCTTTTGTACACCATGAGAGACTGGGGGGTGAGACCAAGAACCCGTCACCCGCAGAGTTGGGCGCACAAGCCTCGCCAACAGAGAGGCAGCACAGGAATGGAGACCGCCCGTCCCTGCCCGCGCCTCCATCTGCGGCGCCTTCACCAGTGTCGCGAGCACTGCCACAAGCGGCCGCGGGCTTCAGCCCCCCCGTGCCCTCTGCGTTTCTTTCTCCTGTGCCACAAGGGACAGCACAGATGCCCCCGCTGCAGCCTGCCAGCGCAGCGAGAGGAGCGGCCCCCCCGCGTCCATCTGCGGGACCCACCGGCGCGGCGGGAGATCAACTTTCAGCCCCCCCGCGTCCAGCCGCGGAACCCGCGCATGCGCGAACCTCGCCGGGACACCCATTGCTGCTGCCCTCATCGGGGGTGTCCCCTCCGGCCTCCGCACCGCCTCTGAACAGCACCCTGACGGCAGCGGCACCGCCCACCACAGCAGAGGCGGGTGTGGACTCTTCCCTCCGTGCCCAGCCCGGTGCAGGGGGGCAGACAGGACCACAAGTGAAGCTGCTGCCCGTGCCAGCTACTGCAACTATGTTGCCAGAGCAACCATCGCTGGAAAGAGCAGCTGAGCAAGAGCTTCAGCAAGCAGCAACACCGACAACTTTACAACAGAGTCAGCTTTACGCGGAACATGCAAACTTCAAACCGCTCAGCAACACAGCTGCAAAACCCAACAAACAACAACAGCAGCCTGAACCTGACGAAACAACCATTTCCACACCACAGATAGCTTCCCTGTTTACTTCACTGATTGGAGAGAGTTGGGAAGCTTTTAACCACAGCCATGTGAACTCTACAAGTCCCTCAATCATATTTGAGGAGAAAATCCAATGGTCAACAAAAAAAAAAAATACAAAAAGGAGATCAAAGTATTGTGAATTGCATTGTTGACTAATCCATAAAAAGTTTCTAGATGTTACATAGTAAAATTGAGTAGAGTTTCACTGAGTTTAGATCTAGGTGTTCTTAAGGTGAGTTTGTCACTGGTATTCTTTTAAACTTCCCTGTTGACAAGTTAGACTGTCAGTTTGAACAGACTAACAATGTTTTATATGCTGTGTGTGTTAGTTCACTGAACTAGTTGTATTAGAGTCAACCATCAAGTCCTTGCAAAGAAAACAATCCTTAGACATCAAGAACGTAGGCCAGAAAATCATTCTTAATCAGTGTCCATACAAAGTTCTGTTGAAGGAGACCTCTTGTGCTGTGTTTGTTCTCTTTCCTGCAAGGGCCCAGCAGGAGATTACAAACACTGTTTTTTTATTTTAAAACAAAAAGGGGGGATTATGGATGCTAACTGTGAAGCAGGCAGCATAGTGCCTGTGAAATTGCAGGCCACATAGCTTTCTCAGTCTTGCCTGAGAAAGTGGCCTGGGAATTCATAAGGAGGAATTAAAACAATCCTCAGAGACAGAAAACAGCCTTGCAGGTGCTGTTTGTCTGTTCCTTGTTTTTTTGCAAGAGAAAGTCGAGGGGTAAAACCCCACTGACCAATGATGGTGATGTGTTAGTTTACTAACCAATAAGAGTTTTCTTTTCTGTACTTTCCACGTATCGGTCTATAAAAAAGACCTGAGGTAATAAACCGAGAGAAATTCTCCTGATCGACTCCCTAGAGAGTCTGTGTCGTTCTTCTCGCTGTTCCTAATAGAGCGACAGCCATGCAGTTTTGGGAAGACTGTTTTGCCCATGGGAGGGACTCACGTTACAGCAGGTCAGGCAGGACTGCTGCTCGTGAAATTAAAACCATGCTAGAGGAATTCACAGAAAACCGTCTTCTGTGGGAAGGACCCCATGGCATAACAGAAAAAAAGACTCCTCTCCCTAAGCAAACTGACTAAAGATTTTGAGTGAAGAACTGACCAAAATCTCCATGCCCTGTCTCCCTTCGCTCTCAGTGGGAAGGAGGGAGGGGCTAGGGGAAAAAAGGTGTTTTAAAGGCTTATCTTATTTCTCATTACCCTCCTCTGACTCTGTTAATAATAAATTTATTTTATACTTTTGAGTTTGTTTTGCCCTTAAAGTGTTTTCTCCTAATCCTTAACTCATGAACCCTTTGCTATGATTTGCATGAGTGCCTAATATTTTAACCAATATCAAATCACAACAATTAGATATTAGGAAAAAATTCTTCCGTGTTAGGGTGGTGAGGCACTGGAACAGGTTGCCCAGAGAAGTTGTGGCTGCCCCATCCCTAGAAGTGTTCAAGGCCAGGTTGGATGGGGGTCTGAGGAACCTGCTCTAGTGGAAGGTGTCCCTGGACCTGGCAGGGGGGCTGGAACTAGATGATCTTTAAGGTCCCTTCCAACCCAAGCCATTCTATGATTCTATTATAGGGCTGCCTGGGCAGAAAATCTGGTTGCGAAAGTACATCACGTAGCTGTTCGTGTACTCAAGAGTCAGGCCACCAAAGAACATCGGAACAACCAGCAGGTGGATCAGGGTGCCAGGACTAAAGTGGCTCAGGTCAATTTGGATTGGCAACAAAAGGGGAAGAGATGCAACTTTTAGTTGGAGGAGTCAACTTGCCTGTGGACACGATCACACCCATGAATGTGAAACATGCACTACAATCAAGCAGGGCCAAGTGGTTAAAGCCTCTGTGGTATGGAGGACAATGGCTGAAATATAAGTATAGAGAGGCCTGGCAGATTGACTATATCACACTCCCCCAAAGCCATGACAGCATGCACTATGTGTTTACAATGGTGGAAGCAATCACAGGATGGCTGGAAATATACCTTGTGCCCAATGATACTGCCCAGAATACTGTCCTGGGCTTTGGAAAGCAAGTGTTATGGCAAAATGCCACACCAGAAAAAACTGAGTCAGATAACAGGACTAATTTCTGAAACAACCTCATAGACATTTGGACGAAAGAACATGGCACTGAATGGGTGTATCACATTCCCTATCATGCACCAGCCTCTGGAAATGTTGAAAAATATAACAGACTGTTAAAGATGACACTGAGAGCAATGGCTGGTGGGACCTTCAATCACTGGAATACACATTTAAGAAAATGGTTAGTCAACACCAGAGGATCTGCCAATTGGGCTGGCCCTGCCCAATCAAAACTTTCACTACTGTAGAAGGGAATAGTTCCTGTAGTGCACATTAAAAACATGCTGGGGAAAACAGTCTGGGTTATTCTTGCATGTTCATAGCTGTCAGCTGGGGTTAAACCACACCACCTCCTACACTGTTTCCTCTCCTCCATATTGTATTTTCAGCAGACATCTGGTAAGTTGAAGTCCCCTGCGAGAACAAAGGGGAGACTTCTGAGACTTGTGAGACTTCTCCCAGCTGCTTATAGAGTAGTAGTGTGCACTTCAGGAGGACCCAGAGTGCCTTAAAATGTGTTCAGAGGTATTGCTATGTATTTCTGAAAAGAAAGTAGTTAACCAAGCTTTTCATATATCTGCATCACAAATAAAGAAAAGTTCCCAGACATTTATTTCTGGAATTGTATACCAGGTATTAAAGTACAACAAATAGAAAATAATGCTAAAAAAAAATAAAAATCAGTGTTTATGTACAAATATTAAAACCAATGCAACAATAGTGACTTCCTCTTGAACATCTGATATTAAAATGTCCCGATTCACAAAATTTGTTGTTATGCACAAGGTACTTTGAATAATTGGAATCTGTTTTATTAAGAGGACTATAACCATACTTTCTGTATTTTACAATTGATAGTATTTTCCCTCTTCCAATGAAAAATAGGAATAAAAAAATAGTAACCTTGTCATTATTTTATAAATTACTGTATTTAGTTTTCCCTCCTGTAGACAGTGTGCTTGTAGTGCTGGGCAAATAGTGTCCCTATTGGTCAGTTTATATATTAGTTTACATTCAAAGTTGAAATACTTACCTAAAGACTTTGGTTAAATTAAGTACTATCATTATGTTCTACTTGATCTGAAGTTCTCATACATTTTCGATCCTCAGTTTTAAAAGTTAAAAACAGGAAATAATTACACAATTCATTGACCTAATAGTACACAATTTAGTACTTTGACCATGGCAAGAGGAAAACTAAACTTTTAAAAACCTAACATGAGAAGATGACATATGAGTAACCAAAGTAAAAGTATTGCTATAATCACAGCACCAGATTACACTTCTAAATGAATCAGCTATCCCCTTCAGATTCCCTGTACATTAAAAGGATACATTTACCAACACTGCAATTGCCCGTTATGGATTTTTGGTTTGTTTGTATGAAAAACAAGTATAGCAGAAAACAAAGAATTCATCACAGTTTGTTATAAGAATTGTGCTTCACCATCAAAAAATGAAGGCAATATAATTTCTTCATATGGTTGCAATTCAGTTATTTTCATGCTGACTTTCCAAAGACAATTCTTTTAATAAACAGTAACAAGTTCTCCATTTTAAACGTTTCAACTGAGAGAAAAATAATTAAGTCCAGCTTCTAAATGAAAAATTCAATAAATAGCTATTTTACATGGATAAAGTTATCGTGGTACAAATTTATGAATGTCACATCAAGCATGCACAAAAATGTTACTATACACACAAGTAGTCAGAAAATATTGAAATAGATATCTAAAAAGATATGAAGAATTAAATATTTACAAAATCTTGCAAATTATTGCCTCATTTTAACAAGGAATTAAAAGTAAACTATAACAGCTAGCTAGCCAACAAGCTAAATAAGATCAGCATTTAAAAATCTATTAGACTAGCTGAAATTAATTTTTCTCCCATAATTTTCTGAATTTTGGTCAAAAGTCTTTATTAAATAACTAAAGTGTCCATTCAACTTGCTGACAACCCAAGCCTTAGACAAGTCTCTGTCTACATTAAGAGCCCAGCAATGCATAGATAAATTGAATATATTACTGCATCAGCTAATGAGAATGGGCATGTTCATTTAAATGCAACTGTTATAAGCATTCAGTCATCTTTTATAATGATTTTTATACAGACCAGCCACTCACTGTAAACCCATAGACCTGAATGTATAACAATGAAGGATTATGACCAGTATTTTACAAAATTACATAAAATATGTTGATTCATAAAGAAAAGAAACAAGGTACACAGTTCAGCACAAAACACAGCAGCAAGAAGCTGACAACTTGGCTAAAAATGTCAGAATACAACACAGGGCCAAGGCTATCCATTATTTACTGTGTACTTACCAGAATTCCATATTTCAGATGCATAAGTTAAGAACTGATTACAAAATTATCTTTACTTTTGCCCACTGTACTAAACTAATTTAATATGATAAATGTGCTATTGCATAAATGCTTTAAAGTAATCTTCATTGCAGTGCTGTAAAGAAAACTCCATACACTGCATCCATAACTCAGGATGTCAATGCAGTTCACAGTAAGCATAATAAATACCCTCTTCCCTTTCAAATATTAAAGTCACTACTTTCTAATTACTCAGCATAACCTTGAAGCAATTATTACAAATATCAACAATGCAAACTTAATCACTTTAATAATCAAAACAAGTTTGTGGCAATTAAATTTGTAATATGAACAGTGCAAAGAAAAAGTATGGAGGGAAAAGGGTAATCCTATTGATATTCTCCCACAAGAATTAGAGCTAACATTTTCAAGTAAACTTCATGAATGGCTAAGTTGCACTCAATGGTCAAAATAAAAATTTATTGAGTTTAAATAGTTGCTTTTATGTGAGACATTTTTACTCATCCGTTTCTATTTGACCAAAAGTAGTGAAGTGCCATTTTTGAGCTAATGACTCGCTAAACAAATAAATGCAATCCACTCTGAAGAAAAACTTTCAAATACATACTTCAAGGTTCTACTACTTCTATATAAACTAGATAGTCCCTTAGAACTGTAACACTTTGAACTGCAGAGCTCAAAACAATTTGTCTTCCAAAATTCAGACTGTTTGTTTAGTGGTAAATCCTAAAGTGTGCAGACTGTAGCTTTATACATCAGCTGTCCTAGGAAAGTTAAGTTACACAGGTGCATTAATCTTCAAAGTTGTGGACAAAACTCATCTGAATACAATAGCCTAAAATATATCTGTTTAAGCCAGTAAGTTTAAAGTACACAGATACCTCTGGCAGCATAATTCTTCTATGTAAGATAGCCATGGCCTATAATTTTGCAACAGCCTCCAAGTGTAGGTCCTCATGATTTATTCATGTTATGTCCCTTGTGCTAGCTTCCACCAAGATGAAATTGCTGTTTTTTTAAACTGAAGTGCTCTAGTTTAATATCACATGAGAAGGTTCCATTTAAAAAACATCCTTGTATGCTTGTGCAGTTTAAGTTAAAGAAATCCATCCCTGCCTTTATAAGAAAAAAAAAAAATTAAAATAAAATGCTACATTGAGCAGGGATCAGGAATGGTACCTGTAAACACTGTTATTACACTGCATCCATTATGGCAAAAGTAACTTTGACTAAAAAGCCACTCCAATCAGTTCAGAACTTCCGTGCTGGTTTTGAAATGGTGGCCTCTCTCTACAGACTTTAAAATAAATTTGAAGCAGAGCTTAAAGCTGCACCACAGAGTTCTCTTAGTTCCAAACTCTGCCAAACATTTCCACATTTATGGACTGAAAAAAGAAATTACTCTTGGTAAATCAAGATATAGTTCTATACATAAAAAGACATCACTGATGTCAGAGTTCAAACTTCCAGTGAAAGACTAAGCAAACCTGATAGCTCCCATCAAGTTTATTACTACTGCATAAAGTACCCACTCTTTGTTTAGTTTTCCACAGTCATTCTGAGTGAAGGGCAGTATGCTGGTGAAGAGTATGGGTATTTATAAAACCATTTGTCTCATTTGCAGATAGACTGCTGAAGTCAGCCACTGAAACAGACATTTTGGCACTGGCAATATGGTGTGCGTGGTTCTCAAAGTCCACACCAAGGTTATTTACAGAGACATCATTCATGAAAGATTCTGGGACAGCAATCCCCATTTTCAATCTCTTTGCAGGTCTTTCTGTCTCCTCACTGCACATGTTCCCTGGGTTTAACTCTGAGTGATAAAAGCCAGTCTCAAATAAATTAAAACAATCACTTTCACCATTGCTAGGCAAGTTAAGCAATTCTTCTGTTCCGATAGGCACATGATTAACTGCTGCTCGGGATAAGCTGTCCATAGGAGGGAAGGCATCATCCAGGCAGTTCACAGCCGAAGTGTGACAGACTGTAGCTACACTGTTTGTCAGTGCTGGAAAACAGATGAACATAAAATGTAAATGAAATAGTTGTTTATATAGTTACAACAAAAAGTTTGTGGTTGTGGGTTTTCTTTGTTTTATTTCCCTTGATTTACCTGTCAACTCATTGGTAGTGATAGAGTTCAGAATGCTTAACTGTTGATCGGGAATGTTTTCTGTTCGAGTATTAGATGTTAAAGCTGAAGAACGTACTGCTCCACCAAGAGCTTCTGCTTCATCTACCAAATGATCCATGTAGTCCCTTTAAGAACATGGCATTCATAATGGGTTATTTAACAGGAAAACAAGACCTAAAAATGATGATGGATTTATTCTCAGTTGCCATAGCCACTTCAGCTTTACACTGCAATGATGGGAAGAAAAAACTTATCTTTTACATTTACAATTTACAACAGAAAACATATTCCAAGGACATTTTACTTACGTAACTCCAGGATGATGGTTATACCTCTTCTTTCCAAATCTTGTTTGCTGAGCAAAGTAATCATAACGTTCTGACTTTTTCCACACGTAATAGAAGGCCACACACTCAGCAACTGTTCTGGTTCTTACCTAAAGGAAGGCAAGAAGAATTGACAAGATAAATGCAAAGCATTATGTTTTGTCATTTCCCCAGTCCCCATATTCCTGCAATATTGTTAGTTTTACTGTTCTAGTATCTGTAACAAACAAATTAGATAAGAAGACCTGAAAAAGAGATCTACAGTTTCAAATTTTTTACTGAGAGGGTAGTCAAACACTAGAATGGGTTTCCTAGAGAGGTGGTCAATGACTCAGCCTGTCATTGTTTAAGAGGCATTTGGACAATGCCTTTAAAAACATGCTGAAACTTTTGGCAAGCCATGAAGTAGTTAAGCAGTTGGACTAGATGATTGTTGCAGGTCCCATCCAACTGAAACAGTATATTCTATTCTAAATAATTATTACATCTGTTCTATTGTACGCATTATTGTTGTTTAGGTTTGTTTTTTTAAACTAGACTGAAATTGTATCTACATCTGAAGCATTTCAGCTCATAACCTACATAGCAATTTTTTAAACTATGGGACAGACTCTCTTAAGAAGTAAAATACTGATCAACTGAATGACCCAAGAGAAGTGAAGTAGAAACGACATTGGGTACACGGAAAATTCTGGTCCATAGTAACAGACCAACTCATATGCTTTGTTGCACTTTGGAAAAAATATTTGAAAATTATTTATTTGTATCTCTGGTGAATTACTGTTTACGGGTAAGGTCCATTTAAAATTTGAACCACACAGATATTTAGCATAGGACAGGTTAAGCCAAGCGTTGAACAGGATTAACTGACTGTTGTTAAACAGCAACCACAGCCCTATAAAGTTTACCTGAAATACAACAAAAGCATCAGTCTCCTGAAGAAAAAACTTGTTGTGGTCTAACCCCCACCAGCAACTAAGCACCACAGAGCTGCGTGCTCACTTCCTCCAGTGGGATGGGGAGAGGAAGAATTAGAAGGGCAAAAGTGAGAAAACTCATGGGTTGAGATAAAGACAGTTTACTAATTAAAAAAAAAAAATGCTAAAAAAGAGGAAAATAAAACCCAACAAGCAATGTATAAAAACCCAACTGCTCACCATCAACCAATTGATGTCCAGCCAGTCCCCCAAGCCACAGCATCCCCCACCCACCAACTTTCACCCCCCAATTTTATTACTGAGCAGGATGTCATATGGTCTGGAACACCCCCTGGTCAGTTTGGGTCAGCTGTCCCAGCTGGGTCCCCTCCCAACTCCTTGTGCACCCCCAGCCTCCTTGTTGGCAGGATAGTCTGAGGAGAAAAGGCTTAGACTCTACATAAGCTCTGCTCAGCAATAACTAAAACATTAGTGTCTTATCAACACTGTTTCCAGCACAAGTCTAAAGCATAGCCCATACTAGCTACTCTAAAGAAAATTAACTATCCCAGTCACAACCAGTACAAAACCCTCAAGGTGGTATCAAAACATACAGGAGATGTACAAAAAATTTGGAAACACACATACTGGCAACTGTACCAAATGATACATATACTTGATAAAAAAAAAAAAGCCCAATTCCTATTCTTCAAGCACAGAGGAGTTAATCAGAAACAATTCAGATCAAGATTAGAACTCCTTTGTTGGTCAAAAACCAGAGTACTGATGGATGACTACACTTTCTGAAAACACAAAGAGCTAAGCCTGTTTCTGTAGAATTACACCTTCTGAGTGATGGAAATAATTAAAGATGTATTTTCCCCTCTCACAGACATGGTATGAAAATAATATACCTCTAGGAGAGGCAGACATTTTATCTAAATTTTAACATAAAGGCATATATGGAAGCAATATCAACATGAGTTGATTTCAAAGATAATATATTGACTCATGTTGCAACACCTAGCTTTTCCAATGGCATCAGAGGCAAAATTAGCATGGAAACACCAAGCTGGCTTTAATATGTTGGCTCTTATTTCACCCTTTTGCATAGATTCTGAAAAAGGCATTGCTTTTACAAACATTCAGCATCATATAATCTACCAATTCTTCCATTTAACTGTAAAATACTAACCTTGTTTTTCTGTATGAGATGAAAGTCTTTTCCATAAATCAGAAGTGCATGTTCAAAGCTTCTGCATTCTTCTTCTGTCCATGCTGTCATCTCTTCTAGACAATTGCAAAAGTAGCATGATAAACTTATTTTCACTCACTAATCTTTGTGTTGCTAATGCCTGAACATCCAAACACTCTAAAACAACACCAACAGTTCAGTTATTTTGACCTATATTCTTTCCTCTAATGTAAAGATATCCTACCTGAAATCCAGTATTCCTGCTTATAAAGACTCATAAAAAAGTATTTTACCCTGGAGGGGAAAAGACATTCAAAAGACTTGATTCATTATTTCTTTAGAAGTTTGTAATAAAAAAAAAACCCAGGATTTGTTAACATCATTATTTTTCTGAATATTCCTTCTTGCATCAGATACAAAGAACAGTGACTTGAAACAAAAGAGTGAAGAAACAACCTCTGACTTTTTTAAGACAGAAGTGAATTTTAGTTTTACAAATTGAACAAAACAAAACACACTAAAAAGGAATAAGAGCTTTAAAAAAAGTAGGTCAAACTATTTGAGTAGGTCAGTTTTGTCTCAAATACTGTTGCTTCCCTATCTTGATTGTGGCTTTGTGTCTATATATAATAAAGGAGGGATATTTCAGGCATCTTACATTCATAGTAGTGTTCTGTTCAGTTGTCATTTAAAGTCAGTGAGGGTGGAGAACAAAATCAAACCAACAATCACATTTCAAAACATTTCTGGAAGCAGACACTGGAACAAAGACCTTGCTGCTTTCAGATGAAGGTGACAATCATTCCACTACAAGTCCATTAATTTTGCACTCACTACAGAATTCTCAAGCTTCAGAGATCCCCATGAAAAGTCTCACTGTTATGAAATTATCTTGGGAGATATAGATTTTTAATGCATATTGAGAATAGCAGTGAACTTCAGTGGATATAGATCATTGTACAATGATTATTTTAAGAGACAGGCAAGAACAGTATTATCATCCTTCACCATTTTTAATGAGGATATAAACCCCATCTGATTTGGGGCCTGGGAAAGAATGAGCACTAGTTCTTAGGACAGAATTTGGGTCTCTAATACACAATCTCTCATAAAAGAGCTTTCTGAATCACAGCTCTGATATTCCTTATTCTTCCCTTCACCTTTATCTTAGATACTTAAGCTTTCAGAGCACCTAACTCATAAACATTCAAATTTCTCTTGGATCCAGTTCTAAGTAGAGAATATCTGCCAGAATACAAACTTATACTAGGGCTCATAGTCCATTTCTGCTTCATGGAACATGTGTCAAGCTACAGAACAAAGAATCGTCTTTGCTAAATGATACACTGATTTTTATTTAAGGGAATAAATAAAGTTAGGGACAAACAAAATTCCACTGTAAACTCAAGCAAAACTCTCCACACTCTACCATAGACTTAAAGAATTATTGTGGTAGAACCAAGTTTAGGGTTGACATAGCACAATGTTAGCACAGTGATGAAGAGTGGGACTCACTCATATTATCGGCTATGTTCTCCTGATTCTCATATAAATGTAATCAGTTTATAATTGACCATTATCTCAAAAAGGTACTGTAATGTGGGGGAGAACTGCCTTATGGGAGCAAAATTACAACTCCCCCCCCCCTTCTCCTCAGTCTGTATCATTCCTAAAATGGAAAAAAAATGGAAAAAAAGAAGGAAAGATGTAAAATTTGATCATGCAACCTTTATAGAAATTGCAAACTTCTCTAGCAGAAATCTCCATCTGACCAACAGTCAGATTATACCTAATCTGAGTTATATACCTAATGGGAATTATTGAAAAACATCTAAAGGACAATGCAGTCATCAATCACAGCCATCATAGCCAGCACAGCTTCATGAGAAGAAAGTCCTGCTTATCAAACCTGATTTCCTTTTATGACAAAGTTACCCACCTAGTTGATCAAGGGAAGCCAATTGATATCATATTTTTGGATTTTGTAAAGCTTTCAATACTGTCTCTCCCAGGATCCTTCTGGACAAAATGTCCAGCCTGCAGCTGGATAAACACGTCACACGATTGGTGAGCAACTGGCTCATGGATTGGGCACAAAGGGTTATAGTGAATGGGGTGGCATCAGACTGGTGACCTGTCGCTAGTGAGGTCCCACAGGGCTCCATCTTAGGCCCTGTGCTCTTCAACATCTTCATTAATGACTTGGACACAGAACTGGAAGGGATGCTAAGTCTGCATATGATACAAAACTGTGAGGAGCTGTTGACTCCTTTGAGGGCAGAGAGGCCCTGCCAAGAGACCTTGACCAATTAGAGGATTGGGCAATCACCAACTGTATCAAGTTCAACGAGGGTAAGTCCTGGAATGTGCACCTGGGATGGGGCAACCCTGGATGTATGGACAGACTGGGGAATGAGATGCTGGAAAGCAGTGCCACAGAAAGGGACCTGAGGGTCCTGGTTAATGGCAAGTTGAATATGAGTCAGCAGTGCTCTGGCAGCCAGGAGGACCAACTGTGTCTTGGAGTGCATCAGGCACAGCATTACCAGCCAATCAAAGGAAGGTGATTTTCCCAATCTGCTCTGCACTGGGGTGGCCTCACCTTGAGTCCTGGGGGCAGTTTTGGTCACCACAATATAAGAAAGATATAAAGCTAATAGAGTGTCAAAAGGAGGGCAACAAAGATGGTGAAGGGCCTTGAGGGGAAGCTGTAAAAGGAGCAGCTGAGGTCACTTGGCTTGTTCAGCCTGGAGGAGACCGAGGTCAGACCTCATTGCAGCCTACTTCTTTGTGAGGGGAAGAGGAGGGGCAGACGCTGAACTCTTCTCTGGTGACCAGTGACAGGACCCAAGGGAACAGCTCGAGCTGTGTCAGCGGAGGTTTGGGCTGGATATTAGGAAAAAATTCTTCACCCAGAGGGCCGTTGGGCACTGAAACAGGCTCCCCAGGGAATGCTCACAGCCCCAAGTATGCCAGAACTCAAGGAGCATTTGGTTGGATTTTTGGGGTGTCCTGTGCAGGGCCAGGAGTTGGACTCTGATGATCCTTGTGGGTCCCTTCCAATTCAGCATATTCTATGAGTAATCTGTGCTAAAGACATCATGGAAAGGGATGTGCTTATTAATCTGAATCTTATTAATGTGTTTTCTACCCCCTCCAAAGACATATTTCTTAAAAAGCAGATACTTCTCTCTTACCCTGAGATGCTTTTCCATTTGAGCAGTATCTCTCAATTGCTTCTTTAACATTATGGCTACTTTTGAGAAGTTCATATAGTGCCTATAAAATAGAAATCATCTTTACAAAGAGTTAAAGTTTCCAAATATCCTATCTAAATTTCTGAAACAAGCCTTTCAGTGCACATATCTAATGTAAAAAGAGGATGTATCTTTATACAGGATGAAAATGTTAAAATAATCAAAAGCAAAACCATCCAAATGTTAAGGCAAGGTTTAATTAAGCAAATGTAAAACATTATATGTAATAATTAGAAAAGCCGGATTTGTCAACAGCATGCCAATTGGAAACATCATAGATCACACTGCCAACATTCAAATACTCAATTTTAAGCATGTTTAAAATTACAAATAAGATCATGACCCCAGTAACATCCAACTAAAAAAATATTGCTGCCTTTATAATACAAGGCAGAGAAAAAGAACACATTAATTACAAAGCAATGTGTCACAAATGGAACAGGATATAAAATATACTTGTTCATTGTCACGTGTATGTAGTCCTTCAGGAATTCTGCCAATCATATTTTCATTTCCTGCTCTTAAGGAGGTTTCAAAAAGGTATTCTTTAACTTTACTTTCTGAGATCACATCAGGTTTCCAAAGTAAATGGTCTTCATTTTCATAGGCTGTTAAAACAGAATTAATTTATGGCATGTGTGACATTTTTAAGGCTAGAACATAAAAAGCTATTTCACAAAGAACAGGAATACAGAAGTAATCAAATCAAGCACTGTCATGCCACTTTCAAATTGCAGCTCATTTTTTCTCCAAAAAGCCTTAGTTTAGAGAGAGACTGCCGTGTGGTATGGTGAAGAGATTCAGGCTACATGAAGATAAGGGACTGGCTCTTGAGACACAATCTCTACAGAGGAGCAGCTTGTTGATAGGTAGATGATTCAAGTCAAATTATGCATATGTATTAATCTTCATATAAAAAACCCTAGCAAAACCACTCAGTTTTATTCAGATGTTTACAACAAATAAGCTATCATTTACAATAAAAAATGTACTTTAATATTTCAAATACTGCATATAAAATAAAAAAAGAGGTGGCAGCTAACTGGTAATTTTCAACTAAAATTTGCTGAAACTTACTTAGCAGAATGGAAATCTAGGTCTCAATGTGGTAATTTCTTTTTCCATTCACTAACAACTGAATGCTGTTAACTATTTTACAAGCAATCAGGATGTATAGTCCTCCTTCATAGTATACTGAAATCATGTACGTACCTCTTAAGTAGCTTATTTGAAATATATTGGAAATACTCAAGAGTTGGCCTGAACCCTTATCTATGCACACATTTAAATTCCAGATTAAACTAAATCCTTTACTCTGATCAATAGATGTATTTACACATAATGCTTTATGTACTCTCTTGGCAATACAAATTAGTTATTAAATTCAAACACACCCAAGTATAATGGCAGTTACACTAGAAGAGATGAAGAAGATTATCAAATCTCTTATAACTGCAGGAAAGAATATTAAGCTAAGGTGAAGAATAAAATTGCATCTCCTTCTAAAGTTCTGTTATGATTTAAGAACATTGAAAGCTTTTAAACAGACATGTTACAAGTGTAAGGTTTATAGAAGAGCAGAACTGCTTTCTAGCACAATTTCAGTAGCTGGGACTTCACAGAAGAAATATAAGGCCCCGTTTGCCATCACAAGCTCTTCAGGGAGTACAAAAGAGGCTTTTACAGAATCCTCCACCCTCTCCAAGCATTGCTGAGCTCAGCTTCAATCTCCATTATCAACCAAGACAACCCAGCACTTTTTGCTGGAATCCATGCCTGATATTCTCAAGAGGAACTCCTCAGACTCTCCCATCTGGTAGCTACCTCTTTGCTCCTGGCTATGCCAGTGATCAATACTCTCCCTGGTTCTCTCTAGCACCAGCTTATTCCAGAGAAAGTTGTCAGATTAATGCCTTCCTAATCATCCTCTGGTTATTGGCCCTTCTCTAGTTCATGACCAAGGAGAAGTCAAGATGTATAAATAGTAAAAGGACTATTCAGATAAAACTGGTTTTCACTCTTCTATTTCTTACAACCAGTAAGCATCATGCTCAAATAATAGAAAATAGAAAACTTCCATAGATCTCTTAAGCAACACAAGAGATGTTAATTTGCTAATGCTTCCAGCCAGTGAAGGTTTCTAAAGGTACCAAATAAAACTTTATTTAATAAAGTTATTTCTTCTACTCTGGCACAATTTCAGTTTTTAACCTAAATTTACACAGCAATAACATCATACTTAAAACAACTTTGTCTTTTTAAAGACAAGGTATGTTGAGACCTACATCTTCTACTCATGCTATGGAAAATTCAAATAGTTCATTGCTTTGTTTTTCATAACCATTTTGTAACCCACACTGTTGTGCTTGCTAAAAAAGAAGCAAAGAAAAATACTGAAAATCTTCAATGTAAACTTACATGTTCATAGCCCAGTTATGATATCCTGATGAAAATATTTACTTCTTGACCCACAGTTTGTTGCCTCCTAAAATTGCTAGATACTTCAGAATTAACACTGTAATCCACTCTCCTATGTCTTCTTGAAAATATGTTCTCAAAGTTGTAGAATCACACTTTTAAGATATAATTATGTGGTTGCATTACTTCAGTTGACTAGGGGTTTTTTGGTTGGTTGGTTGGTTTGGTTTTTTTAACTGTCATTGAATTTATCTTATAAATTTAAACAACATTTTTCCATCAGCTGCTATGTATAAATATAAGATAAAAACTAAAACAGAATAACTTACCCTTTTCGTTATCATTGTATCTGCCAAGGTAAGGTGGAACTACAGCCTGATACTGTGAACCAACCATTATTTCCTGAAGATGTAACAAAAATCATAAAAAAAAGGTATTAATATTCTGTGCATGGAAGCAATAAAAATTCCATTAACATAAGATTTTGCAGATAATTTCAGAATTAAGGTACTATTTTAGATATGTACTATAAATTTTAATGCATTTTTTTAATAGTAAAAGTTTTCTTAATTTTTTCTTTTTCTTAAGATATAGTTATTACCTTTCTCAAATCTTCAGATGAATTACCATTGTCTGCCTCTATGTCTTCACCATCTGATTCCTTATCTCCATCACACATAGTGTTTGCTTCAGACACAAATAAGTTGGTTTTAGCTAGGAAGAATTTTCAGTTCAAACACAGAACTACAAGATATTCTTTACTTTTGAAAGGAGCCCTGCTTTTATTCTGGGAGACACTCATCACCAGTCTGTTGATCTACATTTCTATCAAACTAGAACGGTCAGAAAGCATTGGTGCTTTCATATTGCAGAACTGAAACATTTACCATTATTGCAACTAAGACAATATTTCTAACAGCCAAAAGGAAATTAGATTATTTTTCTTCATTTATTTTCTTCAATAAATGCTTACAACACCTTATAGAAAAGGTATGAGAAAAACAGAAAGCTTCCGGGGCTATGACTTAGCCATGGGTTAATCACAAAGAAAGTTGAAGGCAAGTCTTTATTACCTACTGAAGCCTTTCATCTGAAGCTTTAATTGGCATTCAAAACATTCCTGTAAACAAGGCTACCTCAGCAAGGACTAAAGATATAGCAGATATACAGAAAACAGAATAAACAAAAGATAACAAAAATGACAAAGAGTGTTTCTTGACACACATTAACTATTAATTAAGAAAAGCTACTGTGTTTTTAGAAAAATTAATTGTGCTTGTGCTTAGAGTGATGCCTTAAGTTTTAGCTTTCATATTTTTCCCTAGGTGTGTAGTTTTGAGCTTCATATTAAGTGTTCGTGAGCTCTCTTCACAGAGTAGGTAAACAATTCCTTTTCTAGCTTGATACCAAGGAAAATCATTACAATTTTCAGGCCCAAAAGCATAAACAATGGTGGACTGAAGAGAGAAAACAAGAAAGATAGGAATTCATAACCTGAAGCTGTGATCAGACAATTAACCCCAATATGCAGATGGACCAAAGCTTATAAAAATGTGAGACCTCGTGACCAGTCGTCCATTTTGTGACCATTTTTAGACCCATCTTGGGTGTAGACCTGGTCAGGCTCTTGTACTGCCCAAGATGTATCCTTTACGGCCTTTCAATAAATACCTACTTTATTCTTAACTCTGTCTAGCCTCTGTTCTAGGTCAGCCTTCTCAAGGCATCATGAGCACCATATTAAATATAGGTCTTCTAGGTAATCAATAAGACAAATCAAAGACAATATTCATGTATAACATCCTGCAAAGCACTGTTTCTCAATCCCATTCTGCAATTTTGATATTTTAAACTAGAAAGCTATCTAGTTTATAGTATATGGTAAGACTTTATGAGTACTATTATAAAAGGTTTCCTACATCTTAATGGCCGAGGAAAGAAGTCAGTAGCCTCATGTGAAGTAACTGATGGTGTCAAGTCATCAGCAGAGGACTGTGTTTCTTCATCATCACCTGACAAGAGGTCTTTAGCTATTTCCTCCTGTATCATTAAAAAAACAAACAAAAAACTTCAGACAGACTATTAAATATAGACTGGTAAGCATTTAGATTCAGCAAATTCTAAGTCTCATTATTTAAAATGAATCATTTTACCATAAGCAATTTTAGCAGACTGTTCACTATTAAAAAGCTAATCCACTCCTAATTCTCAAAACAAATATAACCATTCATTTCCAAGTTGAACACGGAGGTTTATTTCCCCCCTTGTTTTCTATTAAAATAAATGCACAAGTACTAACCCCTGCAAGCATCAAATCTCAGATGTTCATCCAACTGCTTTTAAATTAAAAAAAAAAAGTGAGTGGAAACATTTTAAATTGTCATTCTTTACATCACAGATACCCCTTAAATTCGGGGAGGTGGGGGGGGGGGGGGGCGGTGTGGAAAGAGGGGTAATGGGTGACCAAACAAAAACCTAAACCAAAATCCAGGCACTTTCATAGTGATTAGGGAGGCAAAGAACTATATTAGACAAGAAGCCAAGTACATTTCAAGTACATTTCTGTAGCCTCGACACAATGGTGACTCCTAATGAGAATCAGATGTGCAGAGCCATCATTAAACTCTACTTTCTGTGGAATTTCTAATTTCATCATACTTATGGAAAGCAAAAACAAGACACGTACTTACTACCTACAGATTTTATAATACAAACTACTAGCTGCATGCCTTATTGCCACCAATCAGATTAGTTTCAGAATTCAAAGTTAGCCTGTGAATCATAAAAACTGTAGTTTTGTGTTTCTATATTCAACAATGCAATACATATAGCAATTGCACAGAAAACAATCTTTCACCCCCCAAAGATGAGATTTTTACAAATTATATGCATTTGAAAGAAACATTCCAAAGCACCCAGTAGTGCACTTTTCAAGTTATCAACAAAGGTTTGATACATGACATGCATGTTCGAAGCCAGAATTATTATTTCTGGACATTGCATACATTAAAATAAACCACAGAACTTTTCAGAAAAAAATCTCACTTCTATAAAATAAAAAGAAAGGAAATCTATTTAAAGTTCTCTGAATGTGTTTTAGAAGAACCATTACCTTATTCATTTCTCAACTGTAATAATATAATGCCACTAAAGTTGCTATGCATTTGTGTGATAATTATAATTAAATTCAGATCCTAAATATCTTTGAAAAATAATTAAAAGTACAATCACAGAATCATTTAGGTTGGAAAAGACCTTTAAGGTCATTGAGTCCAACCATAAATCTAACACTGCCAAGTCCACCACCAGTACAGTAACTCTTAATTGTATGTTGAAATTGACAAAGATATGTATTTTGTAACATCAAGAGACAGTGAAATATAAGTTAAGGTCACAGAGATTTCTACTTTTAAACCGTAATGCAGTGGAAAAGAGTTCTGACTTACTTTATCTAGAGTCATATCTGGAAGCTCATCTGCAAGTTCACTTGGAGAGCTATCCACACTGGAACCAGCCATAACTGGAATTGTGGGTTCATAGCCATAGAATGCCAGCAAATCTTCCAACGGCATGTTTCCTTCCTAATACAAGAAGATTTACAAACATTTCAACATATTGCCAAATACTTGTAAACAGTTCAGGCCTAAAAGGATAAGACATATTTTGAAAAACAAAAGTAAAAAAAAACCAAGAAAAACTTAATTGAAAGTAGGAATCTTGATTAAAGATCTAAAATATTTTCAGGCATGAGACTGAAATAATTTATAACTGTCTCTTGGTATATAATGAAGTCCCATTAAACTATTGAAGAAAACCATTTAGTGGATGAAACTAAAGAGTAATTATCAAAAATTTGCTCCTTATCTGATTCATACTGTAGAACATGATTTGCCTATATTTCTCCAAGACAGAAGACAGACTAGGAACATTAACAATCCCCTTACAAGAAATGCAGAAAAACTTGAAAATTTTAGTCCTCTATAGTTACAGCTGCAAGTGTGCAAAACACCACAGAAGTAAACCAATGTAGCAATCTTTTATCCCTCCTTTCCATCTTCTGCACAATACATTTTATTATGACTGTAGAGAAGGTGTTGTAGTTTAACCCCAAACAACAACTAAGTACCACACAGTTGCTCACTCACTCCTCCCCAGTGAGATGGAGGTGAGAACTAAAACAGTAAGTGAAAAAACTCATAAGTTGAGATAAAGACAGTTTAATCATAAAAAATAAACTTTTTTTTAAATGCAAGGAAAATAGGAGAAAAAAACACAACAAAACAAAGAAAGAGGTATATAAAACCCAAGAAAGACAAATAATCCAAATGAAAACAATTGCTCACCACCAACCAACTGATGCCCAGCTAGTCCCCAAGCAGTGGCTTCCCACCACCATTCAGCCACTTGGCTTGTTTGATCATGGCATACATTTAACATTCATCGATAACCTGTGCAGTGCCATCAAGTCGACCTCTCAGTCATGAGCCCATTTGTATGCTGCATCCCTTCCTACATATCTTGATGTGCCATGGGCCAATCAAGCTATAAATAGGTCACCCTTCTGTTCCCAGTCCAGATCCACCTGAGCCACTTCAATCCCAGCAGCCTGATCCACCTGCTTATTGTTTCAATGCTCTTCAGTGGCCTGACTCTTGAGTACATGAGCATCTACATGACATACCTTCACAACCAGGTTCTCTGCCCAAGCAGCAATATCTTGCCACAATGCAGCAGCCCAGATGGGTTTATCTCTGCACTGCCAGTTATCCTGTTTCCATCGTTGCAACCACCCCCACAGGGCATTTGCCACCATCCCCGAGTCAGTGTAGAGATAAAGTATTGGCCATTTTTCTTGTTCAGCAATATTTGTAGCCAGCTGGATGGCTTTCACCTCTGCAAACTGACTCGATTCACCTTCTCCTTCAGCAGTTTCCACAACTCGTCGTGTAGGACTCCACATGGCAGCTTTCCAATTTTGATGTTTTCCTACAATATGACAGGATCCATCTGTAAACAGGGCATATTGCTTTTCATTTTCTGGTAGTTTATTATATAGTGGGGACTCTTGAGCCCGAGTCGCCTCCTTTGGCAACATTGAAGTTTCGACCAGTTCACAATCACTTTCAGAATTCCTGGGCGGTTGGGGTCTCCCATTCAAACCCATTGTGTGATCAGTGCAACCCACTTACTCCATGTAGCATCAGTTGCATGATGTGTAGAGGGGACCCTGCCTTTGAACATCCGGACCAACACAGGAAATTGAGGTGCCAAAAGGAGCTGTGCTTCAGTACCAACTACTTCTGAAGCTGCTTGAACTCCTTCATATACTGCTAATATTTCTTTTGGAGGCTGCCTCTTCTGATTTGCTCTCCTGCTCCCTGTTAGGAGAAGCTTCTTCATCTCTTACTAAACCAGTTGACTTCTGCTTCCATTGTTTCTGCCTCTTTGGAATAGCCAGGGCATCTTTTTCTTTCCCCCCAAATATTCTATCACTTCATCAGGATTCCGCACTTGTTCAGAGTTGAAGTTCCAGACCACTGGAGGTGTAAACCTTTCTAGACACCTGTCCATATTCTCCCACATGCCTTGCCACTCATAACCACACTGCTGCAGGGCCTGGGTCATATTCTTAAATAGCTTGTTAACCTCATTAAAAGCTGAAGTAATATTCCTAAGAAACACAAATAGAAGTATTTAGGCTACCCAAGGATGTTCAAGATACTGAAGAGTTATTGTAACAAGGGAGAAAACATGACGAAAGGTGGTGGTGAAGGTGCCATTCTGTGTTATCTCCACAAAAAAAACCCTCAGAGGAAGAAGTATACTTGTTAATTTTCTCCATGAGATGGTACCTAAAGTACATTAATCTTCAGTACAGAGCCCAAATACCAGATTAAGCTCAAGGCCAGTGTTTTAATAATAAATCTTGCAGGCAAAACATCACTAAGCACTACAGAGCATAGCAAGCTGCAAAATCCAACACCAATCTTTAACATGTACAGCAAAAAAAGAGCGCATGGCATAGATCAGACAAGCTAATATCAAGAACAGATAAATCAATATCATGACCTGCAAATGTTAACAGATGTAAATTCTTCCTAATGTTATGGTCAAATCTATTATCTCAAACCATTTGTGCCCTGTTGTGGCTTAACCCTGGATGGCAACTAAACACCAGAGAGCTGCTCCTTCCCTCCCTCCCCCACGGGATGGGGGGAAGAGAATTGAATGAGTGAAAAAGAAACTTGTGGGTTAAAATAAAGACAGTTTAATGTTTAAAAAGACATAATAATTTTTAAAAATTATAAAGAAAAGAAAAAAAAAAAGAGGGGGGAAGTAAAGACCAAGAAACACAAGTTATCCAAATGAAAACAATTGCTCACCATGAACCAACCAATGCCCAGCCAGTCCCTGAGCAGCAGGGCAGTGTGAGAAGCAGAAAAAGCCTTGGCTCTGTGTAAGCTTTGTTCAGCAATAACTACAATATCAGTGTGTTATCAACACTGTTTAAGCACAAATCCAAAGCACAGTACCATACTAGGTACTAGGAAGAAAATTAACTCTCCCAGACAAGACAGACCAGTGCAGAAAGTAATAGGAGAAAAACAGCTAATCATACAGAAACAAAAATCAAGAGAAAGGCTTAGTTTATAACTTTTTTCCAATAGCTTTCGATAAAATTATTTTACTAAATATCATCATACTTGCATCCTAACACAATAAAACAAACTGTTGAAATTTTTTGTTACCTGATTCAAGTTATCAAATAATTAAAAATATTTTCCAATAATTGATACCTTTAAAAGTTATATTACCTTCAAAAATTTCTTGTTGAACTTATACACTGATTAAACTACTTGTTTTCTTTAATCAACAAAGGTCTTAGTCCTGCAAAGACTTTTCACAATGGGTAAATGCAAATTCATGTCCCAGTCTTTCCAGGATTGGGACAAAGTACTAAAGTGTTTAAGATGAGCAGCTCTCAGTTCTTTTTCCTTCTTTTACAAAAGCAGTAAGATCATTTTGTGGAGTACCAACTCCATTTTAACCACCAGACTTGGCAAACTGCTTCACTATTATAATTGCAAGTCCATAATTAGCAAAAATACAATTGTAAAAGGAAGCAAGGCAAAACCAAAACAAACAAAAACCCTAGAAGTTAAGAACATTTGTTTTTAAATGGACTACAAAAGCACAGCCTCCTATTTAATGCTAAAAATTACACTTTCCTGGAAGTCTGTTGATCAAAATCTGCAGTTATGCTGAGTGGTGTAAGTGGGTCACTGAATGGTAATGCAAGCAGCATCAGTTTGTGGCTATTTAGCATTCAGCAGGCATTTAAAATGGGTGATGCACTGACACAGATGAACAAGAGGTAAAAAGAGAAAAAACATGTAATTAAAGAATGTAAAAAGGAATAGGAAAAGCCAAGGAGCGCACTGGTCATTTTGCACACCCAGCAAATGCCAAACTGATGAAACTGAGATATAGAACTACAATTTATGTAGCAAATGAATGTGAAAAATGTGTAAAACAGGACTGTGCTTCCAGATTGGAAAACCAAAATTTGACCAACAGAATGAAACACAACTAGCTGTCACTTAATGTATAATTTAAACTTATTTCCAACTTATAAAATTTAAAAGTGACAAGTGATATTAGATAATAAGACTTTAAAATCAGTAATTTCTTTTCCAAAGTGAAGAAGTTATTAAATGAAAAAGACGAATCTGAACTTAACACTAGTAACTTTGAGAAGCTAAGGTCAGCCTTTTTGTGAGGAAGCACTGCTATATCCTAACCAAACGCAATATTTTTTTCTTTAAAAAAAAATAAAAATAAAAACAACTCCAAAGACATTTTGCAGAAAATTGTGTTATGCAATACAAACTAAAGAACAGGTTGAGTGTTCTCTTTACTAAAAAGCTACAACATATATGGACATTTAGGAGAGAGCAAGTCAATCTTACCTTTTCTAAATCTTCAATTTCAGAGCTGAAATTTTTGTTTTCTTCCATCATTTCCTCCTCTTCATCAAGAGTTTGTTCATCATCATAATCATGCACCAGCATTTCAGCAGAAGGGTCAAAGTCATGATCCTCAGAGGATAAAGAGCCAACTATCAAAAAACCCTAATTTGAGTAATTTTTTTTCTATACCAACATATGAAGTTACATCACAGAAAAAAAATAAGGTTACATGAGTCTTTACATACATAGTTAGAACTCTCAATGGAATAAGTGGAACAAATTCTTAACTACCTGACAAATTAAACTATTTTAGCTGGCTTTCCCTTTTTGTATTGTAATAGGTGCTGTTTTCTCTCTTGCAGTATAGAGTACTTGGGAAAAGTATCTAAACTACTGAAACAAAGTTTCAGAAAGTACAATACCAAATTAATATTTTACTGAATAAAAGATTGTTTTAAAGATCCTGGAAATTATCATTAAAGTATAACATCCACATGTCACAAGATTTCAGATGCTGCAAGACACTGATTTAGAGACTCAGATTTTATATATATTATTTATATGGTAACTAGCATAGCATTTCACTGATTAACAGCTAACTTAGGTTGGAAACCAGTTTCCTAACAAAAACAGGAAAATAAGCAGTAAGACTCACTTCAGATTAGTCTCACAGATGAGCTCTTTTAATATAACTAATTTAATTTTTAGTAATTGATCTAAAAAGGAAGAACAAATGTAGGAGAGTTTCAAGAAATATAGAGGGAAATATACCAGAAATAACAAAACATTTCTAATGGATCACAGTAATTAACAGGTCATTATGACAGCTCTGTGGTCCAATAGACACTTTTTCGTTACCCAAGAGGATACTCATAAGTCATAAAAATGTACTGTTGTTATTTTAAGTGCATTTGTTAGAAAGCACTATATTCAACAAGTTTTTAAGATGCAAATATTCTGTACAGCAATGTCAGTGTTCTACAATGAAAATTACTGAAATACAGGGTTGTTTTGTTTTTCAGTGTTCACTTTCTTAAGACTTTCATGATGGAGAAAAAAAACAGACTAGGATATTTCTCTTTCACCTCTGGTTTCTCCTTCTAGTTCTTACATACTAGAGCTCAGCCAGTGCCAAGAGCAGATACACAGAAGTAAATGCATTCCCCAAATATTTTTCAGGAGTAGCCCTGCTGATGTTAAATAGGCTTCCTTGTGTAAATATTCCAAAGAACCGTAACAGTAGTTAAAACCTTAACAATTATATATCATTATGATTTTAAATGTTTTCTGATATTATCAAGAAATCAAAAATTTACACAACCCTGCAGTTATCAGCAACAGAAGCGATCTCTCTCCAGGCTACATGGTTTTACTGAGCTGCTGTCTTAAAAATGCTACAAAACTTTATTTTCATTTTGGGTTCTGAGCAGCCAATTACTAACTGTGACCAGAGGTAAGGGAAGAACTTCACAGAGCACATCTCTTAAAAATCAGGCAGGCAGTTACATGAACATGAAGCGTTAGTAGAGCTACAAGGCAACAGAAGGTAAGTTTGGGAAGAAGGAGGAAGGAGAGAGTGGCATGCAGGCAGCAGGCTAGGTACTGGGGCAGAAGGTGGACAAAGACGAACCTGGGCTCGAACTCCCAAAGGAAGCCTGCAGGGAGAGAAAAGAGTGAGACACGGGTTCCATCCAACCCAGCAGCAGGTAGGGAGTCTCCATTTCATGCCCCCTCCCATCCCCTCACCCCCAGAGCTGCTCCCTTCCCCCACCAGCCCCCGCCCTACTCTCCCCTCCATCGTGCTCACCCTCTCCTATCCCTCCTTCTCTCCCTCGTTCCCTGCCTGTCGCTCTCCTTTTTTCCTCCTTCCCTGGCAAAAGTCCCCCAAGGAGCATCGCCTAACCCACTCCTTCTGACCCCGGTGGGACATGACAGTGGCAGGCAGAGGGAGCCGGACCATCAGCCTCTTCCCCGCTGCCAGGCCAGGGCTCGCTTCTCCTCCCTCCCGCCGAGCGTTTCTCCATCGCCCGCTCTGCGGCGCCGCCGCCACTGGCCCGTCCCGCGCCCTCCGTGGCTTGGTACGGCGACCACGCGCCTGGCCACAGCTTGTCGGCCACCCGCGAGCAGCGAACTCGGGACTCGCGCTGCGCGGCACCCGCCGTGCGGCCTAGTCGCGCAGGCTCCCAGTGCCCAGGCGTTGCAGGTCGCCTCGCTGGCCACCCCGCATCGCCGAGCCGTCTCAGAAGCACCTTACGGAGATGGGGAAGCGGGTGAAGAAGGCCCGCCAGCAGCGAGACCCCGCAGGGAACTAGCCGAAATCCAACGCCCCAACCCACTTTCCCCGCTCACCTCCGCCATATTGGGACGATCGAGCTGAGCAATAGCGTTGCGCCGAGTGCCCGGATGAGGCCGCTAAGCCAATGGCAGCCGCCGAGTTCTAGTCGGAGACAGCCAGGGAGTGAAGAAACGGAGAGATCGGCAGGACTGAACTGGGGCGGAGGAGGTAGTGTCGGGACCCCGCCTCCAGTGGCGCCGCGGCCTCCCGCCCTGGCTAGCGAAGGCGCTCTGCCTGGCCGGCCTGGAGAGGGCGCTGGACGCCCGCCGCGGAGCCTAGGCTTGAGGGGCGCGGCCCCGGCCGGTGGCCTCGCCTCGCCTCGCCTCGCCGCCCTCGGAAGCCTCGGCCAGCAGAAGCTGCCCGTCACGGGGCGAGGTGAGCGGGAGTCGCTGGGGCCCTGAGGCCGGCTGGAGCCAAGGTAACTCGGACGTCCCCTGGTTTCGGCGCCATGCCGCGCCTGTCTGAATGAGCTTGTCTGTGACTGCTGCGACTTGCAGTCCTGTTCCGGGGCCGGGAATACTGTGCGGAAACATTACCCTGTGGCCAAGTAATACCCGGGTTTGTGACCTACTCTTCACTCCGTATTGAGCCCCTTCCTAAGTGCTGGTGTGGAGTAGTTATGCTAACACCTTGCATCCTAAGTGTCTGAAGCAGAAAACAAAATGTCAAAGCCTACAAACCTTGCTGTTGTTGATTGCCTGCTGTGGGTTAGAGAAAGTGAAATTTACTTTGCAGTGGATATTGTATCTAAAAGTTGAGGTGTTTTACGTACAAAGTAATATGCATTCCATTTTTAGTGGTTATTTTTTGTCCCAGTACACAGGAAGTGGGAATTTGTCCGTTTTCAACTTGATCCCAGGCTATAAAGACTCATGCTTTTAACTTTAAAATGACATGTTTCTGCCTTTGGCCAAAATAGCATCTGCCATACTTGCTATATAGAATATTGATCTTCTGGAGGAATGGTGTGCATCACAGTGACACTCAATTGCAATAGTGCCCCAGACTGTGTCCCATCCTGAGAATTTGGGAGGCTAAAGGCTGTATTCTGAAGTGAACAGTTTCTAAACTGGGTTTGCAGACAGTGCAGAAATTCCAAGCTAGTTTAGGTACTTAAGTAATGAAGCTCCATACAGTTTAATTCATTCTGTTGTTGCTCTGAGAAACAGAGTAAATTAACTAGTGTCACATGCTGCACTGCTGAGTCTAGTCTACTTCCAACTGTCCAAACACAGCAGCCTGAGACGTAGACATACCTGCACTTGATATACCTAGGGGTAAGATGTTTGCAACATAAAAATCCCAAGACTTTGCAGAAACACATTTTTTTAGGAAAGTTCTCACAGTCACAAGCAGCTCCACCAGTACCTCATTCTCTGATCTCTGATCTGTCTGCCTTTTTTCCAAAGTTGTATACACAGAGTTATCAGGTAAAAATGATAAGCAACAGACAATGTCAGAGCGTGCTTCATGTGCTCAAAAAGTAAGGAAGTTTTAATACTTTCCACCTTTGATCTGGAATGCCATAACAACCCACTAATGTTCCTCAGCACTTTTCAGTTTTGTTCCCTCCAGATAGAGCAAAGGCAGTTCCTATCCCTGTTCCCTTGAAGCCTCAGCTCTGGCAAGGCAAAATAGCTTTCTCTGAACACAGATTGTGTAACACATACATAGACCTGTTCATGTAATTGACATAATAGCACATAAAATCAAGCAGGAAGAATCTCCAATTCAGGGAAGTACATATTTGCTGCTATAAGCATTTTCTCAATAGGAATTCTTCCTGATTTGGATACAATTAGCTATTTCCTAACTTATGGAGTAGTTTACTTCACAGTCTTTCAACTATTTAATGTGATTAAGCTTTTCAGTTCTGTGCAATTTTACAGAGAAATCTTTTGCTGGTAATTTGACACTTAAAAATTTTTATCAGATTGTTATAGATGACAATATAGTATTGGGTTTCACATTTATGTATTAGCTTTCACCTATTATTAATCACAAATATTTTGATATGATACAATTTATATTTCCTTTTAACTGCTTTTTAGTATAGTATAATCTGTCAGTTTATGTATGCACCATATAGTTTATATCAATAGTAGTGTAGTGAATATATGATAATATATGCCTTAATTAAACACTGGGTGTTAAAATACCTCTATGTAACAAAAATAAATGGCGTAAATCAATCATGTTAACCCCCCTTCTCTGCTGACTGAATTCTCCAAGTGATAACCGTGATGCAAACCAGAGCACTGGAGGACAATTAGAAAAAATACCATGTTAAATTTAAGGAGGACATACTAAATCTTTATCAGAGGACATAAACCCACAGGATGGAGCCACAAGGAATAAAATATATTAACTTGACACACAGGATGTCATGCAGATAAACCAGAGTATGAAGAAACCAAACAGAAGAATTCCCATAACATCAAACAGTTCGCAAGAATGTGTGACTAATGTATGGACCTTATGAATATGCATGTATCTCAGTAATGTAAGAGTATAAAGATAATACTATCAGGGACTATTGGTGTGTTCTTTGGCTGTTTGCCAGGAGCACCCTAGCGCTGGACTTTTGTCTCTTATTTTATTCCCTATTAATCTTTTTTAAAATCCTGAGGAGTTACTCCATTTCTCACACAGATTTAGATCAAAGGAAAGATTTTGTTTATAATTCAGATCACTTTGATAAATTAATATAAATTCATAGGTCTACCACAACAGGTCATTACGTGTGTTACAGGGCTGTTGTATAAGTTGCATCAAGAATTCTGAAAAAACTACAGTGCTCAGGGTTGTAATTGTTAGGAAAATTAATCCACAAACACCAGAGATTTATGTCCAAAAAGGAGACAGAAGAGTCCTGTAACTTTATTTGAATAAAGGGAGAGGCCATGGGGCATTTCCCCTGGAGTCTCTCAAATTTTTGGAGTATGCAGTCTCCTTCTTATCCTAATTTACCAGCTGCATTTCCCTCTCTCTTTCCCCATTGGCTGAGCTACTTGAGAGATAGATTTCCCTCATCTCCTAATTCAAATCCCCTTTCTAATGTGTATCCCTCCCCCTGTCACCTTGAAAATCAAGCTTTCTGACATTGTTTTCATAGTTTCTAAACACTTTCCTAGGAAAGTAACTATAAGCATAGATGTTTATACATTCCATTAAAGATATGTCTTTTGATGGATGTTTTTTATGACCAGTGTGGTTGGGAAGGTGGTAACCTATCTATCTAATCCCTGGTCATTGTTGAGAATCTATAAATACTGAAATGACAGAATAAAGTTTCTTCTTCTTTTACTACACTTTGAGCAGTGTCTGTGTAAATAATTTCGTGTCCAACAGTGACATCTCCCCTTTTCTTTTTCCTTATGTCTCTTCTTTTTCTCTTAATCCAGGGATTTAGCACAGCCTTGGGTAAGTCTGTCAATTAATGGAATTCCTTTGGAATTTGTTTGTTCCCCTCATTGTTTCTTTCGCCTCTCAGTATCTGGCTTTATCTACCAGCAGACCAACTGTTTGTAAAGACACCTCCTTCTCATTCCTTTCATAGTGGGCAGATGTCTGCACAAACAGGTGTTGGGAGGAAAGGGCTAAAAGTGGAAGATTTGGCAAGGAGGGACTGGTTTTGCTCAAGTGACGTTGGAGCTGGGGATCCTAATACCAGGGTAGGAAAATCTGTTTATTACATCTACTGCTGATATGCTCTGCCTGTTTTGAGAAGTAGAATTCCTGTGTAGAGGTAACACACTCTCACAAACATGCTTGAGCATCCAACTGGGAGAGTGAGAGATCATAAAAAGCACACAGCATTTTGGTAAACTACACATGTGCGAATCTTTGATAAATTGGTGAAAACAACAGGCCTGCCTCCCACTAGCATGAACTAAGCCTAGTGTGCCTGCATTCCCACTTGTGTCTTTCCCTGTGTGGTTTTTTTTGGGTTCCTCCAACCAGCGAGATAATTAAATTAATCTGCTCTTTGCATTTCAGCTGTGGGTTGTAGTCTTTTTGGCTACCTGCATGTGTCAATTCACACAACGGGAAAAAAATAGCATTTTTTTTCTTGTCTTTTTCTGAGATTTATTTTTGTACTTGGAAATTGCAGCTATACAGAAAAACTTACAAATATTTGCAGACTCCAATACCTACAAAAAAAGTTGGTAAAAAACTGGATCCTGAGGATTTAAAAAGAGCTGCTATGGCCCTGTATCTTAGCTGGACTGGAATTTGATAGCAATATCCATAGTGCAATTATGTTCTATGCTGTTACAATGTTTTACCTCCCGGTGGTTTTCACTGAGTACAGATCAAGAGTGAGGATGGTGAAATAAGCTTATTTGAAGGGGATGGAAAGGAACAAAAATTGCACCACCTCTTTCTCAATTAGCATCTCTCCCAAAACGGGATAGTGTGATGTGCTCTTAAAGTGTAGCTTGGAAACGGAACTACCTCATGCTTTTCTAGAGTCTGGTAAGGCACTGCATCATCAGGAGCTTCCACTGGAGCCCAGTGGTTTTTTTCATGTGTGTTCTTCTGCTCTCCACCTCACTTCCATGAGCAGAAGGGCAACATAAGATTGCTCTTTCTATTTTATGGGGATTCTGAATTACAGATAGCTGAACAAAATATGCATATGCATGTATACGAGTAACATAGCTGCATCAATGCAAAAGCAGTTTTCCATAGCTGATGGACATGTAAGAATGTGTGGAGTTCTATATTTCAAGGTGTCTTTTCTCTTGAATTAAAATCAAGATGGGACAAAAATCTGCCTAAACTGTTCCTTCTGAAGTAATGGAGCAAGATACATTTTGTATCTATATTTTGAATATACTTTATCATCCAAGTTAATCTCAGATAAAAAAAAAAAAAAGGAAAAAATGTTTTGCAACAATCAAGAAAGGAAAGAAATAAAATTAATTAAAATATAAGAATAAATCCCAAAACCAATTATGAAATTAAGCTGAACAGTTATAGATGAGGAGTTTTAAGATTAAGCATGTAGAAGCTCTAGAAGAAAATTTATTGAGATCTGTTGTCGCCCTGAAAACTCAGCTTCTGAGCTTGCTGACATAGTTTTCTAAAGACTTTCCCAGGACAGTAACTGTAAACATAGAGATGTGTACATTCTTTCTGTTACACGTCTTGTGATGGGCATCTCTCATGGCCAGTGCAGTGGGAAAGTGTTATCCTGACCATCCAATCCCTGGCCGTGGTCAGAAACCTATAAATCCTGGGAGGAAAAACAAACTCTCTCTTCCTTTCACCACACCTCGACCTGTGTTCGTGTGATCTATTCATCTTCAGCGGCAACAATCTGTAGTATTTTTTCTCCTTTATCCTTAAAGAATGATAAAATTAACTTTTAAATATTTTACATTCTGCAATCTTAGGTCTATGCTGTCATGGATACATCCAACAGATGCATGGTGTTCAGAAAATACCATTACCATGTCTCCTGGTTCTGGCCAGGACAGGTGCAATTTTTGCAGTAACCGGGAGGGGACATGGCCGAGACCCGGAGGTTATTCTATACCACCTAATGTCATTGCTCGGGGCAGGGGGGAGTCTCTTCTGAGGAGAAAGGGTTCCTTCTAGTCAAGTAAGCACGGCAGAGGGAGTGGTCATGTATTGTCTATTGTCAGGGGTTTCTGCTGTGAGCAGGACCGTTTCTTTTCTTGTACCCCCTGTCATTAGTATTGTTGCTGTTTCTGTTTCTAATTTCTCGTTGCTGTTTCCAGTAAATTGTTCTTATCTCAACCCGTGATCTTTACCTTTTGTGCCTCCAATTCTCTCCAGCTTGCCACGGGGCGGGGGGGGGGGGGGGGGGGGGGGGAGGGGGGGGTGTAAGCAAGCATCAGTGTGGTTTGGAGTCTCAGTGAGACCACTAAACTGGGGAGTACCATTCCTAAACCACACCACCATGTTTGATGTCTTGGTCTTGTATCTGGGTGGCATAAATTTTATGATACTTTTTCACTTCAGTCCACACTGTTTCCCAAATCCCTAGATTAATGGCCTGAAATAACCCTTTTCTATAGGCACAATAAAAATAAAGTAAATCCTGTTTGTTTAGGAAATGGAGCTGATCTTAGACCCTTAGGCTGTATCTCTACTGGTGATGGGGGTTAGGTTCTTTCTTTTTGTCTCTTTTTGCTTAGGGAATTTTGTCCCATAAGTTGTTAGGAAACAGTAAGGACTGGGTACTTAAGGAAAACAAAAGAAGTGGCCAAGCTCGAAGGAGGAGAGTATCTGGTTGCATGTCATCTGAGGCTTTCTCTCAGAGGGGCAGAGATACCTCGAGAACTGGGCTGATAAAACATGGAGCTGGGGCAGCTGCTAGCTTCTTCTGCTCTCAGCTTCGGAGGAGGACAGTAGGAGCTGCTGCTTGGGGAAGGGAATTCGCTGCCACTACCGTAGCCCAGCCTTGTTCTTGTGAAAAACGAGGTTCACTTGTTTGGTATAATTTTAAAAGTTTCATAAAAAGACAATTAGGAGACAGAAATAAAGCAAAATGAACAAATACGGCCAGGTGCCTTGGCATTCAGCCAAGAGCACACCTTACTAACAAAGGCTTGTTCCTTAAAAGCACTAGCCTGTTGCATATTCATAGATCCCTATGCATGATTCAAAAATTCCTCTTTAGATATTCCTTTGCTTAGTTTCAACTCCCCCCCCCTCCCCCAGCAGATCAATCTTCTTTTGGCTCCATTCAGTCTCACATGCCCTGATAAGAGAGGTTCAATAAATTCCTCCACTGGAGCTCTAGTCACTGCCATCTTCATATGGATAAGATAATCTAAGAATACGTGTGTGTGTTTGTGTGTGTGTGTATGTTTCTGATTATCTTCTTATTCTCTGGGTTATATGAACAAAAGCAGTCTTTATTTTTGTTGTGAATTCATGTTGTAAATATTGCCTTTTCACAATTATTCTGATAAATATATATTATATGCTTTCACTATATTCTTTTCTCTCTTAGTAAGTTATAGGCTTAGATAGGAATTCTGAATAATAAAGATATGTTTCATCCGGATAAGGCAAGACAATGGGAGGATCAAGCTGTGGAAAACAGGCTGTTATCAGCAGCAGGAAATGGAGAGCAAACTGTTATCAAAAAAAAACCGGTACCAGGACTTGGGCAGGGGGGAAAGATAAGCTCAGCTGCCCTCAGAAGAAGGATGAGGGGCCCAGACCCTTATCAACAACTGACCATCTGCAGAAAAAAAGGAAACCAGACTCCAAAAGAATGCTGACCAGCAAGAATAATGATGACCAGCAAAAAAATTATGATGACCAGCAGAAACTGAGACTGTGCAAGAGCATGATCTAAGAAGGCGGAACCAGGGAGGGGACATGCTTGAATATGCATTAACCCCTCACAGCAAGGATGGGATAAAAAGGGTATCCATGAGATACCAGGTGTGCTCTTGGCAGCGCGCCAAGGCACCCGGCCGTTTTAACTCTTTGCTTTATTTTATGTCTCTTATTGTCTTTATTAAACTTTTTAAAATTTACAGGAGTGAACTTCGTTTTTCACAATTTTAATACCATGCTATAGTCTAAGAAATATATATATGTATCACACTACTATTTCTAAGTTTTGTTAATAGCAGAAATAAAAGAAACTATATTAATACAGCAAAGTTTTCTAACATTATACATATAGCGTTCCTTTTAATATTTGCGAAAAGCCAATAACATGTATTTATAACATTCTGCTTCTTCTACCGTGGGGTGAGCCTCCACTCGTGAGAGCAGCCACTGTACTGGGACCTTATTAACACCTATGAGACATAAACTTTGAAGAATTTAAGATTTTAGAGAAGCTGAGGCCTTAATTAAAAATAAGCCTTGCTAAATCTAATTAAAATAAATAGATGGGGCTTGCTAAAATTAAAGGTAGATAGAAAGGCTTTGCTAAAATTAGAGGTTAATCATTGGCTAATAACTAATTGTCTGCCAACTTTATGCTTGTTCAGGTGGGCTTATAATGAGAAACAAAGAATCTGGTAAGGACCTTCAAGAACATAAGACAATTGCAAATCAGAAACCCATTGAAGACATGAAACTAGGAGCCCAGCTAAGGGTCCATTTGTCACTCTGCATTGAAAAGGTAGAAAGGTAGAAAGGTCAGGTATTGAGAAACCGCTCAGACTATTCAGCTGAGTCTTCACAGAAGTATGGCGAACGTCATTTATTTCTATCTTTAGCACACCTTTTATTGGGTCTGACAGGGTCTGCAGGCATAGCAAGCTACTATTGGTTAATACATATTGCTTACATTCTTCCCCAGAACACAAGGCTATTGTTTTTCTTTCATTCTTGCTGCTCCATGAGAGTTTCAAGGACACTACCTTTAATATTGTCGCTTATACCAAAGGCTGGCTTGTGCAGACAGGCTTTTACTAAAATCTCATGCTAGTACTCTATTAAAATGTTTTACTACAAATCCCCCTTTCTCTTTTTGCACAAGCCAGACTTTAGATGCGATTCGTTTTCCACTTCTATAGATACAAGATAACATACAGTTTAAAACCACTATCCCTATTAATACCATAAGTAAAATTCGTCCCCCTTTTAGCACAAGAGACTTTAACCATCCAGTAATGCCCCAGTTGGCTAGCCAACTTCCAATGGGGTCACTATCTTCTTTCAGGGCATGTAACCCATTCTGTAGCTGTTTTAGTTGTTTGTGGATTGAAACTGAATGATCAGTAAGATTCAAACAGCACATACCTTTAAACTCTTCACAACCATGCTCTTGTGCTAAGAGCAAGAAATCAATTGCGGCTTGATTTTGCAATACGGCGTGACATACGCTACTCATATCAGCTGAAAGTTCACTTAACATTATTGATGTCAAATTCAGTTCTTTCCTGGTCCAACAAGCTAGCATTTTTAGAGCTAACAAGCCTTTAGCAGCAGCTGCTCCTGGAGTAAAAAGGTGGCTACCCATATTATACCATGACCTCAAAAGTCTGGGTCTCTAACATCATCAAATTGTAATTCATCCAGGCTTCACTTTGACCATTTGATATTTTTTATTTTACCAGTTATATTCAGCAATTGGTGAAAGTTTGGATGGAACAAAGCAAGGTTCCCAAGGTAACAGGGTCCTCCATGTGGGCTAGCAGGAATTCCATTCCATGCTCTATCTCCACAAATTAAAAACACTGAACTAGGTAATCGCCTTGCTGATCGTCTTGTGAGATTGCACCGTGAATAAAGGGCTCAAACATTATCCATCCACCTGAGGTATTGGTGGAGCCTAACAAATCTAATTCTTTTGGCGGCCCTATGGTAACACTGAGAGCTTCAATAATTTTTGCTTGTCAGCAGGCTTCAAGTTGTCTTGACGTGAAGCCAACAGTGCGATTACACTCTCATAACATTGCCAATTGATTCAATCGAGTTTCATTGCTAACTAAACTTTTCAGTGCTTAAGGATCCCATTCAGGAACTCTTATAAGACAGGTGCAAAAAGGATCTCCAGGTGTGGCTAGGCTTAGACACATTGATTTTTGGCCTGTCAAGTGTGCCAGAGTGACCCATATGTTCTGTTGCTTTTGGATGTTAGTTAGCAGACAGTTGGTTGAGACTATATACAACACAATTACTATAAGCAGTTTGTTCCACACAAATGACACCATGCTTTCAGAATCACATCTAATCAGGCTTTCATAATTTCTTGAATGAATTCCTTTAAGGTTTAAAGTTAAATGAACTTCCAAATATGCTCACTTTAACTCTTGAAGGGGGAACACTTATACCTTATACTAATATCTTTTCTAAGATTATCAATAACCTACAAATAACAATTATCATACAAGCTGAAACTTTTTATCTTAAACTATTCTCTAAGTACTTTTAACACGTGCTCTGATATTTATGCAATCTAAGCGTGAAAGCAACTTGCTTAAAGGGTAAAAATACAGTTACAATAACAAAAATGCAGTCAAATGGAGTCTCTGTACTCCTTTAGATCTTCTACAAAATTCTTCTCACAAACAGACTATGATTTAACGGGATTCAGTCTCGGAACGTCTGCTGCTCCTGAGATGTCAGCTGGCAATGGATCAGTGACTGACTGAGGGCATCGATGTTCATATTGTTCTTCACATCCATCTAAATCTTAAAACAGAGAATAACTAAAAAAAAAATTGTTAGAGACACAACATCATGATAACAACATAAAATTTCTGTTGGTAACCTGTCTGTGTAGTTTTCAGACACAACTGTGTCCTGGCAGGTCCACTTCTGATTTTGTTTGGAGTACTAAGGCTGTGTGGTGACTTCTCCATTCACTGGGTCTCATGTTTTCAGAGGCAGACAGTCTGGTTAGATGAATAGGTGACTCTTTTGAACCTGTCAACAAAACACAGGCACTTCACCCCTTGAAGTTAATGAATCATTTTGGCTTAGATGTGGTACATGCAATTGTAAATTTAGATTATATATATCATCTTTCTAAATTTTTGATATAAATATTTCATTATTGTGGTCCAAATTGCTAATGCACATATTACACTAATCAAATGCTTCTAGGGCATCAATTCCCCATTTTTAAAAAAAAAAATAAAAAAAAGAGATGTACTTCTGTCATGTACATCAATATCAACACAAAACTACATACACAATGAATAAAAAACTTATAACAGTTAAAAAACAATCAAATAATAAACATTATTAATAACATACATGGTATAAAATTACTATTAACTACTAAAACACTGCACCAGCATCCCATAGTTTGCAAACAGACAACAAAATCAGTGAAGGATTGGATAACCACCTCCAGAAATGATTCTCCAAGCCCACTTCAAAACTGATCCAGCTGTCATATTAATAGGGTCAAATTGCTAAGTCAAAAAGTGACTCAAATACTGATTTGGTGCAAAAAACATCTGGATCTGTTGGCAAACATTCCATCCAAGTAAAGTCAAGCCTTGGCCAGGGCTTTGGGATTTAAACTGGAAAGATGCCTCAACTCATTTTTAAAACAAGGTTCTCAGTAGTAGCAGCTATGAGATGCTTACAGTGCAGCAAACTGTTAAAAGACATTTGTACAAAGCAAATGATCAGAAGCCTTAGGTAACAGACCAATGAAACCATTCAGCAGTTGGTTTAATCTGAAGCCTCTCCCATGGCAGCCAACCCTCAGCAATGGTACATTTTCTTGGAATTCTGGAAACACTGAAAAATAAGGAAGCTATAATGTTGGAGTCTGAGATACAGATTGTGTGCCCTTGTTTTTAATACTTAGTTATAGGATTCAAAAAAACACTGAATTTCATATAATATGAAATTCATGGGCATGTTTTCATGGTGATACATGAGAACAAATGCTAAAGTTAGATAGGAAAAGTGTAAATGTGTAGATTAGAAAGTTTTTTAAATCACTGGGTGAAAAAGTAGTTTAAAGAACAGGAGACAAGATGGAGGATTTAGGGTGTTGTCTCTTGTCCTTCTTTCTTCTTCATGTTCTTCTCCTAGGGGTTTTTGGGTAGTAGTAGGTGATTGGGTAGAAAATGCCGCAGTGCAGCACACAGGTGTTGGGTCATTGGGTCACTAAGAAAAATAGCTTGGTTGGCATCTGTTAATTGGGTAAATGGACATATAAAAGACCTTGAAGAAGATCTTTGTTAGCCATTTTACCTCTTTACTATCATAGTGCACATAGCTCCTTGTACCTTGTAATGCTGATAAGAAAAAATAAACAACTGAGACCGAACGAGAAAAAAACAGCCTCCCTCTCATCAATCTTCAGTTCAAAGAGGAAAAGAACCCAATGCAAAGTCCTATAACGAGACACTATAACAAACAAAAACTGTAGAGATTGCAACAAACAATAGAACTCCTGATGAAATCAAGGGTGTCACAGACTGCATTCACCTCTATCCACAAGCAGGTGTTCATCAGTGTTCTATCACAGCTGTTTCAGTTGTAGTCATCTTCATCTCTCTAGGAAGATAACTATACTTCTCAGTTTAAACAAGTGTCTCCAATAAAACATAAAACAATTTAAATTAAACAATATTTGAACCTGTTAAAAATTAATTATAACAAAAAGAAATAACAAAACCTTAAAAGAATATCAAAGTTCTAAAACTTAAAAACATTCAAACTTAAACATAATGAAACTTGACTTTGCTTAATTCTATTAACACTTTATCTATATTAAATAAAAACATAACTGAATCTTACTCTGTTATTACAAAAAGGCAACTGAAAGTTTGGCATATACTTTTTAAACACAATATAACAGTAACATGGATTCACTATGAAGATTATAAAAATGTAACAAATACATCACAATTCCATGTCATTTGGCTTTAAAAATAACTCACAATAATTGCAAATGTTATTAAAAATACTTTTTCATAACAGAAATTTGCCTAGTATATGCTTAAGTTGGTTAGGATTTTAAAGTGCAGTTTTACTAGAGAAAAACCACAACACAGGATTTGGCAAGTTGCCATTCATCTTTTGTAGCACTTTTCAAAAACATCAAGCCTAACTTTTAATTAAAATCCAAAGTCCAAATTGGTATATATATGCTGTTATACATGTTTTATATAACAAAAGGACTCACATTAAAATTACCTTATTAAAATTGTGGGAAAATATACCAAACAAATGGATAATAGATGTTTAATTTAACTTTGTCTTGTACAGTAAAGTTCTCCTAACTAATTATTTTTTAAACCATAAATATCTTTTATAGATAACATTAATTGGAAGGTTTTTTTATTAGTAGCTGTAAATAATTTAATATTTTTACATTAAGTTTTAAAACTAATTATTGCAAGGTAATTTTACTTCTGCTAATATTCACCTTAAACACTTTTTAAAAAGGGGCTTTTTAAACTTTCAAAAAATAACAATAATTTCTCTAGTAAAACTAAAAAACTGCAACTGCATAAACTCATAATTACCTAAAACACAAAATTAACTCTAAAACGGTATATAAAACATTTTTGAAAAAACTTGTAAATCATGACTTTTTAACAAACTTGGTACTATCCCGGTCCTTTTTCTTAGAGAGGGAGCGGGGGGGGGTTGGGTGAACTGCCCGCTCTGCTGCTGCTCTGCTGCTGTTATCTCTAAAATGTTTGAGTGAAGTCTTCGTCATCCACCACATACTCTCTCAGAGGAGAAAAACAGAGAGAAAAAAAATAAAATAAAAAACTCACAAAGTTAGCTTTAACAAATGCAGTTCTTTCTCTTAATATTTTCTCGTTGTTCACAGACAGAGGGAAAAGGGCACAATTTTACAAAAACAGGCGATGTTAAACGAAAAGCCTTTCAGGGCCAGTTGGTAACAATGGTGATCATTGCAACTTATTAACTTTTAATTACAGTGATGAATTTCAAACTAGATATCATATAGTTTGCGATTTTTTGGCTATTTTGTCTCTCTTTGAAGCTGTCTGAGCCACCTGTTTCTGTTCAACTGTTTCTGTAATTGCTGATATTTGTCCAGCGTGGCCTTGGAGCTTCTTCTGCAGTGCCTCTGTCATAGGGGGTGCTTTTGTTCTCTGCGCATGCTCCAATGTTCCCCCATGCCCCCCTGGGTTGGGTGGAAACTGATCTAAATTTGACTTCTCTTCAAAAGTAGAGTTAATATCTTGTCCCTGTATGTCCACAGTCAATTTAAAAACATTGAACATCTCCTTATTTTCTTCTCTCTGGCTTTTCCCCCCTCTCTCCAAGGGCGGCATAGACAGGAATGCTCACCCAGCAGTGGGAGGTAAAGACGGCTGCTGCTGTGACGCAGGTAGAATTACGGCGCTCGCAGACTGAGCATATCTTGCTTTCCTGTTTTTTAAAGTATTAATTACAATCTGCCAAGTTGGACCGAGAGACAGAGTGTCCTTGCTTTTCCCTGTAATCGTTTTCTTCCACAACAAATCTCCTATGTCTTTCCATTCTTCCGCTGCAAAAGGCAGCAGCAGGACCTGAAGGTGCCCGCTCCTATTATCTCTAGCCCATAAAACAAGCTTTCCAAGATCCATATCCTTGTCTGCTTCGCTTCGTTTCACGATAATGTTTAGGAGCAGTATCCACGCCGCTGCAATCTCAACTTTCCTGTCGGCAGCTCACGGGCGGGCGGAGGGTCACGACTCCTCCTCAACTCCACCGCCCTCGGCTTTGCCCAGTTGCCAACGTCCGTGTCCTCCCGTGCACAGACTAGCCTACCCAGTACCGATCCGCGTCCACGTCTCTCCGCGCACGGACTGCCCAATCCGTCTGCCCGCAAAGGGTTCCTGTTGGAGCCCCAAGTATTGAGAAACCGCTCAAATTATTCAGCCGAGTCTTCACAGAAGTATGGGGAACGTCATTTATTTCTATCTTTAGCACACTTTTATCGGGTCCAACAGGGTCCGCGGGCTTAACAAGCTAGTATTGGTTAATAAATATTGCTTACATTCTTTCCCCAGAACACAAGGCTATTGGTTTTTTTTTCATTCTCGCTGCTCCATGAGAGTTTCAAGGACACTACTTTTAATATTGTTGCTTATGCCAAAGGCTGGCTTGTGCAGACAGGCTTTTACTGAAATGTCATGCTTTTACTCTGTTAAAATGTTTTACTACAGTCAGGACAAAGAAGAGATATATTTATTCCTCCCTTTTATGATCCCTCCCCATAATGAGACCACTGACTCAATTCAAGGAACAAACTATGCATGCTTAATTGTTTTTTTCCTAATTAGCATAGGAAGCGGAGAGTGGGTGGCAGCTAGGTTATGAATATGCATTTGTATTCAATACCTCTGTAAATAAAAAGCCTGTATTCACCTGTATTTGGGGCCATGTGTATTAAGGGGTGACCTGACACATTGGTCCAGCGCTGCTAATAAACATACAGTTTTTATCCCTAAAACGGTTAAAGAGTCTTTGTCCGTCTCAGTTGGATATTGATACTAGATCATATCCATATTTTGGTAAATCACCTACCTCACTAAAAGAGGGATTTTCACCATCTGCTCAGGTGCCAGGGTGCCATGATCGGCGAGCACAAGCGGGAGTCATGAGAGGTTTGTTTGATCTCAGAGTGCAAAAAGGACACCAAGGGATTTCAGTTTAAATCACAGCAGCAACAATACATCTTTATTTTAGTGCTAACAACATGGGTTATGCGATAGATGAGAGGGAGAGAAAGAGAGAGAGAGAGGGATAAAGAGGCAAAGAGAGGAAAAGGAGGGCTTATAGCTACCAACGGATGAGACAGGGGTCGCCGGTGTCTTCTTCCGTGTGGAGATCTCTCTTGAAGGAAGTAACTTAGAAAGTCACTTTTATAGTCTGTTTCAAAGTGAGGGGCAGTTGGCCAAGAGGTGGGGAGATTCACAGGCCATTGTGATAAGACCCATTGCTCTGTGAAGCAGGTATGAGGTACAGAACAGGTAGCTCCTCACCAGTCCCTACTCAGCAGCAGGAACCAAGGCAGCGTACCGTGGCAGCACAGCAAACACCTGCAAACAATCACTACTGTGGTGTAGGTTGAGCACACCTTCAAACAACCACTTAGCAAGCATCCACCTCAACCAGGCCAGAACCCCTGCACAAAAGTCCCCTGGGGTCTTCAGGGTCTTAGTCTCTGTTCTTGCGATGGTCGTGAGGCAGATGAGGGAATCTTCGGACCGTCTCTTACACAAGGATCCTGAACTCGCCTCTCCCTGCCCTGTTTGGAACAGGGTCGCCACTGCCCCGCCCCCGCCACTTCTTTGGCACTACTCTGAGCTTTCATTACACTGTAGCCCCACATCCCCTGCCTGCTGAGACATCCCGTGGTTCCAGCTACAGCCACGGAGCTTTTAATACATCTCATCCACCACCCCGGGATTTTTGCTCATTCCTGCCATTCCACCTTGCTGCTTCCGAGAGTCCTGATGGGGTATCGGGATTGGCTGCTTCTGGGGGGTTTGTGAAACAAACCTTTTCTTCCATCCTTTCCCATCTCGGTCAAGCTGCCATTACTGCATGCTCCCCGAGCTCGCGCTGGAGTGCCCTCTACAGCTGCGGGTCAATCATCACACCCACCCTGCCCACTGGGAGCCACCAGCGCCCCTGCCAGCTGTGACCATCACTATACCAAAGGGGAAAGTGCCTGTGGCCTAGAAGGTTGTTACTGGGTTTCTGGTTCTGTTGTTAATTACATAATTGTTGGTTGTTTATTTGCCTTATTATATACACTACTAAAGAACTGTTATTCCTATTCTCATATCTTTGCCTGAGAGCCCCTTAATGTCAAAATTATAATAATTTGGAGGGAAGGCGTTTACATTTTCCATTCCAAGGGAGGATCCTGCCTTCCTCAGCAGACACCTGTCTTTCAAACCAAGACAACTAGTAAATTAAATACGCTCAAGGCTGTTTCCTAGACATTAAAACCACCAAAAAGCACAGAATTGTATCCATATCTGCTACCAAAACCTTTCCTTCAGACACTGCCTGTTGCAGGTGGACTGTTAAACACAACTCCTGACAGGTACTGAAGAAGGAGGCTGGTGGGAGCAGGGCACAAAGCATGTGGAGATAATCGTAAAAGTTTGATGATACAGATTACCATGTTCTAGCACTATTTAATTTACTGGAAAAGGGAGGAATGATAGTGAAAGATTTTAAAATCATAGAAAATTCGGGAGTTAGAAAGAAAGTTAGGCTTGGCAAGCTCTGGGTAAAGTGTTAAAAGTAGGCCCTGGGAAATGTTAGGTCTTGTGCTTGCTAAGATCATGTGAAATTGCACCTGTGTAGTCAGTATATGATAAATGATATAATTGTTAGATGTGATTAGATATAATTATTGTTTAACAAATCATGAGCAACTATGTTAGGGGTTTGAGGGGGATCACGAGAAATCTATGCTTTGGTAAAATCAATGCATACAATAGAACAATGTAAGTTTAAGAATTAATATGTAAGTTATATAATGATAGACTATAAAAACATGTTCAGCTCAAAACCAAGTTGGGTCAGATTTGGGTATGTGTACCCCTGACGCCCAGAGCTCTTTAATAAAAGCACCTGCATATAATCATTCCATGATTATGTGTTCCTGAACGCTAACATTTTTGGCGACCCTAGATGGGACCCTGTGAGTGCTGCTGAGCAAATTCGGGACTTGATCACGCTCCAGCCGGCACCGAGGGATTCTCGGGGAGCCCATCAGCCGTGGCTGTCTCCGCTGCTCACAATGTCCCCAGGGGAAGAGGTAAGGTGCTTTTACTTTGGTTTGCTTGCCTGCCAATAAGACACAGCGAAAGCTATGCATGGTTGGGCTAAAGGAATTCCTGGTGGTATTGCCTAGGCGCTGTCCATCAGATGATTGCGAAAGCGTTGCAGGTTCGGCATTTGTGGTGTATTGTGGTTGTAATATGGAGAAGCTTAAAGGGATTTTGGGCAGCAATGCTCCCATACCGCGAATTCTCCTTTGGGGTGCTTATTAGTACATTGGAAACAGCGTATCTTGGGGGAAGAATTACATAAGGCTAAGTTAATTTCTGTGAGATCTCCCCACGGAAGAAGACCCCGGTGACCCCATCTCATCTGTTGGTAGCTACAACCTCCCCCTTCTCTCTCTCTTTACTTTGTTTTCTTTATCTCTTCCTCTCTCTCTCCCTCTGCTCTATCACATAACCCTTGTTGTTGGCACTAAAATAAAGGTGCATTATTGCTGTTGTGATTTAAACTGAAATCCCTTGGTGTCCTTTTTGCACTCTGAGATCAAACGAACCTCTCACAACTCCCGCTTGCATTAGTGAATCGTGACATTTAAACCGGAGTCATGGACAGGATTTCTGACAGACAGAAGGGGCTGCAGGTTTGTTGTGCAGTCTGTATTAGGGGAAGGACATTTCACTCCAGCCACACGTAGCCCGATACTCCGAAAAGAGTGAGTGGTGTCTAGAAAGCAAGGGGGGTGACACGAATTTCCCGCAAACTGCACACGCCGAGATGAAAAGTACCCCACACTTGCTTGAGACCTCTGTCTGCAGAATTTCACAAAAGATCTCTTAGTGTAAAAGGGCGGGACTGTTTTGGTTTTTCTGTTGTTGTGTGTATGAATTTTGACTGCTTGGTGTAGCGAAGAGACAACCAGAATTTTAAACTGAAGGAGTGCCTCCCAAGCAGATTTGGTCTTTTCACCCATACAGGGAAGCGAGAAGCTGTGTGTATGTGCATAATTTAAGTTTATACCTCCCTGTAGTGGTTTTCCTTTGGTAAAAATGACTGAAAATGGCAGTGCAGAAGTTAAAGCTGCATTTTATGCCCTATTAGCAAAACAGTGCCAGATCTTCTCTGGGAGGGGAAGAGTGTGCACTTAATAACTGGTTTATTTTGGAAAATGTAATTGATAGAATATGTTCTTTACAACATGAAACAAAATTAAAACTGATAATAGCCCAGCATATAAATCCAAGGAGTTCCTAGAATTTTTCCAGCAGTGGGGAGTGGAACACAAAACTGGCATCCCCCACTTCCCCACGGGTCAAGCTGTGATTGAGCGTACCCACCAGATGTTCAAACAAGTCCTAGCCAGGCAGGGCAGTGGGACAGTGTGGATGTCTCCACAACAGAAGCTCTGTAAAGCTGTTTACCATCAATTTCCTGAACTGTTCATTTGAAAACATGAGTCCCCCAGTGGTTCAGCATTTTAACAGTGGTGATCAATTTAAGTTGTCACAGCGTTCGCCGGTCTTAATCAGGGACCCATAAACCTGGCAAACCAAAGGCCCCTACGAATTTGTCATCTGGGGGCGTGGCTACTCGTGTATCTACCCCTATAGGCCTCGGATGGATACCTCAGAAGTGGGTAAAGCCTTTTGTTTTCAAAAACCCAGCCCCAGCAAGAAGAGATGAGAAACAAGTGGCTGTTGCTTCCAAAAGAAGACGCCGCCGGAAAGAACAAGAAGAAACCTTTCTAGCCTCTGATCTGCACACTTTGACTGTGAATATGCTTTAAAAATGTTTGTTTCCTTTTCTTTTAGAGATAACGCACTTCCCACTCAAATCCATGATGAGCCCTACCCCAGCAGTCACCCTGCTCTTGCTGAGCAGTCTGGCAGCTGCCTGGATCATCCCTCAGCCATGACAGAACCTCTGGGTGACCCTGGCACAAACACTCCAGCAAGAGAATATCTGCTTGTCCACTGCAGCAGCAAAAGACCCTATGTCCACCTGTTTAGTAGGAATCCCACTACAGGCTGGAGATTTTCTAGCCATCTTTGACACCCCCAAGTCTAACACAGCTCCCAAGTCATACAGCACCCAGCCACACGAAAGCCATAAGTGGCGGGCTGTAGTAAAGAACCCTGTGGAAGAGTGGCTACCAAAACTGCCCAAAGCAGAAAAAGAACCCCAAGAATTATAGTTATTGTGTTCCTTCTCCGCACCTTATTGTATCTACCTCACTTATAACTCGCTGACAGATACTAAACTATATCACCACGTAATACAGTATCGAGACAAATTCAAAGCAAAAAAGTGGTGTAGTGTGCTAAGTCACGTCACAGCAGATGATCCTCTCCACTCACATCCAAAAACCCTCCCTAAAAGCATATTTCTGATTTGCGGAGATAGAGCATGGGCAGGGATCCCATCTCACCTTCGAGGAGGGCTGTGTACTTTCGGGTGACTGTCCCTGTTAGCACCCAACCAAACCCAAGTTAATAAATGGATTCAAAAAGATAATTCAACCCACAAAGTGTATAAAAGAAACACTGACATTTTAGACCCAAATTGCAATTCTGACATTTTTCATTGGGCAAAATCAAAAAGAATTGCTGCTCCATATTTCTGCCGTGGGTTGCAGCTACCAAAGCACTAGGTGAATTAGGACATTTGGAGTGCTGGGTAGTTAAACAGGTAAACTTAACATCCACCACCCTCAGCTCCCTCCTCGAAGATGAAGAAATTACCAGACAAGCTACCCTCCAAAACAGAGCGGCCATAGATTTCCTTTTGCTGCTACATGGACATGAATGCCAGGAATTTGAATGTCATTGTTGCTTAAACTTGACCTTGAAAGCTCCCAAAGTCCATGGAGCCCTCCGAGAAATGAAAAACTTAATTGGACAAGTGAAGCAGGAATCTGAAGACTGGTTTAGCGAGCTGTTCAAAGGCTGGGGACTCACAGGGTGGTGGACTTCAATAGTTAAAACAATCCTGTTGGTTTTTGTTGTTTTTTTTTTTTAATTGTGTTAGCATTTGGGATTATTCATTGTTTAATTTTTAAAGCCCTTAGTCGTGTAATTTCTACTACCCCAGAAGCTAATCACATGGAGCTAGCCAACTGAAAAGAATTTATTCGGCCCACCAATTGTGAGTGGTAGACAAACTCACGTTCTGTGTCAAAATAAGTCCAAATCTTTTCTTTACTTTTGTATAACAGAAAAGGGTGAGGTGTTGCAGTGCATTAAGATATATGGTATGTCCCTGAGGATAAATCCACCCTTGGTTTTGTATAATGTTAATCCCTTCCTGGCCTCCCTTCCTTTTTCCCTATCCCATTGGTTGTTACCTCCCGTATCTCCTCACCTCCTCCTCCCCCTAGTTTAAGAGATAGCACCCGAGACACCTCTTTCTCTCTCTTGCCCCCGGCGATTCACGTACAATAAACCGGGGACCACGTCCCACAAGACTGAGCCTCCTTTGTCTAAAAATCCAAGTTCATGCTGAATATATTATAGGAATCCCCGCCCCCCCCCCCCCCCCCTTCCCCCTTCCCCCCCGTGGTCTGTGTAGGGAGGACACATTTCTACGGGGGACAAGAATGGAGGGGATTCTCATAATATTTATAGCATAGGAGGGGATTCTCATAATATTTATAGCATAGGAGCATTCTCTTGGAAAGGGCAGAGATACTGGGAGATTTTGGCCGGGGGGGAGGGGCTAGGTACAGCTCCTAGCTCTCTCTCGCTCTTGGCATCAGAAGGGAGACAGGCTGCAGTTGCTGTGCAAAGAATTCACTGCCACCACTGCAGGGCTCTATCTCTTGCTGTCTTCTCCTACTGTGAGTGAATCTCTGACCATAAGAGCAGCTGTTGGACTGGGACCTTATTAACACTCTACCTCACTAGAAAGGACCTTCACTATCTACTCGGGTGACTCAGGGGAAAACCTGGGACCCTGAGCCCCCTCCCCCCTCCAAGGGAGCCTTTCCCGTCCATGTTTGGGAGCTGGGCTGCCACTGCCCACCCCTGACATTTCTCTTCCACTGCTCCAGGTTTTTCTCTGCACTGTAACCCTGCGCTCCCTGCCTGCCGGGACACCCCACGGCTCCCACTACAACTGTGGAGTTTTTGATACATTTTGTTTGCTACTCAGGGGTCTGCTCATCCCTGCCATTCCAGCTTGCTGCTTCTGAGGTTCCTGCTACAGCTCATTTCACTATATGGAGGGACACCAGGATCGGCTGCCCACCATGAGTTTGTAAAGGAAGCCCCTTTTCTCTCTCTTCTGCTGGCTGTGCCTGCCATTACCCACAGGAAGAACTGAGCTCACACCACAGCACCCCCTGCAGCCGTGGGGGAATCATTGCACCTGCCCAGCTGGGAGCCATCACCACCCCTGCCGGCTGTGACCATAACTACACCAAAGGGGAAAGTGCTTGACAGCCCTTGACAGTAACCCAGGCTTTTACTGTATTTTCTGGTTTTGTTAGTTGTTGCTGCCGTTGTTGTAGTTTGTTTGCCTTGTTATGCATGAGAGGAAAGATATGTGCTAATGTCTTTATAAATAATTTGATGTGTGAAGGTATGGGTGTTAATGTCTTTGAAATGGGTCTTAATGTCTCTACTGACTTAGGGCATCAGGTTTGTTACCAGGTCCAGACAGCTTGACTCCTGAAACAGACAAAGGTCTGCACAAGGCTTGTTATAAATAACTATGTAGTTGTTGGATTTCACTATTATATATTGGCTTTTGCAAATTATTTTGATATTGTACAATTTGTAATGTCTTTTTAACTGCTTTTGATATAGTATAACTTGTCAGCCTTTTATGGTTAATAGCTTAATCTCTGTGTAGATTGTATATTTTAGTGTGATATATATTACAGTTTAGGCTTTCTCAAAATATTAAAATAGAGACTATGTGCTGTGTATTATAACATTAACTTTTGCAGAAGTACTTGTAGTTGTGAAATAATAACTAATACCTTTATTTTTGTAACTGACAATAGTGAAATAGCTAATGTTGATTGAAAGTACTTGTAAAAATGGCTAAAACATCTGTATAACAGTGAAAAGAACCAGGCAAATAACACTGAAAGAGCAAGGACTCTACCACTGACCCTTCAGCTATCAATAACTGTCAAACCACAAACCAAGGGGCCTTGTGAGGAAATAAAATATGACTCTCAAAATCACATCTGCATTGTGGCAGCTACTCTAAGAAGATGAGGTCAGGGGTTGAACAAAGCTAAAGAATTCCCAGAACATGTAAACTCAAAGGAATGCTTGAATATGTATCATCTTCATGAATATACATTTGACCAATGCAATGAAAAAGTATATAAGAGTTGTTATAGTTAACCGTGTGCATCTGGCTACAACTATGCACCCAGCACTGTTACTTTTGCTATATCTCTTATTATCCCTTATTAAACTTTTAAAAATTTTAAAGAGTGAGCCTCATTTCTCACAAGGGTGAACTTCTGAACTTTGGGGTAAAATAGTAGGTTCAAGGGGGGAATATGTGGAAAGCAGTTCAGGAACTCAGTACCTTCCTAGTACCTCAGCCAATAGGGAAATGAAGAGGGCAACATGCGGCCAGGAGTTTAGGGTAAAAGGAGGCTGTGCCCTCCAAAACCCTGAGAGTGGGAAAACCCTATGAGTGTGTGCCACAGTGGACTCTCCCTTTATTCGAATGAAGTTGAAAAACTCCTCTGTCTCCTTTTTGGACATAAATGTCTGGTGTTTGTGGATTTTCCTGAAAATTGGGGAGTCGGTCCAGGATCCTTCCACCGTACCGGGATGGCACGTGGCAAGAGGAGCTGGAGGCATGCCTCACCCACTTTCAGTGACCAGCTCCCTTTGGCTCTGGCTGGCACTGGTCAATTAATGGGGTGCCCAAGACTGTCCAGGAGACAGACAAGAGGCAGACCGGGGAGGAAGGGGGGAGGTCCATGAAGGGATCTGCAGGGAGAGGCAGACCGGGGGCTTATGTGAAGAGTCCATATGAAGGGACCACTGGACATGGATGCCCAGAGGGGGAAGTAAGTAAAGAAGGATCTCAGCAAATCTTACCAGTGTGTACTTCAGGGAGTAAAACATGGCAGGATGCCCAGGGTGGGAAACAAAGGAAAGTCAAAAAAAGGGTCTTGACTGTAGGGATGTGTAGGAACTGACAATGGTCAAATAAGAGATTTTAGGCTTCAGGCATTAGCTTGAGTCTGTGTGAAACTAAGTCACACAGCGTTGTCACTCTGGCCTGAGAAATCATAAGGAGGAATCCAAACAATCCTTAGAGAAGGAAAACAATCTTTGCAGGTGTTGTTTGTCACCTTGTTGTTTACTTGCAAGAAACAGTCAAGGGGTGCTGTTCCTAACTGTCCAATGAAGGTGATGTGTTAGTTTAATGACCAATGAGAGTTTTACCTTTTTGGACCTTCTCGGAACTGTCTGTAAAAGAAGATCTGGGATAATAAAACTTTCTCTCTTTTGCAACCAAGCTAAGAGAGTCTGTGTCGTACTTTCACCGTTCCTAATGTAGTGCGACAGGGATGATGATCTCAAAATACCCCCAAAGGGTCCTTTAGGAGAATTTTGGAATGGTTTACGCTTTCTCCTAGAGGTAGTTAAAAGGACATGGACACCCAGAGCAGGCAATATGGGGAACATGGACGCCCAGAGGTGGCAGTAAAGAGGCACCAAGAAAGGGTCTTGGCAACCCGTGCCCAGAGGGGGCAACATGGTGTTGGTTTGGGAAAGGATTGGTCAAAGGAGAGTGTGGAGAAATATGGTTAAGGCAAATAGCAGCAGGAGGCTATGTGATAAGGAAAGACTGGGAAGTTCTTTGCCTTATCTTCCAAATCTAGAGTTTAATACAGGGTCAGGTGCAAGCCTTTTGTATTCCCCACTTCCAGGATAGGGAAAAGAGTGAGGTATTTTTCCTACACCCCCCTGCGCCTCCCCAGGTCATTATGGAGCCAAGGTGGAGGATTTAGGTTTGGTAAGAGGGTTCCTCTACAGTGAGGAGTGCCTAGTCTGGGTGTGAGAGTATAGGATCAGCAGCATGGGCTGGGGACCTGTAGGAGATGCAGGACCAAGCTGAGGCAGTGGGACAGCTAGGGCTCAGCACCAGGAGGTGCCCAACTGTAGTAAAACATTTTAACAGAGTAAAAGCATGATATTTTAGTAAAAGCCTGTCTGTACAAGCCAGCCTTTGGTATAAGTAGTGATATTAAAAGCTAGTATCCTTGAAACTCTCCTGGAGCAGCAAGAATGAAAGAAAAACAATAACCTTGTGTACAGGAGAAAAAATGTAAAACAATATGCATTAGCCAATAGTGTCTTGCTAAGCCCGTGGACCCTGTCAGACCCTATAAAAGGTGTGCTAAAGATAGAAATAAACTACGTTCACCATACTTATGTGAAGGCTCGGCTGAATAGTCTGAGCAGTTTCTCAGTATCTGGCGCCCGAACAGGGACCCCCTGCGGGCAGAGAGATTTGGCAGGTCCGTGCGCGGAGAGATGCGGACACGGGCTGGTGGAGTGGATCCGTGCGCGGGAACACGCGGACACGGATCGGTACCGGGTAGGCGAGTCCGTGCGCGGGAGGACGCAGACACGGGCTGCTGGGGTAGACCGAGGGCAGAGGAGTTGAGGAGGGGTCGTGACCCTCCTCCCGCCCGTGGCCGCAAAGAATGGATGGGCTTGCGACAGCACAAACTGCTTCTAAACATTATCATTAAATGAAGCGAAGCAGTCAAAGATATGGACCTTGGAAAGCTCGTTTTATGGGCTAAAGATAAAAGGTGCTGCCTTTTGCAGCGGAAGAATGGAAATACATAGGAGATTTTGTTGTGGAAGAGAACGATTACAGGGAAAAGCAAGGACACTTTGTCTCTTGGTCCAACTTGGCAGATTGTAATTAATACTTTAAAAAACAGGAAAGCAAGATATGCTCAGTCTGCGAGCACCGTAATTCCACCTAGGTCACAGCAGCAGCCTCCCACTGCTGGGTGAGCATTCCTGTCTATGCCGCCCTTGGAGAGAGGGGGGAAGAGTCAGAGAGAAGAAAATAAGGACAAAGCGGCTCCAAAGCAAATGCTAAAACAAGGAAAAGAATCTGTTCAGCAACGGCAGGATATGATACATCCTGAACTATTTGCTCCACCTTTGGAGACACTTTTAACACTACAGTCTTATATAAGTTCCAACTTTACTACCCTGGAGGAAGAGAAGCCAGATTTAGAATGGATTCCACCCAAACCAGGGGGACATGGGGGAAAGCTATTGAGAGACCGCCAGCTTATTCACGAGTCTTCACAGAAGTAAAAGTGAATGCTGTTTATTTCTATATTTAGCACACCTTTTATAGGGTTTGCCAGGGTATGCAGGCTAAGCAAGTTACTACTGGCTAATGCACATAGGTTTACATTTTTTCTCTTATACACAAGGATATTGTTTTGCTTTGCTCTCTCTTCTGTAGGAAGGCTTCAAGGACTTTAGCCTTTAATATTATGACTTATTCCAGAGGCTGGTTTGTGCAGACAGGCCTTTCATGCCCACCTTCTATTAAAATATTCACTACAATACCCCCTTTCTCTTTTTGTACAAACCAGGCTTTGGATGCGAATCGTTCTACATTTTTGCGAGGACAAGATAACATACAAATTAAAAGCATCATCCCAATTAACACCATAAGTAAAATCCGTCCCCCTTCTAGCACAAGAAACCTCAACCATCCAGTGATACTCCAGCTGGCGAACCAACTTCCAATGAGGTCACTATCTTCTTTCAGGGCATGTAACCCATCCTGTAGCTGTTGTAGTTGCTTATGGATGGAAGCTGAATGATCAGTAAGATTCAAACAGCACATGCCTTCAAATTCCTCACAACCATGTCCTTATGCCAAGAGCAAGAAGTCAATTCCAGTTTGATTTTGTAATACAGCGTGGTCTACACCACTCACATCAGCTGAAAGTTCACTTAACATTGTTGATCTTAAGTTTAAATCTTTTCTAGTCCGGCAAGCGAGCCTTTTTAGAGTTCCTAAGCCTTAATTCATTCAGGCTTCGCTTTGACTGTTTGATGATTTTTATTTTATCAGCTACATTCAGCAATTGGTGTAAACTTGGATGGAACAAAGTAAGTCTTCCAAGATAACGGGGTCCTCCATGTGGACTAGCTGGAACTCCATTCCATGCTCTATCTCCACAGATTAGGAATATGGAACTAGGTAATCGCTTTGCTAATCGTCCTGTGAGATTGCACCGTGAATATAAAGCATTACTTTCGGTGTGAATAATGAGATCAACTATGGGGTTGACTGGAGCCCAGTGTTGCATTACTTTGTTAGAATGGCTTTTTGTCGGGGGTTCAAACATTATCCATCCACCTGTGGTATTGGTGGAACCTAACAAATCTAATTCTACTGGGGGCTCTATGGTAACATTGAGAACTTTGATAATTTTTGCTTGCCAGCAGGCTTCAAGTTGTCTTGATGTGAGGCCAATAGTGTGATTGCACTCTTGCAACATTGCCAATCGATTCAGTCAAGTCTCATTACTAACCAAACCTTTAAATGCTTGAGGATCCCATTCAGGGACTCTTATGAGACAGGTGCGAAAAGGATCTTCAGGTGTGGCTAGGCTCAAGCACATTGATTTTTGGCCTGTCAAGTGTGCTAGAGTGACCCCTATGTTCTGTCGCTTTTGAATGTTAGTTAGCAGGCAGTTGACTGGGACTATACACAGCACGATTACCGTAAGCAGTTTATTCCATGCAAATGACACCGTGCTTGCAGAATCACAGTTAAAGCTTTAACATTAAATCAACTTTCAAATATGCTTATACTAACTCTTGAAGGGGGAATACTTATACTTTATACTAATATAAAAATTATTACACAGGCTAAACTCTTTATTTTAAAATATTATCTAACTACTTTTAACTCAGGTACTCTGGTATATATGTAGTCTAAGCGTGAAAGCAATTTGCTGAAAGGGTAAACACACAATTAAAATTTGTTTTATATACAGCTAGATGGAGTTTCTACACTCTTTTGATCTTCCATAAAATTCTTCTAACAAACAATGATTTAAAGTGATTCAGTCTTGGAACATCCGCTGCTCCCGTGATGTCAGCTGGCAGCTTATTGGTGACTGAGGGCTTTGCTGCTTAGGTTGTTCTTCACATCCTTTTAAATCTTAAAACAGAGAATAACTGGAAAAAAATGGTAGAAACACAACATCATAATAACATAAAATTTCTGTTGGCAAACGGTCTGTGTAGCTTTCAGGCACAACTGTGTCCTGGCAGCTCCACTTCTGATCTGGTTTGGAGTACCAAGGTTGTGTGGTGAGGTTTCTGTTCACTGGATCTCATGTGTTCAGAGGCAGACAGTCTGGTCAGATGAACAGGTGACCTTTGTGAACCTGTCAACAAAACACAGGCACTTCTCCCCTTGAAGTTAATGAATTACACTAATCTAATGCTTCTAGGGCATCAATTCCCCTCGTTTTTTTTTTAAAAAAAAAAAGACATGTACTTCTGTTATAAACATCAACATTAACACAAAACAATATACACAATGAGTAAAAACTTATAACAGTTAAAAATCAATCAAATAATAAAAATTATTAATAACATGTGATATAAAATTACTATTAACTACTAAAACACTGCACCAGCATCTCATAGTCTGCAAACACACAACAAAATCAGTGAAGGATTGGATAACCACCTCTGGAAATGATTCTCCAAGCCCACTTCAAAATTGATCCAGCTGTCATATTAATAGGGTCAAATTGATAAGTCAAAAAGCGACTCAAATACTGATTTGGTGCAAAAAACATCTGGATCTGTTGGCGAACCTTCTGTCCAGGTAAAGACAAGGCTTGGCCAGGGCCTTGGGATTTAAACTGGAAAGATGCCTCAAATTTTCAAAACAGGGTTCTCAGTAGTAGCAGCTATGAGATGCTTACAGCACAGCAAACTGTTAAAAGACATTTGTACAAAGCAAATGATCAGAAGCCTTAGGTAACAGACCAATGAAACCATTCAGTAGTTGGTTTAATCTGAAGCCTCTCCCATGGCAGCCGACCCTCAGCAATGGTACATTTTCTTGGAATTCTGGAAACACTGAAAAATAAGGAAGCTATAGCAAACAAAAACTGTAGAGATTGCAACAAACAATAGAACTCCTGATGAAATCAAGGGTGTCACAGACTGCATTCACTTCTGTCCACAAGGAGGTGTTCATCAGTGTTCTATCACAGCTGTTTCAGTTGTAGTTTTCTCCATTTCTCTAGGAAAATAATTATACTTCTCAGTTTAAACAAGTGCCTCTAATAAGACATAAAACAATGTAAATTAAACAGAATTTAAACCTAATAAAATTATTTATGACAAAAGGAAATAACAAAAGTTAACCTTAAAGGAATATCAAAGTTCTAAAACTTAACTTAAAAACATTCAAACTTAAACATAATGAAACTTGACTTTGCTTAATTCTATTAACACTTAATCTATATTAAATAAAAACATAATCTTATTCTGTTATTACAAAAAGGCAGCCAAATGTTTGATATATACTTTTTAAACACAATATAATAATAACACGGATTCACTATAAAGATGATAAAAATGCAACAAATACATCACAATTCTATGTCATCTAGCTTTGAGAATAACTCAGAATAACTGCAAATGTTACTAAAAAGACTTATTCATACCAGAAACTTGCCTAGTATATGCTGAAATTGATTAGGATTTTAAAGTGCAGTTTTATTAGAGAAAAGCCACAACAACACAGGATTTGGCAAGTTGCCATTCAGCTTTTGTAGCGCTTTTCAGGAACATTAAGTCCAATTCTTAATTAAAATCTGAAGTCCAAATCGATATATATGCTGTTATATATGTTTTATATAACAAAAGGACTCACATTGAAATTACCTTATTAAAGTTGTGGAAAAAACTAGCAAATATACAATATATGTTTTAACTTAACTTTGTCTTGTACAGTAAAGATCTCTTAAGTAATTATTTTTTTTTAAACCATGAATCTCTTTTTTAGATAACATTAACTGGAAGGTTGTTTTCTTAGTAGCTGTAAACCATAACCTTAGGTTTTAAAACTAATTATTGCAAGGTAACTTCTGTTAATATTCATCTTAAACACTTTTGTTTGAAAAGGGGCTTTTTAAACTTTCAAATAATCACAATAATTTCTCTAGTAAAACTCTAAAAACTGCAACTGCATAAACTCATAATTACTTAAAACACAAAATTAACTTGAAAAGGGTTTATAAAAACATTTCAAAAAAACAGTAAATCAGGACTTTTTGACAAACTGGGTACTATCCTGGTGCTTTTTCTTGGAGAGGGAGCGGGGGGGGGCGGTGGACTGCCCGCTCTGCTGCTGGTCTTTGCTAGTGTTATCTTTCTTCACATCCCCCACATATGCTCGCAGAGAAGAAAAATGGAGAGAAAGGAAAAAACCTCACAAAGTTAACTTTAACAAATGCAGTTCTTTCTCTCAATATTTCTCTCATTGTTCACAGATAGAGGAAAAAGGGCATGATTTTACAAAAGCAAGCAATGCTACACGAAAAGTCTCTCAGGGCCAGGTGGTAATAACTGTGATCATTGCAACTTACCAACTTTTAATTACAGTGATGAATTTCAAACTAGATATCACATAGTTAGCGATTTTTTGGCTATTTTGTCTCTCTTTGAAGCTGTATGAGCCGCCTGTTTCTGCTCAACTGCTTTAGTAATTGTTCAGTGTGGCCTTGAAGCTTTTTCTGCACTGCTTCTGTCATGGGGGGTGCCTTTGTTCTCTGTGCACACCTCAGTGCTTCCCCATGTCCCCCTGGTTTTGGTAGAACCCCATCTAAATTTGGCTTCTTTTCTTCCAGGGTAGTAAAGTTGGAACTTAAATAAGATTGTAATGTTAAGATTGTCTCCAAAAGTGAAGCAAATAGTTCCGGACATATCATATCCTGCCATTGTTGAACAGATTCTGTTTGTTGTTTCAGCGTTTGCTGTGGACCCGCTTTGTTCTTATTTTCTTCTCTCTGACTCTCCCTCTCTCCAAGGGCAGCATTGACAGGAAGGCTTGCCCAGGAGTGGGAGGTAAAGACATCTGCTGGTGTGATGCAGGTAGAATTACGGGGCTCACAGCCTCAGCATATCTCGCTTTTCTGTTTCTTAAGGTATTAATTACAATCTGCCAAGTTGGACAAAGAGACAGAGTGTCCTTGTTTTTCCCTGTAATCATGTTCTTCCCCAACAAATCTCCTATGTCTTTCCATTCTTCCGGGCGCCTGCGCCTATTATCTCTAGCCCATAGAATGAGCTTTTCCAGGTCCTTTTCCCTGACTGCTTCACCTCGTTTAACGATCATACTCAGAAGCAGTTTTTTCGCTGCTGCAAATTCAACATCCATGCTAGTGGCGCACGGCAAGTGGAGGGTTGCGACCCCTCACTTACTCTGCTTTTGGTCTCCCCCAGCAACCTCAATTCTAATTCCGCGTCTCACCGTACCGCGTCTCACCGCGCACACGTTGCCTATCTGGCACCGGTCTGCGTCCGCGGCTTCCCGAGCCCACATCTGCTCTTACGGCTCCACCACCGAGTCCCCTCAGCCTGCGAGAGGTTCCTGTTCAGAGGGCCAAATATTGAGAGACCGCCAGCTTATTCACGGGTCTTCACAGAAGTAAAAGTGAACGCTGTTTATTTCTATATTTAGCACACCTTTTATAGGGTTTGCCAGGGTATGCAGGCTAAACAAATTACTATTGGCTAATGCACATAGGTTTACATTTTTTCTCTTATACACAAGGATATTGTTTTGCTTTGCTCTCTCTTCTGTAGGAAGGCTTCAAGGACTTTAGCCTTTAATATCATGACTTATTCCAGAGGCTGGTTTGTGCAGACAGGCCTTTCATGCCCACCTTGTGTTAAAATATAACCTACAGAAAGCACTGTGGTGTGCGCAGAGAACAAAGGCACCCCCCATGACAGAAGCAGTGCAGAAAAAGCTCCAAGGCCACGCTGGACAAATATCAGCAATTATAGAAACAGTTGAGCAGAAACAGGTGGCTCAGACAGCTTCAATGAGAGACAAAATAGCAAAAAATCGCTAACCATATGATATCTAGTTTGAAATTCATCACTGTAATTGAAAGTTGGTAAGTTGCAATGATCACCATTATTATCACCTGGCCCTGAGAGACTTTTCGTGTAACATCGCCTGCTTTTGTAAAATCATGCCCTTTTCCTCTATCTGTGAGCAATGCAAAAAAATATTGAGGGGAAGAACTGCATTTGTTCAAGTTAACTTTGTGAGTTTTTTGGGGTTTTTTCTCTCCATTTTTCCCCTCTGTGAGCGTATGTGGGGGAATGTGAAGAAAGATAACAGCAGCAGAGCAGCAGCAAAGTGGGAAGTTCACCCCCACTGCACCCTCTCCAACAAGAGGCACCGGGATAGTACCCAGTTGGTTAAAAAGTCATACTTCCTTGGTTTTTTTAAATGTTTTTATATACCCTTTTAGAATTAATCGTGTGTTTTAAGTAATTATGAATTTATGTAGTTGCAGTTATTTAGAGTTTTACTAGAGAATTTATTGTGATTCTTTGAAAGTTCAAAGAGCCCCTTTTTAAAAAGTGTTTAAGGTGAATATTAACAGAAGTTACCTTGCAATAATTAGTTTTAAAACATAAGGTTAAAATATGGTATGATTTACAGCTACTAAGAAAACAACCTTCCAGTTAATGTTATCTAAAAAAGAGATTCATGGTTTAAAAAATAATTAGCTAGGAGAACTTCACTGTACAAGACAAAGTTTAGTTAACCATATATTACCCATTTGTTTGTTTTTCCCACAATTTTAATAAGGTAATTTCAATGTGAGTCCTTCTGTTATATAAAACATGTATAACAGCATATATATACCAATTTGGACTTTGGATTTTAATTAAAAGTTAGGCTTGATGTTTTTGAAAAGTGCTACAAAGGCTGAATGGCAACTTGCCAAATCCTGTGTTGTGGTTTTTCTCTAATAAAACTGCACTTTAAAATCCTAACCAACTTAAGCATATACTAGGCAAATTTCTGTTATGAAAAAGTATTTTTAATAACATTTGCAATTATTGTGAGTTATTTTTAAAGCCAAATGACATGGAATTGTGATGTATTTGTTACATTTTTATAATCTTCATAGTGAATCCATGTTACTGTTATATTGTGTTTAAAAAGTATATGCCAAACTTTCAGTTGCCTTTTTGTAATAACAGAGTAAGATTCAGTTATGTTTTTTATTTGATATAGATAAAGTGTTAATAGAATTAAGCAAAGTCAAGTTTCATTATGTTTAAGTTTGAATGTTTTTAAGTTTTAGAACTTTGATATTCTTTTAAGGTTTTGTTATTTCTTTTTGTTATAATTAATTTTTAACAGGTTCAAATATTGTTTAATTTAAATTGTTTTATGTTTTATTGGAGACACTTGTTTAAACTGAGAAGTATAGTTATCTTCCTAGAGAGATGAAGATGACTACAACTGAAACAGCTGTGATAGAACACTGATGAACACCTGCTTGTGGATAGAGGTGAATGCAGTCTGTGACACCCTTGATTTCATCAGGAGTTCTATTGTTTGTTGCAATCTATGCAGTTTTTGTTTGCTATAGCTTCCTTATTTTTCAGTGTTTCCAGAATTCCAAGAAAATGTACCATTGCTGAGGGTCGGCTGCCATGGGAGAGGCTTCAGATTAAACCAACTGCTGAATGGTTTAATTGGTCTGTTACCTAAGGCTTCTGATCATTTGCTTTGTACAAATGTCTTTTAACAGTTTGCTGTGCTGTAAGCATCTCATAGCTGCTACTACTGAGAACCTTGTTTTAAAAATGAGTTGAGGCATCTTTCCAGTTTAAATCCCAAGGCCCTGGCCAAGGCTTGACTTTACCTGGACAGAAGGTTTGCCAACAGATCCAGATGTTTTCTGTACCAAATCAGTATTTGAGTCGCTTTTTGACTCATCAATTTGACCCTATTAATATGACAGCTGGATCAATTTTGAAGTGGGCTTGGAGAATCATTTCCAGAGGTGGTTATCCAATCCTTCACTGATTTTGTTGTGTGTTTGCAGACTATGGGATGCTGGTGCAGTGTTTTAGTAGTTAATAGTAATTTTATACCATGTATGTTATTAATAATGTTTATGATTTTATTTATTTTTAACTACTATATATTTTTATTTATTGTGTATATGGTTTTGTGTTGATATTGATGTGTTTGACTGAAGTACATCTCATTATATTTTTTTTAAAAACAATGGGGGGAATTGATGCCCTAGAAGCATTTGATTAGTGTAATATGTGCATTAGAAATTTGGAGCACAATAATGAAATATTTATATTGAAAGTTTATTTGGATCATATAATCTAAATTTTCAGTGGGGTTTACCACAGCTAAGCCAAAATGATTCATTAACTTCAAGGGGAGAAGTGTCTATGTTTTGTTGACAGGTTCAAAAAGGTCACCTGCTCATCTGACCAGACTGTCTGGCTCTGAAAACATGAGATCCAGTGAGCGGAGACGTCACTACACCACCTTAGAACTCCCGACATGATCAGAAGTGGACCTGTCAGGACACAGTTGTGTCTGAAAACTACACAGACAGTTTGCCAACAGAAATTTTATGTTGTTGTTATGATGTTGTGTCTCTAACAATTGTTTCAGTTATTCTCTGTTTTAAGATTTAGAAGGATCTGAAGAACAACCTAAACATCGATTTCTTCAATCTGTCACTGATCGGCTGCCAGCTGACATCACCAGAGCAGCGGGTTTTCCAAGACTGAATTCTGTTAAATCATTGTTTGTGAGAAGAGTTTTATAGAATATCTAGAAGAATATAGAGACTTCATCTAACTGTATATAAAAGCAGATTGTAACTGTATTTTACCCTTTAAGCAAATTGCTTTCATGCTTAGATTGCATGAATACCAGAGCATGTGTGTTAAAAGTAGTTAGATAATAGTTTAAGATAAAAAGTTTAGTTTGTGTGATAATTGTTATTTGTAGTTTATTGATAAGTCTAGAAAAGACATTAGTATAAGGTGTAAGTATTCCCCCTTCAAGAGTTAATGTGAGTATAGTTGAAAGTTCACTTAACTGTAAAGCCTTATCTGTGATTCTGCAAGCATGGGGTCATGTGCATGGAACAAACTGCTTATGTTAATTTTACTGTGTATAGTCTCAACCAACTGTCTGCTAACTAACATCCAAAAGCAACAGAACATATGGATCACTCTGGCACACTTGACAGGCCAAAAATCAATGTGTTTAAGCCTAGCCACACCTGGAGATGCTTTTTGCACCTGCCTCATAAGAGTCCCTGAATGGGATCCTCAAACATTTAAAAGCCTAGTTAGCAATGAAATTTGATTGAATCAATTGGCAATGTTATGAGAGTGCAATCACACTGTTGGCCTCACATCAAGACAACTTGAAGCCTGCTGGCAAGCAAAAATTATTGAAATTATCAGCGTTACCATAAGGCCTCCAGAAGAATTGGACTTGTTAGGTTCCACCACTACTTTAGGTGGATGGATAATATTTGAGCCCCCCAACAAAAAGCCATTCCAACAAAGTGGTGCAACACTGACCTACACTTAACCCTATAGTTGATCTTATTACTAACACGGAAAGTAAAGCTTTTTATTTATGTCTCAATCTTACAGGACGATCACCAAGGCGATTACCTAGTTCAATATTCTTAATCTGTGGAGATAGAGCATGGAATGGAATTCCTGCTAGCCCACATGGAGGACCCTGTTACCTTGGGAAACTTACTTTGTTCCATCCAAACTTTCACCAATTGCTGAATATAGCTGGGAAAATAAAAAAAAAAATCAAACGGTCAAAGTGAAGCCTGAATGAATTACAATTTGATGATGTTAGAGACCCAGACTTTTGGGGTCATGGTATAATATGGGTAGCCTCCTTTTTTAGTCCAGGAGCAGCTGCTGCTGAAAGCTCGTCGACTCTAAAAAGCTAGCTTATTAGACCAGGAAAGAACTGAACTTAACATCAACAAAGTTAAGTGAACTTTCAGCTGATGTGAGTAGTGTATACCACGCTGTATTACAAAATCAAGCTTCAATTGATCTCTTGCTCTTAGCACAAGGACGTATTTGTGAGGATTTTGAAGGTACGTGCTGTTTGAATCTTACTGATCATTCAGTTTCAATCCACAAACAACTGAAACAGCTACAGAATGGGTTACATGCCCTGAAGGAAGACAGTAACCCCATTGGAAGTTGGTTCGTCAGCTGGAGCATTACTGGATGCTTAAAGTCTCTTGTGGTAGAAGGGGGACGAATTTTACTTATGGTGTTAATTGGGATAGTGTTTTTAAGCTGTATGTTATCTTGTATCTGTAGAAGTGTGAAACTAATCGCATCTAAAGCCTGGCTTGTGCAAAAAGAGAAAGGGGGAATTGTAGTAAAACATTTTAACAGAGTAAAAGCATGACATTTCAGTAAAAGCCTGTCTGCACAAGCAACCATTGGTATAAGTGATGATATTAAAGGTAGTGTCCTTGAAACTCTCATGGAGCAGCAAGAATGAAAGAAAAACAATAGCCTTGTGTATTAGGGAAAGAATGTAAACAATATGTATTAGCCAATAGTAGCTTGCTAAGTCTGCGGACCCTGTCAGACCCTATAAAAGTGTGCTAAAGATAGAAATAAATTATGTTCGCCATACTTCTGTGAAGACTCGGCTGAATAGTCTGAGTGGTTTCTCAATACCCAACGCCACTATCCCTGGGCAGGGGCTGCAGTGGCTCCCGGCCCTATGAGGTTGCAGGATGCCCCAGCTGCCTCCCTGTCCCTGTAGCATCAGCAGCTGTGCCTGCCCATCAGGACCTGGTACTTTCTAGAGCTTTTGGTGCTGAGAGAGTGGCCCAGGGGCCTGGACAGGTGTACTGTGAGGGTGTCTGGACACTGTGATTGGATGGAGAGTGGCTTTGAAGTGCAGTGTAAGTTACAACGACCAGCTTTGGTATACAGTGTAAGAGACAATGTGTCACCAAAGCCTGGCCTGATACACGAACGGATTTTGTTTAGGTCACTGGAAAAATGAGTGATTCTAAGCTGTGAATGAGTACCTGTTATGTGCCAGTCGTGGGTGGGAGACAATCCACGACTCAAGTCCTCTTGTTCATCAGACAAAACAGCCACGTTTTATTGTTCAGATTGTACTTATATAGTCCGTTCAAAACTCCTGGGCTTAGAGAATTTATTGGTTGAGGTTTTAGCACCGCCCATCTCCTTAGCCAGTTATAGTTCTGTTTTCTGGATTGAACATGACTGGCTGAGGTCCCTGCTTGGGGCTGAATCCAACCCATCCCTGCCCCATCTGGGGACTTGTTTTACTTCTAGGCTGGTTGAGTTTGGGGTTCTGAAATGGCCAAATTTATTTGGCAGCTATAAGCTAGCTGCCATGGTGACAAGTATCTACAGGCAGTAGTGTGTGTGGGGGGGGGGGGGGGGCTAGAGGAAGGGCAGAATAAGTCCCTGAATGAATTGGTTAGAAAGATCTGAAAGATGGGATGAGGAAAAGGCAAAGGTACAGGCAAGAATAATGACAGTTTTTACAACCTCTGATGGGAAAAGTGCAGGGAGCCCCATGTCCAAAGGGAAGGGGGTGGCCACCAGGACAGCAATTGGGAAGTAATGAAACATTAGAAATGGGTTATTCAGGGTGTTGAGATCTGCTATCATACCAGGGGCTCAACCGAGAAGTGTATTTCCTAGTAGACATGCAAACTTCTCTATCTATGCCAAAGGGGGATCAGTTGTTCAGATGTTCTTTTCATAAGTGGGAAAGATGTGTGTGTTAATTTGAGTTTTTCCGGCTGTCACAGTTGCAGCTAGCTTGTAGCTGCCAAATAAATTTGGCTATATCGGACCCCCACACTCAACCAGCCTAGAAGTAAAACAAGTCCCCGAATGGGACAGAGATGGGTTGGATTCAAACTCAAGCAGGGACTTCAGCCAGTCATGTCCAATCCAGAAAGCATGCATATCACTGGTCAAGGAGCTGGGGTGGTGTTAAGATCCAGAACAATCAGTTGTCTGAGCCCAGGAGTGTCACTGTTGGACACGAAATGATTCACACGGACGCAGCTTGAGGTGTGGTAAAAGAAGAAGAAGCGTTTATTTGTTCTTTCAGTATTTATAGGTTTTTGACAATGACCAGGGATTGGATAGTCAGCTTACCACCTTCCCAACTGCACTGGCTGTGAGAGACGTCCATCAAAAGGCATATCTTTAATGGAATGTATAAACACCTATGTTTATAGTTACTTTCCTGGGAAAGTGGCTAGAAATTATGAAAACAATATTGAAAGGCCTGATTTTCTGGGCAACACAGGAGTTTTAAACCCCCTGTATAAGCAAGCTTCCATGATAAAGTGTTACTGTGTCTTATGATCAAGAAGACTCGAGTCATGATTTCTGTCTCCAAACTATGACTGCACGTAACAGCCAGTAAATAAAAGTAACATGGAGACGCCTGTGAAAGTTTGCTGAATGTGTGAGATGGGTTTGAAAAGCATGAGTTTCTGATTATTCCCTGTTGTGGTTGCAGTTTGCTGGGAGGCGATTTGATGGCTGGAGTTGGGAATGTGAGTTGGTGTTGTGAGGGGTAATGGGGAGGCTAGTGCGGTTGTAAATGCTGGAGTGAACCCAGAGGTGTGGGCAGCCCCAAGGGAATATGGAAAATTGGATATGGAGCCTCTCCACATTACTCTGAGGTGACCTGGAACTCTGGTGTCTAAAAAGCAATACCATCTTTCAAGGGAAGGATGGAAGGGGCTGCAGCCTATTGCTGAGCTAAAGGCGGGTCTTTTGGAGCTGTAAGTCCCCTTATAACACTCTTATCCTGATACTTATAGTACAGGACCTGGGAATAGTAGGTGAAACTATTAAACCCAGGCACTCCATGGTCCTAAATCCTTGTACCATCATGAGTCGGGTTTCCTCCTCACACTGGTGCTATTCAGTACTTGACTTCAGGGATGCTTTCTGGGGATGCCGTCTTACAGAGCATAGTAAACAGTATTTTGCCTTTGAGTGGTGTAGTAGTTTAGATTTGCCAATTTTGATTTCCCGCCCAATGCACAAAATAAATGTCGTGGTTTTAAAGCAGCAACTAAAAAATCACTAGAAAACTTACTTATTTCTTGTTGTGAGATATGGATTAGAACAAGAGCAAAACAGGCTTAAAAGTTAAAAGGAACAAGCAAAGTTTATTAACAAAAACTACAAGAATAAGAAACCAGAATAAAACCTCCAGAACAACCCTTTTCTCCCCCACTACCCAACCATTTCCTTGTTCACATGACAACATAGAGAAAAAACAACTTTGGTGGTTAAAACAGTCTCAGTTCTTTCTATAATCCTTTCATCAGTCTTTGTAGAGAAACAGAAGTCTTCTTCTGCTAATCTATGGAGTTTCTCACAAGAAAACTGTTTTTCCTCATAGCTTTCTATTTCTCTGATACCAGCTGCCCGGAAAACCTGCCATCAGTTGTCTCCTCCCATTTCACATCACTCTGAGGTGTGTTATGGGTCAAATGAGTCTAGGGATGTCATTTTTAAGGATGAGTTATTCAAAGGTAAATGTTCTCTTCATCTGTTTTTGTGAGCCTCTTTGGAAACAGAAGTTCTCTCTTTGCCTCTTAAAAGCCACAAATCTTCAACTATTACTTCTGCCCCTCTGTTCCAGTATCTCACAGGATCACAACCACTTCACCATTTGCTCAAAAGCCACACTTTGAAACACTCCATTCCTCCCAATATACTCTGTCATGAATTAAAAGAGTTTTTTCAGAACCCTACTGTCCATGTCCATAGTCTTTAACAGAAAAAAATTCAGCTTATTAAGCATCTCCTTCTTTCTCTACCCCCACTGAGGCTTAATTATTTTCTTCAGTTTTTGATAGTTTATGGGGTCTCTTTACATGTTGAACACACTCTCTCTCTTTCTGGAAAAAGGATTAATCTGCAAGTCTCATCTGGGTAATGAAAGAGTTAAAATCTTGCCCAGGCTTTGTAGATAGTCCCTCTGCCAGAGCAGTGACTGGAGCTGTCTGCGATGGAAGATAACTTTTCATGGCTGTTCTGAGAGAGTGTGGCCACTGTCTCAGCATGCCGCAGGTCAATGGCTTCCTGTCTTTTTACTTGGCAGTCTCTGATAAAACTCAGAAGCGGCAGAAACTGCAGCCAAGCTGGGGGAACCGGCCTGACCTGGCCTGGGCCCGCTTGCCTTCCCCCCCCCCCCCCCGCCTCCCCAGCCTTGTCTGGCCTGAGGGGGGAAAAGAGGCTGAGCCGGAGCCTGTTAGTTTTTCAGAAGCCGGAAACTAAAAAGAGAAAGAAATTCCCGGACTTACATCTTAAAGTAGGTGTTCACAGGTTGATCTCACTTTTCAATGGTCAAAATAACTGTCAGTTCTCAGAAATGTCCAGTTATTGGTTGGAGAAAAAACTCCCATCAGCCTCCAGCAGTTTCAACTTCCCTAGCTCCCAAAGCTAATATTAAAGGTGCAGAACTTAACATATATATAAAGCAGGAGATTGGGAATACCAGTATCATAAAGTCACCCCAGGACAAGTGGGAACGAGAGGGAGAAGAGGTTAATTTACTCCATCCGTAGGAATTAGGTTATTGCAGTATGGGAAAAGCTTGCTCCTACTGGGAGAATGGGAGGAGGTGGTAAGGGAAACCACTGTGAAATTGGTTTCCTGGCTGGAGGGGAGGCTTGGAGTGTCTGACGGGAAGGCACAGATGTGTTGCTATATTTTATATATTAGTAAAGGCCTGTATGCACAAACCAGCCTTTGAAATAAGTCGTGATATTAAAGGCTAAAGTCCTTGAAACCTTCATGCAGAAGAGAGAGTAAAGCAAAACAATATCCTTGTGTGTAGGAGAAAAAATGTAAACTGTGTGTGTTAGCCAATAGTAGCTTGCTCTGCCTGCGGACCCTGTAGAACCCTATAAAAGGTGTGCTAAGGATAGAAATAAACGGCGTTCACAATTACTTCTGTGAAGACTGGTGAATAGCTGGCGGTCTCTCAATACAGATGATGGTGAGAAAGGTTGAATGTTTGGGACATATTTTGACTAAAGGGTTGTGTTGTATTGACCCAGAGAAGGTGCAGGGAATTTTAGATGCACCATTACCTTGGACTAAAAAGGCAATTTTTAGGATTAATGGGGTATTACAAGACCTGCATTAAGGACTATGGAGGAGGCCCAGTCCTCTGACAGGCCTCTGTGGCATCCTCCCTGGAGATCAGTCCCCTAAAATAAAACTGCCTAGTCACTGTGACTAAGCTGTGGACCTCCCCCTGCCTCCAGACCCCATATTAACTATTGGTCATCTTACCCCAGTCCCAGACTATTGGTCCCCTTCCCAGTCCTCTCCTTCCCTATAAAAACCCCAGCTTTTACCCAATTTGGGGTTAGACCATCACTGGTCCCCTTCGCTGAAACCGACATTAAAGACTCCTTGTGGAATGCCACATGGTCTACCCATCTCTTGTCTGTGTCGGCAGGGGAACCCCGGAACGGAGCTGGCTGTGCTGAACAGAGCTAATCACAGAGCAGAAATAGCTGCTAAAAGAGCTGATCACTTAAAGCCCTTGCCCATGCTCCAAGGGTTACCCCTGGCTGGAGGCTGCCTGAAGAACCCTGGACAGCAGCTCTGTCCCCTGGGACAGCCTGGCTATCTGGGCTCGTTGCTGGCAGAAGCTGGGGGTCAGACCAGCCCCCAGGATCCCAGCCTTGGAACAAAGAAATTTTTATTCTGTGGCTTTTTAACCCAAGATAGTCCCAATATTTTCTATAGACACCAGAAGGAAAGCATAATGATTAAAAAAAATTAGGAGAAAGGTTGATTAATGACCCAGCTTTAGCACTCCCAGGCCCGGAAAAGGAATTGGAATTGTATGTGAACTGGTTGCAAAGACTGATTTCTCCTGTATTAATCATTCCTGAATGTGGAAATACTCTTTGGAAATACTGCTTTTCTGTTGATCCCGTGCCCAAACTTAGAACGGTGAAGGAATTTGCTGGGCAGAGAAAATGCATAGGCTATTTCTACTAATTTTAGCTTATGCTGAAGGTACCCAAAATTGTAATAAGCAGCGTAGTCCTCTGCTACAGGGCTGTGCCAAAGGAATTATAGTGCTAAAATGTTTGCGAAGAGAGGGGATGGCCCCATTGTTTGCTCTAACAGTAACCGAGGCTCTGTTGTCTGCAGAGTTGTGCAGCCATGCCTTTGATGATAACTGATGGCAGGACTGTTAAAGTTTGGCACCAAGTTCTCGGCAGATGACTGGCACTAGGCTGTTTCAGTGTGAAATGGAACAGGAGGATTTAGAATTGAGAACTCAGCCTCCTGGTTAACTGGTCCTGAGAAAGTGATACACGGAAAGAAAACTCTATAACCAACAGAGTAAGTTATAAGAGTAGGTATGTATTTATTCAGGGCTGAGGTGCATAGGAGATAGCTCCTCCAAAGACATGCACCCCCTGAAGACTTGCCCCTCTCTTTTTATTCTCCACAAACTAGGGCTACACAATACACCTAATACATATTTATTCTGTAACCCCACCTGTCCCTGCTTCGTTTTAAAATTAGTTCCACGCCTCTTTGCTACTGCGCACTGCTCCTTGTTGGTAACTCTGGTGGTCGTCTGGGGGGTCTTTGGGCTGAAGTAAGCAATCTTCCTCTCAGTTGAACTTTTTCACCTTGTCTCCTTGTGCATGCTCCTTTTAGTCCTTTGACCACCTTTTGGACTTGGATACTATTTTTCCTGGTTTAGGGGGCCAAAAATTCTTTTATCCTTTGGTGCCTTTGTTCTTGCATTCTGTTTGTATATTCTAGCTCTTTATCTTGTAGTCTTGCACTCTTCCTGCTCTTGTGGGAGCAGTAAGCATTTCATATGGTTTTGTCAGGCCCCCCTTGTTGCTCTGAAAACTCAGCTTCTGATCTTGCTGACATAGTTTTCTAAAGACTTTCCCAGGACAGTAACTGTAAACATAGAGATGTGTACATTCTTTCTGATACACGTCTTGTGATGGGCATCTCTCACGGCCAGTGCAGTTGGGAAAGTGTTATCCTGACCATCCAATCCCTGGCCATGGTCAGAAACCTATAAATCCTGGGAGAAGTAAACTCTCTCTTCCTTTCACCACACCTCGAACTGTGTTCATGTGACCTATTCATCTCCAGCAGCAACATCTGGTGACCCCTGACGTGTGTTGAAGGTGACATTGCGAGGCATTCTGTGTCTGGCCTGTAGCTATGGCTGCTTTTGGGTTCTCTCCTACAGAGGCCCTGGTTGTAGGGGTGTGGCATGCTATTTTGATCAGACACGGATTGATATTCTGGATGTTGACTTTCGGCAATTGTATACTTATGGAGGAGCGGAAGGGTTTTTCCCTGTAGTTGAGGCGGTTTTTTCGAAGCCAGCTTGGGACGCATTAGGCAATTAGCTGATCCACTTTATGGTGGTGGCTTACGACCCTCACCTGGCTCGGTTGCTGCTGATCTGGCGGGGGTGTGATCGTGCTCTGAACAGCTGCGCTTCCTCTTATGCCAGATCGAGAGCTGCTTCTTCTGCCTTGGGTGAGAGGTCTGTCTCTGACTCCGATTTCGGCTGTGGGAGCGGGGTGGGGCTCTCCCTCTCCCCCAGTGACATGGAGCCGGTGGGCAGCTGTGTCTCAGGTCTCGAGGTCAGCTCCCCCGGGATCGCCAGGGCCCCCAGCGGGTTGAACGGGGGCGCCGCAGAACCCGTGGGCAAAACCCCGCCTCGGCCGGCGCCCTGGAGGCTTAAGCTTGAGGCGGGGTTGGATCCTGGGCAGCGGGCCGTCGGGGGCGCTGCGAAAACGGGGGGCGTAACGCCGCCTCGGCCAGTGCCACAGAGGCATAAGCCGGGGACGGGGTCGCCTCCTTTATGTGTCCTCCCAGCACAGACCAATGAGGGGCTGCCTGAAAGGGGCGCGGCACCGGCCCTGGGGGATGCATCAGGCATGGTCCCATGTCCCTGCTGTGGCTGGGCTGTGCCCTGCCCCGCGGTGGGGGACAGGATGGGCCCAGGTTCTGCTCCGGCGGCTGCGCACGCACACACTGTTCCAGTGGAGGAGTGGCCGGAGCCGCTTTTTGGACCTTTCACCCCTGAAAAACCGCTGTTAGGGGCGATTCCGAGCACTGCCCCCCCCACGCCGAATTTGTGGGGTGTGGTGACGAGTGCTGTGAGTCGTGTGGACGCCGGGCCAGGTTCTGCTGGCCCCATGGTGCAGGTTTCCCCTCCTGCGAGCCTGGGTCATCCCCTGGCAGCGGAGCAGGACGGTGCCACGGCTCCGCGGGCCCTGCCTTGACCTGCGTCTCAGTTCCCCCCCGCGCTGGAGGCAGACCGTGCCAAGCTGGCTCCACCTTGCCCCACCTCGGGTTCCAGGGCATCACCTGAGCCTGTGGCTGGGGAGGAGTCGGCCCTGCCGCCGCCTATGACCGCGGCGGCTCAGGGTCCTGAGCTGTTTACTACTGGCTCGGGTGGTGTTGCTGCGGGGGCGAAGCCGGTGGCCTCCACGGGCAAAGGGTCCTGGGTTGCTGGAGCCTCTTCGGCTGGCCTGTGGACTTTGCCCCCCTGTCAGATTTCCTGGGGTGGATTCATGCCATGGGTTCTGTGCTCAGCCTTCCTGTTCCTATCCCTGCGGGACCCAGATTTGCTCAACTTGTGCCTTCTGAGTCTTGTGTTCGCAGAGTGGGAGATCAGATGCGGGGAGATGGTGGCTTCGGGTTCCCCGAGCCTCCTCGTGTTCACTGGACTGCTGTTCTGGCAGCCAAGGACTGTCCTGGATGGGTCTGCACCCTGTCCATCCTTGGTGAAACCCCGTCTGAGGTTAGCCTCCGCAGGCTTCTTGACACTGGCACAAACATCATGATTGTCAGGTTTGTCGACTGGCCCCTGGAGTGACCCTTGGACCCGATGCTGACACATTCAACGCTACGGAGAAACTGAGATTGACTCTTTGTTTAGCAGACTCTGTTGTCCTCTCTCATGATACATTAGTCGCCCTCCGTGAATTGGTGCAGGAACAGTTGGATCAGGGTGATCTGGAGACTTCGACCAGTCCCTGGGACATTCCTATTTTCTGTATCAAGAAGAAGTCTGGGAAATGGAGGTTGCTATAAGACCTCCAGAAAGTTAATGCTGTGATGGAAAGCATGGGAACATTGCAGGCTGGCATGCCTACACCTGCCATGCTTCCCGCTGATTGGCCAGTCCTCATTGTGGATCTGAAGGATTGTTTCTTTACAATTCCTTTGCATCCCGATGACAGACCAAAATTTGCCTTTCTGGTCCCAGCTATCAATAATGCTGAGCCCACACAGAGATATCAATGGAGATTTTGCTGCAAGGCATGCGAAAATTTGCCGGCATTTGCCGATGATATGGGGCTCTAGCCCTCTCTGGAGTTTGCGAGCAGTTTCCTGCTGCTCATCTCTATCTTTATATGGAAGACGTCCTGGTGGCTACACCCATCCAGGATGAATTGCAGCGGATACAGCCTCAGCTGTTCCCTGCCTTGCCTTCTCATGGGCTGCAAGTGACTCCTGAAATAACCTCCCTGAAATTATTTGAGGGTCAAAATAATTTTTGGGATGAGCAGTCCCGCATCAGGAGGTGCAATTTTTTGCATTCAGTGCAGACACTGAATGAGTGATGTCCAGATATTGATGGATTTTTACATGGTTGCGTTCCTATATGGGACTGACCATGACACAACTGTCTCCCTTGTTGGTATGTTAAAGGGGGACTCTGATTTAAAGTCACCTCCGACACTGACCCCAGAGGCACAGTAGGTGCTGGAGGAGGTTCTGCGAGCAGTTTCTGCTCGTCAAGTTTATCACATTGATCTTTCCATTGATGTCGCTGCTTTTTCATTACCACTCCAGATTTGCATTCCACAGGTATCATTGGCCAATGAAATGATGAGTGGCCCAATCCCTTGGATGTCTTGGAAGGGGTTTTTCCTGCCCCGTCAGCCACAGAAAGTGGCAAACTTCACTGAACTTTCTTTGGGGCCCAAACATAGTCAGGGCCTGTGCAAGGACCCACTGTCTTTACTGATGGTTCGTGGAGGACTGGAAAGGCCATTGCTACCTGGAAGGATGGATCTGGGTGGCAGGCTTTGGAGAGTCATGAGGCTGGATTAGCCCAATTGGTGGAATTCCAGGCTGCTGTCATAGCATTTCAGAAGTTTTCCCAGGCACCTTTCAATTTGGCCATGGATTCTGCCTCTGTGACCAAATTGAGAGCCATCCACGAGCAGGTGTTGATGTTTTCACTTTTATTTTTTTGGGTTTTTTTTGTAATAACGAAAGGGTGAGAAATCACCCTGAAATTACAGCCTTCTGATTGTATGGAGTATTGTATTTTCCTATTATTTTTCCTTTTGATTGTTTATAATGTTGCTAGCTTCTTTGTTCATTTTTCTTTTCTTTTTCTTTTTGTTAAAACTAAAAAGGGTGAGATGTCGCCCTGAAAACTCAGCTTCTGATATTGCTGACATAGTTTTCTAAAGACTTTCCCAGGACAGTAACTGCAAACATAGATATGTGTACATTCTTTCTGATACACGTCTTGTGATGGGCATCTCTCACGGCCAGTGCAGTTGGGAAAGTGTTATCCTGACCATCCAATCCCTGGCCGTGGTCAGAAACCTATAAATCCTGGGAAAAGAAATAAACTCTCTCTTCCTTTCACCACACCTCGAGCTGTGTTCATGTGATCTATTCGTATCCAGCGGCAACACCCCCTCTTTTAGTCAAAGCATTTCTTGATGATTCCTAATTAGTAATTTCTCTGTTTCAAAAGGAGCCTTAAAGGAGGCTCGTGACTGCATCCAGGTAACAAATCCCTAGAATTGAGCTAGGGAAGATTGACAGAACCCCTCTGCCAAATGGGGAAAAGGTGTTTATTAATGGATCTTCAAGGATAGTAGGAGGAAAACAAGTTATCTGATATACTATAGTAAAAGGAAGGGAATTGCAAGGCTACCATGCACATCATCAGCACAAACCATAGATCTGTATGCCTTAATAAAAACCATCAAAGTGTATCAAGGAAAGGTAGTGAGTATTTACAGATTCCAAGTATGCGTTTGGGGTGGTAGGTGAGTTTGGAAAGCTGGGAGGAGAGGTTTGTTAACTTGCAGGGAAAAACATTCGCTCATGTGAGCTCAATTTTTCACTTGTTGGAGGTGGTGAACTTATCAAAAGAGGTAGAAATAAAAGATGTTCAAGGACATCAAGGCAGAGTGCTCAGAAGAGACAATAAGTAATCAACTGGTCAGTGGAGATGTTCAGAGAGCAGCACTTCTGCCAGAGGTCTCTGGGATCCTCCCTTTGCTCCCTGTGGCTCAGCTGTTGCCAGGGGGAGGGGGGAAGTGGTGGTGGTGGTGTTGTCTTTTCCACCAGAAGAGGTGGAGATAATTAAAGGTGGTGGGGCAGAGGAAAGAGTTGAGCATTGATTTACAAAGGACAGTGAACACTGGATGCTAGGAGCTCTAACCCTGCAAATATTGGGACAGCTTCATGGGGAAAGTTGTTGGGACTCTCGAGGACTGGCAGAGACATTCTTCAAGATGTACTGCCTTGAGTCTTTTTGTTTTAGCAATACAAGCTATTGAGGGGTGCCTGGCTAAAGTTAATAGCCAGACTACAGAGGAGATTGCAAGGCAGGGGAGTGACCTTGGGCTATACATCCTTTCCAGAGATGTCAGGTGTATTTTGATGAGATGCCCTGGGCAAGAGGCCTTAGATATCCTCTGGTAGTGGTATGCTGGCTGGCAGGGTGGCCAGAGAAGTTTCTAGTCACTTCAGCAACTATTTGATCAGTTAACAAATTTCTGAATATGGGATTGGGAAGGCAGTGGACTTGGATGGGGAAACTCATTTTGCAGGGTATGAAAAACAGAGTTCACTCTTTAGAATTTTTAAAGGTTTAATAAAGGATAAAAGAAGGACAAACAATCCAGTGCTGGGGTGCTTTTGGCGACCGGCCAAAGAGCACGGATGTAGCTTAAAATGATGTTTGCTATATATGTTACATTGCTGGGGTTACATGCATATTCATTAGCTTATACATTGTTGCTCTATTAGGAACGGCGAGAAGAACGACGCAGACTCTCTAGGGAGTCGATCAGGAGAATTTTCTCTCGGTTTATTGCTTTAGATCTTTTTTATAGACCGATACGTGAAAAGTACAGAAAAGAAACTCTTATTGGCTAGTAAACTAACACATCACCATCATTGGTCAGTGGGGTACACCACCCCTCGACCTTCTCTTGCAAGAAAACAAGGAACAGACAAACAGCGCCTGCAAGGCTGTTTTCTGTCTCTGAGGATTGTTTTAATTCCTCCTTATGATTTCCCAGGCCACTTTCTCAGGCAAGACTGAGAAAGTTATGTGGCCTGCAATTTCCACAGACACTATGCTGCCTGCTTCAGAGTTAGCATCCATAATACATTATTCAAGCATTCATTTCAATTTTTGATGTTCTAGGAACTCTCTTGTTTGGTTTTAACCTCTGACTTGTCTGCAGGACATTCTGTAAATTAGGTCCCTATATTTTATTTCTTCCTGTAGTTTTATCCTGTTGGTTCACACTCCCTGATAGTGACAAAAGAGTTGATAAATCCTTCCCGGATGCTTATGCTCTGTTTCTTGTCACTGTTATCACTTGGAGAGGCCAGTCTGCAGACATAAGAAACAGAATAATTGCTTTACACCATTCTCTGAGTTAGTTACATATAACTATTGTAATCTCTATTTTAACATTTTGCTAAGGCCTACAACATATTTATTACACTACTATATGGACTATACAGTGCATACATAAACTGAAAGATTATACAAAGCAGTTAAAAGTAAGTATAAGTTGTACTATATCAAAATACTTGTGATGCAAAAAGCTAATCTATGAATACAAAAGCCAATATTATTTTATCTTCTATAACAAGGAGGATCCTTCAAGAGATTATGGCTGCTTTGAGAAATTCAGTGGGACCTCCATACCCCCTGGCACCCTGAGAATTCAGGTCAAGTAGAAAGGATGAATGGAGGAATAAAGAAGCACCCTTTGAAGCTGGTGACAGAAACTTAAGATGCCATGAGTATGGCTTTTGCCATTAGCTTTGGCAAGAATAAGAGCCAAACCCGAGGGAATATTCAATTATTCCCCTTTGAATTGTTTGGGATTCTTACCCTGTTTGATGGGGTGACTTTACCTTTAAGATAGCTTTGGGAGCTAAGGAAGTTGAAGCTGCTGGTGGCTGATGGGAGTCTTTTCTCCTGACCAATTATCGGTCATTTCTAAGAATTGACAGCAGTTTTGATCATTGAAAAGTGAGATCAACTTGTGAACACCACCTTAAGATGTAAAGCCAGAGTTCTCTTGTTCTCTTTGGTTTCCAGCTTCTGAAGAGGTAACAGGCTCTGTCTCGGCCTCCTCCCCTGCCTCCAGGCCGGACAAGGCCGCAGAGAGAGGGGTGGGGGAGGGGAGAGAAACGGAGCCGGCCAGCCTGGCTTAGTTTGTAGTTTCTACTGCTGGACTAAAACCTGACACCATGAACACTTGCAGCTTTTCTAAGACTTTAATTCTTTTACTACCTAGATAAAACGTACAGTTTACTCCTTTTTCCCAGAGAGACAGAGAGAGAGAGACAATCAACATGAAGAAGACAGTGAAGAAAAGAGTTAAGTTTTAGATGGGGAAGAAAGAATAAGGAGATGCTTTATAAGCTGAAATATTTTTCTGCTAAAGCTATGGAGATGGGCAATAGTGTTCTGAAAAAAACTTTAATTCATGACGGAGTATATTGGGAGGAATGGAGTGTTCAAAGTTTGGATTTTGAGCAAAAGGTAGAGTAATTATGATACAGTGAGGTGCTGGAACAGAGTGAAGCGAAGATTTGAGGCCTTGAGGGCAATGAGAAAACTGTTTCCAGAGAAGCTCAGAGACAGATGAAGAGAACTTTTGCCTTTGAATAACTCATCCTTAAAATGACATCTCGAGACTCATTGACCCATACACACCTCAGAGTGATGTGAAATGGGAGGAGTGAACTGATGATAGGATTTCCGGGTAACTGGCATCAGAAAATTAGAAATCTATAACAGAAATAGCTCTCTTGTGAGAAACTCCATAGATTAGCAGAAGACGACTTCTGATTCTCTACAAAGGCTGATGAAAAGACTCTAGCAGGAACTGGGACTGTTTTAAACACCAAAGTTCCAAAGTTTTTTTGTCTCTGTATTGTCATGTGAACAAGGAAATGGTTAGGTAGTGGGGGATAAAGGAGTTTTCTGGAAGTTTATTCTGGTGTTCTTATTCTTGTAGTTTTGTTAATAAACTTTCTTTATTCCTTTTAAGTTTTAAGCCTGTTTTGCTCTTGTTCTAATCCATATCTCACAGCAAGAAATAAGTAAGTTTTCTAGTAATTTTTTAGTTACTGCTTTAAAACCAAGACACCCTGTTAATTTTCATTGTGGCAGGGAGGTGAAGATGTATATTTAAACCAGTATGTGGCCAGGATACTGTCTTGTGCAATCTCTTTCACAAGAAGGCCAGTTAGCACAGACGCTGCCTTTGGACTTTGCTGTTCATAACATCCAGCCAGGATCACAGGAACAGCAGTTGGGGCAGCTGAACACAGATGGACCGATCACACTCGGGTCAAGGTCTCTAAAGCCCTGGAGATTTTGACTTCTCAACTGGAAGAAAAGGATGGGAAACCTTGACTATCAGTAGCCATGGACAAGGACCTCTAGTGATTAATGGGCTAATTATAACTGTATTTACTTGGCATACCTGGTGCGGAGACAAGACTTAGAAAAATCAGGAGGCGGTGTTTCAAATGTTCCAGGTTGTTAAAAAGGGTTCAGATAATAATAACTAGGGTTTGTGAAGACAAATTGAGAAATAGGAAGAGGAGGGATTGAGAGGAAAAATGTGTGCTAATGTCTTTACAAATAATTTGATGAGTGAATGTATGGGTGTTAACGTCTTTGAAATGGGTCTTAATGTTTCTACTGACTTTGGGCAGGAGGTTTGTTACTGGGCCCAGACAGCCTGACTCCTGAAATAGACAAGGGTCTGTACAAGGCTGAATTTCTGAACTTTGGGGTAAAATAGTAGGTTCAAGGGCGGAATATGTGGAAAGCAGTTCAGGAAGTCTGTCCCTTCTTAGTACCTCAGCCAATTGGGAAAGGAAGAGGGCAACATGTGGCAAAGAGTTTAGGATAAAAGGAGGCTGTGACCTCTGAAACCCCGAGAGTAGGAAAACCCCATGGGCGTGTGCCCTGGTGGACTCCCTTTATTTGAATAAAGTTGAAGAACTCGTCTGTCTCCTTTTTTGGACATAAACCTCTGGCATTTGTGGATTTTCCTGACATATATATACATACTAGTAAAGAACTGTTATTCCTTTTCCTATATCTTTGCCTGAAAGCCCCTGAATCTCAAAGTTATAATAACTTGGAGGGAAGGGGGTCACATTTTCCATTCCGAGGGAGGTTTCCACCTTCCTTGGCAGACACCTGTCTTTCAAACCTAGACACCACTGGAGGGATGGAATAAATCTGGTATAAAGGGGATTACCCCCATGGCCCCTTGAGGATCCAGCTTTCCCTGGACCAGGATTCTTGCTTAGATAAAGTGGCTTTCTAGTTGTTGTGGTCAGCATGACATCTCTGCACACTGAAATGTGACTTTATTTGCAATATAGCTGAAAACAACTGTTAGCCAGCTGTGCATAGAAAAATGTCGGGATGCGACACTGGTGGTTGGGTTCTTTTCCCCAGGAATGAGATTGACGAGAGACAGGCTGTTTTCTCGTGTTCGGACTTGGTTGTTTATTCTTTCCCTATCTATATTACATATATACAGAGTACAAAGAGCTACATACACTAAGATAGAAAGGTGCAAAATGGCTAACAAAGAGCCTCTTGGAGGTTCTTTATATGTCTATTTGTCCAATAATCAAATGACAATTAAGTTATTTTTCTTAGTGACCCAATGACCCGACACCTGTATGCTGCACTGCGGCATTTTCTATTCAATTACTCATTATTGCCCAAAAAACCCTTAGAAGAAGATGAAGAAGGAAGAAGGAGAAAGGGACAACGCCCTAAGTCCTCCATCTTGTCTATTGTTTTCTAAAATAGCTTAAACCTTAAACTCTTTCTCACACAGTGACTTAAGAAAACTCTATCTAACCTACACACTCACATTCCCAGTTTTACTACTTTAAAAGCTGTTGCCATGGTGTTATGTTAAACTCAGTACTCTCTTGGGTGTCAGAGACAGACACCACAGATTAGTGCACACTTTCCATACCTCTGACCCCAGCATCTCCCCCTCCTGTTTAAACCAAGGGCACTTCCTTAGCAGCCTTGTCTATCATCTGTCGGATCAAATAGACAGGGTACAAACACCAGGAGGAGTACAATCAATATGAATATACCCATCCTTGTAAGTTCCCTCCACAATGGTGCAAAGTTCAACCATCCAAACATACCATTTAAACAGACCATCTAACCATGACCCCTTTTTCAACTCCAATTTTGGCCATTCCCTCTTTCAACTGTTGTATGCTCTGTTTTGCAGAGTGGCGTGCCTCAAGCATTGAACATCAGTTAACAAATTACTCAAAGCGAGAGAGGTGGAACGAGATTGCTTACTTAACCAGCAGCATAATCTGTCCAATTGCTTAAAGGCTTCTGCTGAAGCTACTTGAGGCAAAAGGAGAGCTGCTATGAATCTCCATCCATAATTCCATGAGTAAAACTCATCATTGCAATCAGGTGTGTACTGATCAACAAACCTCTTCGCTCTGCAACTTCGCTCTTTTATCATTTTTATGTTGGGTGTCAGCAGAGAGAGTTTTCCAATGCTACATGGACCACCATTAACATTTGATGGAATGGCGGGACAAACTCTACCTCCACAAATGAGAAAATCCCCTTTTGGCAATTGCAATGGAACATGGTTGGGTGGTATGACTAAGACTGAAGTGAAATTACACCAAGATGTGGCCTCCTTGTATAAAGCATGATTTGGAGTGACATCTGTAATTTTGTCTTTGTTTTGTTTTGGCACAGGAAAATTGAATATTATGCAAAAATTCATTCTCGCTGAGCTGAGGATTTCCGATTCTTGGGGCTCATAGGGTGCTTCAGGGAAGAACTTGGTCCAGAGGCCCCATCCATCAGTGGGATTTAGAATGAATCGTGAAAGTTTTGGAGGGATATTTTTTGGAATTGGTCATTCACTCACTGGCAAGCCCACCAAACAAGATGAGGATGGTTTTTCTGGACTTGAGTAAGTCAAGCAGATGGTGTCTAGGCCTGATGCATTGGCCAGAGTCACCCAAACATTTTCTTTAGGTTGACTCACAGGCAAGATGGCATCCCCTAAAGCAATCAACAAAGTGATAAGGCACAAGGGTAATACCTGATTTAGTTTCATGTTCAATGGCCTTATCTCTTGTGCAAGATTCTGAATCTTGACATGATTCACACCACACTTTTACAAACGAGGAGTTACAATACTAACCATTTCCCCCACTTTTTACATGAAACCCAAAGTTGACTGCTTTTGCATGTGGCATAAAAGCTGTTTGCCTGCCGTCAACTGCAATCTCGATGCAGCTCATGTCTGTGTGCTCGCTTCTCTGCTCCTGGGGCTGTCTGCTTGTTTCTGCAGTTGATAAGGTTTCACGCTCTTTGCTAGGAAGCCACTTCTGCCTTGAACCTGTGGAAGCAAAAGCATACCCTTTGCCCCAGGTTATTAATTGAAATGGACTTTAAGTCTGTCCTGTTTCTGGATTTTTGATCAGAACCAAAGGATTTTCCTTTAATTTTGCCTGAGCATTGTTAGAAAAATGTCTGATAATTAGCGGAGTTGGTTCTGCAAAAGAACTGTTCAGAAAATTTAAAATATATAGTTTTTATGCTTTTGAAGCATAGCCTCTGCCTCCCCCCCTATTTTGTTTTTAAAGATGAGATACCCATCTTTTCGTTACAAACATGAAAAACCATTAAAGCAAAACAATACACGTAGAAAATAAAAAACTTAAAGCAATTAGGAATTTGTTAATAAGATACTGTAAGAGACGGTCTGAAGATTCTCTCATCTGTCTCACAACCGTCTCAAGGACAGAGACTGGGACCCTGAATATCACAAGGGACTTGGTTCAGGGGTTTGGGCCTAGCTGAGGTGGTTGTTTGCTAAGTGATTGTTTGCAGGTGGTTGCATGGTACATTGCCCTTGTTCCTGCTGGTGAGCAGAAGCTTGTGCGTGGTAACCTGCGCAACAGGTTTTCCACGACTCATGGCCCTCGTTCCTGCTGGTGAGCAAAGACTTGCAAGATGTGGTTTGCCCTGTACCCTACACCTGCCCCCCATGCAATGGAACTCATCACAATGATCATCAATCTCCTGTTTTTGGTCCTGTGCCCCTCACTTTGCAAAAGACTATAAAATTATACCCCAAACTTACCTTCCTTTGAGATCTCCCCAACAGACAGAAGACTCTGCGTCGTTTGATGGCTGAGTGGACTTCGACGTTGGTAGCTATAATCCCCTTACTCTCTTTTTCTTATGCTTTGCTTTCTCCTCTTTTCCCTCTATCAAATATTAGTGCTGTTGAGCACTCAATAAAGTGTGTTTTGCTGTTTAAGTCTTTTGTTTACTGATAATATTTTGTACTCTAAGACCGACTAAAAGAACCACATCACGAATCCCACCTTGCGGATTGTGACAGATACATAATTGATAAAATATGCAAAATTATAAGAACATTTATTACTAAACATACCAAATGTACTATCATCCCAGAGTCTGCAACAGCTGATAAACTTCAAATCACTGACAAATTGGAAAATTATGTCCAGATAACAATTCTCCAAGTTCACTTTAAAGGTAGATCCATCTGCTATATTAATCAGGTCAAATTGTCAAGCCAAACCAACTTGAATATTGTTTTGATGCAGAATACATCTGGATCTGTTGGTAAATTTTCCATCCAGGTAAAGTCAAGACCTGGCTAGGGCCTAGGCTTTAAACTGGAAGGATGTCCCTAACTTTTCTAAACAAAAATCTTAACAATTAGAATTTAATCAGTTATCCATTATTTGGGTTTCTTTAAAGCTTAACTTGGGGAGTATTGAAAAATCATTAAACTGCATTGGATTAAACCCATAACAAGCTTGTTCAAACAAAGGAAAAGGTTAAAGAATGAAACCTGCGCAGGGTTAGCTATGCAATTTGTTTAACGAAATACATTTTGCAGTTAGAGAATAAAAATAATAGAACACATGAGAAGCTGGCTATATTTACAGTAGTAATACCTTTTACTCAATAATTATATAAAATCCACCAAGTTATATCATACAATGACACATCAGCAGCAAATGTATAAAGAAGATAATATTTTCAAAATATTCAGGCGTCAACAACAAAACTGAAACAAAGTAAACTTTTGAACTTTTTAATATGGTGACAATCATCATTTGTTATGATGATTTAGGGCAAATTTGGGAGAGAACCTCCAATTGGGGGTCCTCCCAGAAAAGCAAATTCAAGAGGCCCCTCCCCCAACTAGTTCAGGAAAAAGGATTTCCTTGGGGAAAAGTGGAAAAAACTGTTTATTTAACAGAAATTGAATAATATTAAACAATAAAACCTCTCGCTGCTTGATGAGATGGCAAGTCCAGAAAAAGTCCTTTTCATATATTTAGCTTGGCTCACTCAGGCTCTTATCAGTCCCTCCGGCGCTGGAAAGTGCCGAGGCCCAGGCCCTGGTGGGCCACAGGCATGAGCTCCTGGGGTTTGTCTGGTTTTTTTCAGTCCAGAGGAGTTTTGAACAGATCCAAGAAAAAGGAAAAAAAATAAAGGGAACTTCTCTGCCTCAGCTATCTAAAAACTAACTAAAAGTAAAAGAGAGCTCTGTCCCACTGTCTGTCTGTGCTGCAGACAACACAGTCCAGGAGCAGGATGCAGGGGAGTGAGTCTTTTTCCTCAATACCAACTGCACACTTCTTCCCCCCGCTTTGCTCTCAGATACAGTCTTAAAGGTGCAGAATTTAATATGCAACATAAACAAGGCAATTGGGGATACAAGCATCATAATGTGGCCCCAGGACATTCCACCTCTTATCCCCATATCATCAACTTATTACCAAAATGAATATTTATTCTAATTCTACAAACAGATACATTATATACAGACAAGGGCAGTGATATTCAGCAGTGATATTTTGTCTCTGTTGGACACGATGTACAAGTGTGGATTCATTGTATACACTAGAACGAGTTGCTAGGAAAAGAAGGCCTTTATTCTCTGAACTTTTCAGCTTTTATAGGGTCTTACGCTACAGGTTTAACATGATTGGTCAAGAGAACACCACCTCTTGTCCCATTGGTGGGACAAGAGAAAAACATGCTATCTACAGTTATACAGAACTGTTTTGAGAAAGTAAGATGGTTTACAAATGTTGTCCTTGAGCAAGAGATCTCCCAAGAAACTTTCCCTTGGGAACAGATCTGCCACTGACAGGCTGTAATTCTCTCAGGCTCAGAGAAAATCAGGTCCACAATATTTATTCATGCTTCTCACCCAACAATCAGATCTCCCTGAGGTACACATCATGTTATCCCATCGTCGCACTATATTAGGAACGTCGAAAAGTACGACACTGACTGTCTTAGCTGCATTGTCCAAGAAAGCCAAGTTTATTATTCTTGATCTTCTTTTATAGACATGTTTGAGAAGATCTGAGAGGTAAAACTCTCATTGGTCAACACATCACCATCATTGGTTAAGTGGAACACCACCCCTTGACTGTTTCCTAAACAATACCTGGAAAGATTGTTGTCCTTTACCAAGGACTGTTTACATTCTTTATCATGCTTTCTCAGGCCAGAGTGAGAAGCCTGTGTGACTTAGTTTCAAACAAGCTCTGTTCCCTGCTTGCTTTTTGCATTTAGCATCCACATTCCATCTTTTTGCATTATCCACCATGTGCAACCTGGTCCCTGAGCAAAGACAACCCCACAAATGGGTTTGTCTATACTCGAAGAAGAATTGATCCAAACTGTCTTTCCTAACAAACCTCTGATATGTACCACTGGGACTTTGTCTCCGTGTACTGTATGCAGGGGCTCAGATTGGGTAGGGCCTGCTCGGTTGGTGGAGCCTTGGGTGTTAACTAACCAGGTGGCCTTTGTTAGATGCTGCTCCAAATTTTTGAAATATCCCCCACCCAATGCTTTAAAGGTGGTTTTTAATAGTCCATTGTACCTCTCTACTTTCCCAGCTGCTGGTGCATGGTAGGGGATATGGTACACCCACTTAATGCCGTGTTCCCTAGCCCAGGTGTTTAAAAGGCTATTCTTGAAATGAGTCCCCTTGTCTGACCCAATCCTCTCAGGGGTACCATGCCTCCAAAGGACTTGCTTTTCAAGACCCAGGATGTTGTTCTGGGCAGTGGCATGAGGCACAGGGTAGGTTTCCAACCATCCAGTGGTGGCTTCTGCCATTGTGAGCACATAGCGCTTGCCTTGGTGGGTTTAGGGAAGGGTGATATAGTCAATCTGCCAGGCCTCCCCATACCTATATTTGGACCACTGCCCACCATACCATAGGGGTTTCAACCACTTGGCCTGCTTGATCGCAGCACATGTGTCACAACCATGGATAATCTGAGAAATACTGTCCATGGTTAAATCCATCCCTCGGTCTCGTGCTCACTTATAGGTGGCATCTCTACCCTGATGACCTGAGGCATCATGAGACCATTGAGCTAGGAATAAATCTCCCTTGTGTTGCCAATCTAAGTCTATCTTTGAGACCTCTATCTTTGCAGCCTGATCTACCTGCTCATTGTTTCGGTGCTCCTTATTAGCCCTACTCTTGGGGACATGGGCATCTACATGATGGACTTTCACAGACAGTTTCTCTACCCTGATATCAATGTCTTTCCACTCATCAGGAGCCCAAATTGGTTTTTCTCTGCATTGCCAATTAGCCTTTGTCCACTTCTCCAGCCATCCTCACAAAGCATTGGCTACCATCCATGAATCAGTGTAGAGGTAGAGCTTTGGCCACTTCTCTCTTTCAACAATGTCCAGGGCCAGTTGAACAGCTTTGAGTCCAGCAAGTTGGCTTGATCCACCTTCTCCTTCAGTAGCTTCTGCAACCTGCCATGTGGGACTCCATACGACTGCTTTCCACTTTCACTTCATTCCTATGATGCAACAGGAACCATCAGTGAAAAGGGCATAGCGTATTTCTTCTGCTGGCAGTTGGTTGTACAGTGGAGCTTCTTCAGCACGTGTCACTTGTGCTTGCTCGTCTTTGTCAGTGAGACCAAAGTTTTCACCTTCCGGGCAGTTTGTAATTATTTCCAAAATCCCAGGGTGATTCAGTTTTCCAATACGGGCATGCTGTCTGATAAGGACAATCCATTTGCTCCATGTGGCATTGGTGGCATGGTGGATAGAGGGAACCTTTGCTTTGAACATCCATCCTAGCACCGGTAGTTGGGGTGCCAGGAGGAGTTGTGTTTCATTGCCTATTACTTCTGAGGCAGCTTTGACTCCTTCATAGGCTGCCAAGATTTCCTTCTGTTGGGGTGTAGTTGGCTTCAAACCCTCTGTGTCTCAAGCTCTATAATCCCAGTGGTCAGCCACAAGTCTCCCCAGGCACCTTCTGCCAAAGGCTCTAGAACAGACCATGGCTCCCGGCTGCAGAGCAGAGCAGGTTCTTCACTTCTGGTCCTGTCCTGACTGGGCCAAGGGCTACCGCATGAGGGATCTCCTGCTTGATCTGGGCAAGGGCTTGTTGCTATTCAGGGCTGCACAGGAAATTGTTCTTTTTGCAGGTAACCAGGTACAGAGGACTCATGATCTGGCTGTGCTCAGGAATATGCATTCTCCAAAAACCTATGGCACCTAAGAAAGCTTGTGTTTCCTTCTTGCTGGTTGGTGGAGACATTGTGTCCTGGGTTAATTATGATGTTAAATTGTATCCCCATTCGTCCACCTAACCCAGAAACAGGTTTTGTATTCTTAAAATTTCATCTAAGAGTAAAAGTAAGTGGAAAAGAAGCACCGAGTCTGTTATCAGAGACTGTACTTGCTCCCCCCGCATCGGAAGTTTTGACTACATCACAGACAAAGAACAAAAGACAAATCGCCTTGGCTTTTCCAGCTAGCCAGAGCAGAAAAGTCTTCCTAGACTGTTTTCTTTTCCTTTCTTTGAAACGAATTGAACCTGCTCTGAACTGGGGACTCGGGAGAGCACTGAGAGCTTGCACCCGTGGACTACTGAGAACCCAGCCTGGGCAGGGTCATTTTCCAGCTCCAGAGGGATTGAAAACAGAGCGAACACCCACAAGAAAGAGACCCTCTGAATTTTGTCACCTTTTCAGAGCGGCGAGAGGTTTTTTAATCTGATATTGTTCATTCTTGTGCTGAGTACTGCTGTGCCTGTTAAATAAACAAGTTTTTTCCACTTCTCTCAGAGAAATCTCTTCCCGAACCGGTTGGGGGGTGGGAGAAAGGGGCCACGTGAGTTTGCTTCCCGGGGAGGGCCCCATTGGAGATTTTCTCCCAAATTTGCCCTAAACCAGGACAAATACATTTATTGGCACCCATTGCGTGGCACGAGAGAGTAGAAAAAACCCTGTACTGATTGTACTGAAGTGGCAATTACTCTGTATTAAGATAAGATAAAGCAGTCCCTAGCCATCCAGCCATGCTGTTTGAATTAATAATGTCTTCTGGGGTGCAGGCCTTCATGTGCTTCTAGTCGCTAAGCTTTTTTGAGGTTTTAATACCTTTATGGTCCCTTGGTTTATTTTCTTATCCAGAACTAGCCCCGGTATTGTCCCTAACACATAGCTTTTACAGTAGAGGGGCACAGATTAGAATAGCTATTGGGCTGGGCCTAGTGATAATGATTTCTAAGAAGTTTATTCAGGCGCTGGAATCTGATCCAGGTATAAAGGATTCATGGGTATGGTTATGCACCCAGTTTGTTAGAGGAGGAGCAGGGGATGAGGCTTTTCAGGCTTTCCTGGCTTTCCTGTCCTTCTTCTCCTCTGAATCTGTTACATCACTATTGGAGAGTGTTCAGTTCCCCCTGAATGTTAAAGAGACCATCTTTCTTGCATTTAATCTGGTAAGTTTCCTCTATATAGTCTTCAGCCTCTCTAGAATGAGGGCTGAAATTTCTAGAAAGACTGATGAGACCCCTAAACCAAGCGTGGAAAATCCTGAGTAGCGTAGAGAACGAGAAGATATGGGCCAAATTCTGAAGCAATTTTCTGACCCTATAGTTTGAGACTTTCCACATGAACAAATTCAAAATCCAGCTGAAGTGGGGAAATACCTGAAAGAGAAGTGTCAGGATGATTCCAAAGAAAAAAAAATCATTGCAGTAGGCTGAGTCCTAGCATATGCTTATCGTACATTACTAGATAATGTAGGGCAGCAAACAGGAGAAAAGGGACAGAGAGATAAATCAACAGTTATCCCAGTTACTCAGGCTGCAGCCAACCTCCCAGTTACAAAGCTGGTAGCTAAACCAGACAGCAAACCTTAACCAATAGCTGTTGCTACTAGCACGAGAAGTGAAAAGTACACAGACAAAACCGATTGACCAGTGGATGATAATAATGATGATGCAGGAAAAAGACCCTCAACACCTCCTAACATAAAATCAAGAGTCAAAGCAACTGGCACAAGATCAGAAGCTAATATTGAGTCCTTTTCCCTAAAAGACCTCGTAGCCCGACAAAAGACTACACTCAACGACCTGATGAATCTATAATTAGTTGGTTAGTCCATCTCTGGGACGCCGCAGGTGAAGCTACAGTTCTGGATGGCACTGAAGCGAGGCATCTGAGATCCCTGTCACACGATCCGGTTATCGACCAGGGGATGATGAGGGGGGCCCCACACATGCAAAAGTCGCAGCTGTAGAAACACGTCTACAGAAATTAGAAGATAAAATAAACAAAATCACAAGAAAGTTAGAGATGAGTATTGAGAGACCGCCAGCTATTCACCAGTCTTCACAGAAGTAATTGTGAACGCCGTTTATTTCTATCTTTAGCACACCTTTTATAGGGTTCTACAGGCTCTGCAGGCAGAGTAAGCTACTATTGGCTAACACACACAGTTTACATTTTTTCTCCTACACACAAGGATATTGTTTTGCTTTACTCTCTCTTCTGCATGAAGGTTTCAAGGACTTTAGCCTTTAATATCACGATTTATTTCAAAGGCTGGTTTGTGCATACAGGCCTTTACTAATATATAAAATATAGCAGCAATTCCCCCTTTCTCTTTTTGCACAAACTAGGCTTTGGATAAGATAACATACAACTTAGACTGTCATCGCAATTAACATTATAAGTAAAGTCCGTCCCCCTTCTAGCACAAGAGACCTCAACCATCCAGTGATGCCCCAGCTGGCAAACCAACTTCCAATGGGGTCACTATCTTCTCTCAGGGCATGTATCCCATCCTGTAGCTGTTGTAGTTGCTTATGGATGGAAGCTGAATGATCAGTAAGATCCAAGCAGCACATGCCTTCAAACTCTTCACCACCATGCCCTTGTGCTAAGAGCAAAAAGTCAATTGCAGCTCGATTTTATAATACTGCATGACATACACTACTCACATCGGCTGAAAGCTCACTTAACATTGTGGATGTTAAGTTCAATCCTTCCTTAGTCTAGCAAGTGAGCCTTTTTAGAGTTGCTAAGCCTTAATTCATTCAGGCTTCTCTTTGACTGTTTGATGTTCTTCATTTTGCTAGCTATATTCAACAATTGATGTAGGCTTGGGTGGAACAAAGTTAGTTTCCCAAGATAACAGGGTCTTCTATGTGGACTAGCAGGAATCTAATTCCATGCTCTATCTCCACAGATTAGGAATATGGAACTAGGTAATCGCTTTGGTAATTGTCCTGTGAGATTGCACCACAAATAAAGGCTTTACTTTCAATGGTAGTAATGAGATCAGCTATAGGGTTGACTGCAGCTCTGTGCCGCATTACTTTGTTAGAATGACTTTTTGTCGGGGGTTCAAGCATTATCCATCCACCTGAGGTATTGGTGAAACTTAACAAATCTAATTCTTCTGAGGGTTGTAACATTGAGAACTTTGATAATTTTTGCTTGCCAACAGGCTTCAAGTTGTCTTAATGTGAAGCCAACAGTGCTACTGCACTCTTGCAACATTGCCAATCGATTCAGTCGAGTCTCATTACTAACTAAACCTTTAAATGCTTGAGGATCCCATTTAGGGACTCCTACGAGACAGGTGCGAAAGGATCTCCAGGTGTGGCTAGGCTCAAACACATTGACCTTTGGCCAGTTCAAGGTGCCAGAGTGACCCATATGTTCTGTCGCTTTTGGATGTTAGTTAGCAGACAGTTGGTCAGGACTATACACATCACAATTACCATAAGCAGTTTGTTCCATGTAAATGACATAATATTTGCAAACTCACAGCTAAAACTTTAACGTTAAATGAACTTTCAAAGATTCTTACACTAGCTCTTGAAGGGGGAATACTTATACTTTATACTAACATAACAATTACTACACAGGCTAAACTCTTTATCTTAAACTATTATCTAACTACCTTTAACACACGTGCTCTGGTATATATGTAGTCTAAGCGTGAAAGCAATTTGCTGAAAGGGTAAACACACAACTACAATTTGCTTTATATATAGTTAGATGGAGTCTCTACACTTCTTAGATCTTCTACAGAATTTCTCTAACATGATTCAGTCCTGAAACGTTCACTGCTCCCGTGATGTCAGCTGGCAGCTGATCGGTGACTGAGGGCTTTGATGTTCAAGTTGTTCTTCAGATCCTTCTAAATCTTAAAACAAAGGATACCTGAAAAATTGGTAGAGACACAACATCATAATATCAACATAAAATTTCTGTTGGCAACTGTCTGTATAGTGTTCAGACACAACTGTGTCCTGACAGGTCCACTTCTGATCCATGTCTGTAGTACCAAGGCTGTGTGGTGACTTCTCTGTTCACTGGATCTCATGTTTTCAGAGGCAGACAGTCTGGTCAGATGAACAAGTGACCTTTTTGAACCTGCCAACAAAACACAGACACTTCTCCCCTTGAAGTTAATGAATTACACTAATCAAATGCTTCAGGGCATCAATTCCCCCCGTTTTATACAAAAAATAAAAATGAGATGTACTTCTGTCATGTACATCAACATTAACGCAAAACCATATACACAATAAATAAAAACCTATAGCAGTTAAAAATCAATCAAATCATAAACATTATTAATAACATATGTAATATAGAACTATCACTAACCATTAAAGCACTGCACCAGCATCCCAAAGTTTGCAAACAAACAGAAACAAAAAAAATCAGTGAAGGATTAGATAACCACCTCCGGAAATGATTCTCCAAGCCCACTTCAAAATTGATCCAGCTGTCATATTAATAGGGTCAAATTGCTGTGTCAAAAAGTGACTCAAATACTGATTTGGTGCAAAAAAACATCTGGATCTGTTGGCAAACATTCTGTCCAGGTAAAGTCAAGGCTTGGCCAGGGCCTTAGGCTTTAAACTGGAAAGATGCCTCTTAACTCATTTTTAAAACAAGGTTCGCAGTAGTAGCAGCTATGAGATGCTTACAGTGCAGCAAACTGTTAAAATGCATTTGTACAAAGCAAATGATCAGAAGCCTTAGGTAACAGACCAATGAAACCATTCAGCAGTTGGTTTAATCTGAAGCCTCTCTCATGGCAGCCGACCCTCAGCAATGGTACATCTTCTTGAAATTCTGGAAACACTGGAAAATAAGAAAGCTATAACAAACAAAAACTGCATAGATTGCAACAAAAAATAGAACTCCCAATGAAGTCAAGGGTGTCACAGACTGCATTCACTTCTATTCATAAGCAGGTGCTCATCAGTGTTCTATCACAACTGTTTTAGTTGTAGTTATCTTCATCTCTAGGAAAATAACTGTACTTTGCAGTTTAGACAAGGGTGTTCAATACAACATAAAACAATTTAAATTAAACAATATTTGAACGTGATAAAAATTAATTATAACAAAAGGAAATAACAAAACTTAACCTTAAAAGAATATCAAAGTTATAAAACTTAACTTAAAAACATTCAAGCCTAAACATAATAAAACTTGACTTTTCTTATTTCTATTAACACTTAATCTATATTAGATAAAAACATAACTTAATCTTATTCTGTGACTGCAAAAAGCAACTAAAAACAAAAGTTTGATATATACCTTTTAAACACAATATAACAATAACATGGATTCACTCTAAAGATTATAAAAATGTAACAAATACATCACAATTCTATGTCATTTAGCTTTGTGAATAACTCACAATAACTGCAAATGTTATTAAAAGTACTTATTCATAACAGAAATTTGCCTAGGATATGCTTAAGTTGGTTAGGATTTTAAAGTGCAGTTTTTCTAGAGAAAAACCACAACAACACAGGATTTGGCAAGTTGCCATTCAGCTTTTGTAGCACTTTTCAGGAACATCAAGTCCAATTCTTAAACTAAAATCCAAAATCCAAATTGGTATATATGCAGTTATATGTGTTTTATATAACAAAAGGACTCACATTGAAATTACCTTATTAAAATTGTGGAGAAAACAAGCAAATAGATAATATATGCTTTAACTAAACTTTGTCTTGTAAAGTTCTCTTAACTAATTATTTTTTAAACCACAAATCTCTTCTGTAGATAACACTAATTGGAAGGTTTTCCTAGAAGCTGTAAATCACACCATGTTTTAACCTTAAGTTCTAAAACCAATTATTGCAAGGCAACTTCTGTTAAACACTTTTTCTCTTTTTTTTTTTTTTTTAACTTTCAAAGAACCACAATAATTTCTCCAGTAAAACTCTAAAAACTGCAATTGCATAAACTCATAATTACTTAAAACACAAAATTAACTCTAAAAGGATATATAAAAACATTTTGAAAACCCAATAAATCATGACTTTTTAACAAACTGGGTACAATCCTGGTGCTTTTCCTTAGAGAAGGAGTGGGGGTGTGAACTGCCCACTCTGCTGCTGCTGCAGCTCTGCTCTTATCTTTCTTCACATTCTCTACATACTCTCGCAGAGAGGAAAAACGGAGAGAAAGAAAAAAAAACCTCACAAAGTCAACTTTAACAAATGCAGTTTTTTCTCTCGATCTCTCTCGTTGTTCGCCGACAGAGGAAAAAGGGCACAATTTTACAAAAGCAGGCCATGTTACACAAAAAGTCTCTCAGGGCCAGGTGGTAACAACGGCGATCATTGCAGCTTATCAGCGTGGCCTTGGAACTTTTCTTGCGCTGCTTCTACCCCCAGGGTGCCTTTGTTCTCTGCTCACACCTCAGTGCTCCCCCATGTCCCCCTGGTTCGGGTGGAAACCAATCTAAATTTGGCTTCTTTTCTTTCAGGGTGGTAAAGATGGAACTTAAATAAGATTGTAATGTTAAAAGTGACTCCAAAAATGAAGCAAATATTTCTGGATGAATCACATCCTGCCATAACTGAACAGATTCTGTTCGTTGTTTCAGCGTTCGCTGTGGAACTTTTTTTCTCATTATTTTCTTCTCTCTGACTCTCCCTCCCTCTCTCCATGGGCAGCATAGATAGGAGTGCTTTTCCAGCAGTGGGAGATAAAGGCATCTGCCGCTGTGACGCAGGTAGAATTACGGGGCTCACAGCCTCAGCATATCTTGCTTTTCTGGGTTTTTTTTAAGATATTAATTACAATCTGCCAAGTTCGACCGAAAGACACAGTGTCCTTGCTCTTTTCCGTAATTGCCGTTTCCCATATCAGAGCCGATATATCAGTCCGTTCTTGCACCGCAAAAAGCAGTTTGGGCACTGCAAATGCCCATGATAATTAGCCCATATAATGAGCATATCCAGGTCCTTTTCCCGGGCTGCTTCACCTCGTTTAATGAGGATGCTAAGAAGCAGTTTATCCACCGCCGCAAATTCCACATCCATGCTAGCAGCAAACCGCGAGAGGGAAGGTTGCGACCCTTCTACTACACCCTCGCCTCTCAGTCCCCCCCAGCAGCCTGAATTTCCACGTTCTACTGCTCCGCGTCTCACCGCGCTCAGGCTGCCTATCTGGTACCCATCCAATGCCGCATCTATCTGCACTGAGATCCGCTCCACCAACCTCGGTCCAAGGCTCCATCCCACTGTGCATGGATCCACTGAAGCCCCCCTGCCTGCAGGGTGTCCCGTTCGGAGCGCCAAATATTAAGAAACCACCAGTTTATTCACCAGTCTTCACAGAAGTAAACATGAACACCGTTTATTTCTATCTTTAGCACACCTTTTATAGGGTTCTACAGGGTCTGCAGGCAGAGTAAGCTACTATTGGCTAACACACACAGTTTACATTTTTTCTCCTACACACAAGAATATTGTTTTGCTTTACTCTCTCTTCTGCATGAAGGTTTCAAGGACTTTAGCCCTTAATATCACGACTTATTTCAAAGGCTGGTTTGTGCATACAGGCCTTTACTAATATATAAAATATATCAACACCTTCTACTGTGAAAACCGATGATAGCCCAGCGTACACCTCACAGAAAGTGCACCAGTTCATGCAGTTGTGGAGTGTCTCGTACAAATTCAGCATTCCACATTCTCCAACTGGCCAGGCCATTGTTGAATGTGTTCATGGTACTCTGAATCAGGTTTTTCAAAAACAAAAGCGGGGAATGCAGGGTGAAACCCTGTGGACTCTGTGTCTAACTCTGAAACAGAAAGCCTGTAGAAATTACAGGCCACATAGTTCTCAGTCCTGCCTGAGAAGCTAGCCTGAGAAATTCATGGGAGTATCCAAAACAATTCTCAGAGACAGAAAACAGCCTTGCCAGGTGCTGTTTGTCTGTCCCTTGTTTTCTTTGCAGGAGAAAGCCAGGGGGTAGTGTGCCCCACTGACCAATGATGGCAATGTAGTAATTTGCTAACCAATAAGAGTTTCCTTTCTGTACTTTCCACGTATCAGTCTGTAAAACAGGGCTAAAGTAATAAACTACAAGATATTCTCCTAACCGACTCCATGAGAGTCTGTGTTGCTCATTTCCAGCCATTCCTAATAGAGCGACAAAACCCCGCAAATTCGATTGGCAAAAGCTTGCTACATGATAAATCACCTCACGGTGCTTCAGAATTCAAATAACCCAGTTGTCTTTAACCATCACATTTCTTTACAGGCTTCAGGCAAGACACATCAGCCCCGAGCGAAAGTTTGGGTGCAAAATTCAGCCACCAAGCAGTAGGAAGGCCCGTTCAAACTTATTGCTTCGGGTCGTGGGTATGGATGTTGTCGTGGTTTTAAACCAATAACTAAGAAAATTATTTATTTCTTGTTGTGAGATATGGATTAGAACAAGAGCAAAACAAGCATAAAACTTAAAAGGAATAAAGAAAGTTTATTGACAAACTACAATAATAAGAACACCAGAATAAACTTCCAGAAAAACCTTTTCATCCCCTGTCTACCCACTATTCCCTTGTTCACATGACAACAGAGACAAAAACTTTGGAACTTTGGTGGTTAAAACAGTCCCAATTCTTGCTACAGTCTTTTCACCAGTCTTTGTAGAGAAACAGAAGTTTCTTCCTGTTAATTTATGGAGTTTCTCACAAGAAAACTATTTTTGTTATAGTTTTCCATTGCCCTAATGTTAGCTGCCCAGAGCTGCTGTTATCAGAGCCCACTCCTCCCATTTTCACATCACTCTGAGGTGTGTATGGGCCATGAGTCTAGGGATGGCATTTTAAGGATGAGTTATTCAAAGGCAAAAAGTCTTCTTCATCTGTTTCTGTGAGCTTCACTAGAAAACAGTTTTCTCATTGCCTCTCAAGGCTTCAAATCTCCCAGCACTTCACTATACCATAATTACCCTACTTTTTACTCAAATTTACACTTTGAACACTTTATTCCTCCCTACATACTTTATCATGAATTAAAGGAGTTCTTTTCAGGACTTCATTGTCCATCTCCATAGTTTTAACAGAAAGATATTTCAGCTTAATTAAAGCATCTTAATTTTCTACCTTTTTTGAAGCTTCTTTTCTTTCCTGTCACTGGTAGTTTATAAAGTCTCTTTTCATGTTGATTACTCTCTTTTTTTCTCTCTGGATAAAAAGATTAATCCGCAAGTCTCATCTGGGTAATGAAAGAGTTAAAATCTTGCCCAGGCTTTTGTAGGTAGTTCTGTGGCCCCGGCGGGTGCAGGAACTGGAGCCGTCTGCGATGGAAAGTTCCTCATGGCTGCTCTGGAGAGTGTAGTCGCCGCCCCAGCCCGCTGCAGGTCTAGAGCCTCTCTCCTTCTTCACTCAGCAGTTTCTAGTGAATTTAGTTACAGCAAAAACCTGCAGCCGAGCCATAGATCGTCCCGGCCCGGCCCGGCAAGAGCCCGGGGAAAACCTTCCGCAGGGCCTGCATCTCCCGGCCGGGAGACGCGGCAGGCCCAGCCCAGTCCCCGCCCGGCCGCATGGCCTGGGCAGGGAACGGGAGGCCTGGAGCTCTGCCACCCTTCACAGCCAGGAAACAAAGAGAGCCCAAGTGCCCTGACTTTACATCTTAAGGTAGGGTTCACAAGTTGATCTCCCTTTTCAATGGTTAAAATTGCTGTCAATTCCCAGTAATGGCCAATAATTGGTCAGGAGAAGAGACTCCTTTCAGTCCCCAGCAACTTCAACTTCCTTAGCTCTCACAACCACCTTAAAGGTAAAGTCACTTCATGACACATGTGTATCCACAGATAGTGGGGTGCACGGGGTACCCACAAAGTGTGACTGACCTGACCTGCAATCGCAAAGGCAGAACTGAGCCAACAGGCAAACCACAGGCCGTAACCAGGAGGAAGGTCATCAAGTAGAGGAACCTTCCAGTGATGACACAGATGTAGAAGATGTGAGTGATCACTCAGAGGGTCCCTCTACAAGCAGGTGTTAAACATCTTGCTCATTTTTTTCTTTTTTTCTTTTTTTTTATAGAAAGAAAGGGTGAGATGTGGACCTGATTTCTCTGAGCCTGTGTCTTCGTTCTAGAAGACAGGTGTCTGCTAGGGAGGGCAGGAGCCTCCCTTGGAATGAAAGAATGTAGACCCCCTCCCTCTGAATTATGATAATTCTGAAATCAAGGGGCTTTTAGGCAGAGATCTGGGGATAGGAATAACAGTTCTTTACTAGTATAACCAGGCAAACAAACAACAATAACTACAGCATTAACAAGAAAACACAAACAGGGACCCCGGGACAGCCTTCTCGGCTGAGACAGGATGGAGGAGAGGCTTTGTTCCACAAACCCCCTCGGGCAGTCAGTCCCGGTGCTCCTGCAGGGCTCTGAGGAACAGTCAGCTGGAACAGCAGGGATGAGCAGAGATCCTGGGCTGGTGGCTGAGGTGTATCAGCTGCTCCGCGGCGGTGCCTGGCACTGCCACACATCCCGGCAGGACAGGGGGTGTGAGGCCAACCAAGGAAGAGGGAAGAAGGAGAAGAAGCAGCAGCTCCTTCTGGGTGATGGCGAAATTCCCTTCTCTGCACGGCAACAGCTCCATGCCCAAAAAAGAATGTCTTTCCCTGAAGCCGAAGAAAGCCAGCCAAAACTGTCCCCACCCTCCTTTTTCCTGTCCCCCTTCCTCCCCTGGGCCTGGCCACTCTTTGTCCTTTGTCGAGCACCCCCTAAGTACCGGTAGTTAGGTTGTCCCCACAACTAATGGGTAAAAATTCCACGGGCAAGCCAGAACAACAACAAAAAAAAGGACACCTAACCCCCAACAGCCTGAGAGAGTTTCAGCCTGTCAGTGGCTGATCTGTTCCCAACGGAAAGTCTCTTGAGAGCGTCTCTCGCTCAAGGTCTGTCTCTGTAAACAATTTCACTTTCTCAAAACAGTTCTGTACAGCTGTGGAGAGTGTGTCTTTCTCTTATCCAACCAATGGGATAAGAGGTGGTGTTCCCTTTACCAATCATGTTAAACCTGTAGCGTAAGACCCTATAAAAGCTGAAAAGTTTGGGGAATAAAGGCCTTTCCTAGCAACTCGTTCTGGTGTGTGCTGTGAATGAATCCACACTTCTACATCATGTCCAACAGCGACAACATATCTCTCTGCTTTTACATTTTTTCCCTCCACTCTTCTTCCCCTCTTTCCTTGATAAAACGAAAAACTTGAAGGTATAGGTGGTTTTAGGGATAGGCAACTGAAGAGGGGAAGGTATGAAGGAAAAACAGAAATTTGGGGGACAACTGGGCTTAACAGTGAACTTGCTAGGATGTTCCTAGCTTTTTGGCATCGCTGTTTTTCCTGGAGTTCTGTTTGGTCTGGGACCTGGTGACAGGGTAGTATACTCTTTGCTGAAACTGTGTTTTGTGACATTTCCATCTCTAGGCGGCGGCTGCTGTCTGGTCCTGAGGTTCTCTGGTAGACTTGGGTGGAATCTTGTTTTTTTTGTCAGGGGCAGTGTTTGTTTGCCCTAAGTAAGGTTTAATGCATTTTCCTGGAAGCCATCTCAGGCCAGAGGGGGCAAGCACATTGGCATATCCCCTCCCCCAGGTTATCAAAGGGAAAGGCCCTGCTATTTGCTGGGTCTCAGGATCTTTGATCAGCACTGGCGGCTTCTCCTCGAGCTTAGCTCAGGTTGAATTTGAGAAATGCCTGAGTACAGGGGGGCTTGGCTCTGAAAATGAGCAATTTAGAAAATTAATGACATAGAAATCTTTACAAAGCCTCTCGACTGGAGACATGGTCTCTGTCCCTCCCTGCTGATGGGCAAGGACTCCTTTGATGGTGACATGGGTCCTTTCCACTACTGACTGCCCTGTGGGATTATGAGGAATGCCTGTAGTGTGCTTCACCCTCCCACTGATTGAAAAAGGTATTTAATTTGTGGGAGATGTAAGCAGGTCCATTGTCAGTTTTTATTTCTTTGGGAACTCCCAGGGTGGCAAATGCCAGGAGAAAATATTTGATTGCATGTGCTGCATCTTTCCCTGCATGGGCTGAGGCAAACACAGCTCCTGAGACGGTGTCTACTGACACATGTATATATTTTGACCTCCCAAACGCTGGGAAGTGGGTAACATCTCTTTGCCAGACCTGGCAGCTGTTCAGGCCTCTGGGGTTGATCCTAGGGATGGCAACTGGTAGGATTGGCAGTTTGGGCAGGTGGCCATGATTGCTCTCACCTGATCTCTGGAAAGATGGAACATGCGCATGAGGGCTAGGACATTTTGATGAAAAAAGGAGTGTGACATTTTGGCCTGACCAAAAATATCTGGCACATTTGCTGTCTCATCTGTCATGGCAAGTGCATCTGCTTTCTTGTTTCCCTCTGTGATGGCACCTGGGAGGTCAGTGTGCGACCTCACGCATAATGTGAAATGGATGTGTCCTGTGGGAGATGAGAGAAATCAGTTTAGAAAGCATCTTATACAAGTTTGGATTAGAGACCTCTTTTAAAAGTGAGTGTTCTGCTCTCATAGCTACACCTGCAACATAAGCCAAATGAGTGATTACATTTATATGTTCTGAAAATTTCTCAAATGCTCCGATGACAGCTGATAATTCTGCCAGTTGTGGAAACCGTTCCACCACCTGGACATCAGACTCCCACTTCTGTGTTTTGGGATCCTTCAAAGTTATCACTGACTTGTGGGAGGACCCAGAGCCATCAGTAAAAATTGTCAGAGCCTTGAGGGGTGTTTTGCTTTGGAGGAATTTAGGGACCAAATTAAAAACCGAATAGAATAATTTGTTTGGGGTAATGAATGGAAATTTGGCCTTGGTAGCTATCCAGAGCAAACTGAAGACTTTCATTAAACTGAAGCAAATGCTCTAAATCTCCAATTGTTGCCAAAGGGAGGTGAATACACATGAATTCACACCCTGCCAGAGATCAGAGGAAAACTCCAGCTTTTTTGATCAATTTTGCCATTAATTCTGGTGTGGTAGAAATTGTTCTGGTTGGCTGGTGATGGGGGAACACCCACTCAAGGATAATTAGAGGGTCTCTCGAGATAGTGTCCCACTGAAAGATAGGGCCATGAAACTGGGGGCCTTACCTAGAATGGCCAGGTTGAAAGGCAGGTTGGGCTCATACCAGTGGGCTTGTTGAGAAGACAAGGCCTCCTGGACCATGGTGATGGAGTCTCGGGTCTCGGGCATGAGGGCATGTGGTGAATCCAGGTCCTCAGTGCCTCAGAGAAGGTTGAAGAGGGGTGTAAGGTCCTCTGTCATGATCCCCAGCAGGGGACATATCCAGTTAATGGAGCCGCAGAGCTGATGGAGGTCCCGCAGGGTCTTTGGGTCATCCCTGATGGTAAGCTGCTGTGGCATAATAATCCACTCCAAGGTCCAAGGTAGGTGAAGGGGCTTGTTCACTGGATCTTGTCCTCCCGGATCTCACAACCTGCTTTTTCAATGTCTTTAATAGTTCTCTTTAGAGTCATGTCCAGGTAACCATCAGTGGGAGCACAGATCAAAATATCATCCATGTAAGTGAAGGATGATTGCCACAGGGAACATTTTTCTGATGGGGGACAGAAAGTGGGCTACATACCACTGGCATATCGTGGAAGAATTTTGCATCCCCTGTGGTAATACCAACCAATGGCATCGTTCTAGAGGGGCTTGTTTTTTTGGGGGAAGGAAATGAGGAAGCAAACCAAGGCACATCTAGGGGACGGAGTCGGATATTAAAGAAGCAGTCTTTAATATCTATGATGGCAAGTTTCTAGTCCCGGGGCAACATAGACGGTGAGGGCAGGCCTGGTTGCAGGGGACCCATGCCCTCAATGACCTCATTAATCTTTCTGAGGTCTTGGAGGAGCCTCCACCTGTCTTTGCTTGGCTTTTTTAGAACAAAGACAGGGGAGTTCCAGGGGATATTTGTCTCTTCCAGGTAGCCCTTGGAGAGCTGTTCCTCTACAAGAACTTCTAAAGCGTGCAATTTCTGATTGGAAAGGGGCCACTGATCTACCCACACTGGGTTTTCTTGTTTCCAGGTGAGCTTAGGAGTACTGGGTGCTGCATGCTCAACAGCAGCCCCAGTTAAAAATCCCTGCAGGGGATTTTTATGGAAGCCCCCCATTGGGGCAATAGGTCCCTGCCTCAAAGGGTAATAGGTGCTCTGACCACAAATGGTCAAATTGTTGCCATCTTTCCCTCAGGACCTTCTACAACATTTCTTTTGCTTCAGTATGAAACTGCTACACCTCCAATCCCTGAGATCATGCCCGCCATGGGCTGCAGTTCCCAGTTGTTAGGCCACTTGGAGCAAGCAATGATGGTAATGTCTGCTCCAGTGTCCAGCATGCCAGGACCGCAGATGTTTTCACCCCTACAGAACAGGCCACACTCTATGATGGGTTTATTTGAACCCACAATTTCTACCCACATAGCAGTGGGGTTGAGGGGAACGTGTTCTGAATAGTCAGGTGGCAATAGAAAGGCTTGTGCCACAGGAGTCTGTTGGTATAGGTAATAGGGAGGATCTGTGCATGCCAGGGAGACAAAAATCTCATCCCCTGGGTATACAAGCTATACTTCTGGAATCACATAAAATTGTTCAGGAGAATTGAGAGGGTCCCAAATAATCAGAATGACCCAGGGACTGTTTTTCAGTCCATATTTCCCAGTTGGTACCTTATGAATGCAGTCATCTGTAAAGTCAATGGACAGTTTGCTCACCAACTGGCGCCTGTTTCCCACCAGTACCGTTCTGTGTGTGAGGTCTGCTCTAGTCATGCTGGCAGTGGAGGAGTACTAGGAGCTGATGTCTGACCTCTCATCTTCTCTGAGAGGGTATGGATAGCTGGGCGGAACGACCTTGGATTTGATATCATAGCATGGGGTCCTGTCTGCGCTCCATGGTAGTTTTTTGGGTGCCATGGTGTCTTAGTTTAGGGCAAATTAGGAAGGAAAACTCCAAATGGGGATTTCCCCAGGGAAATGCCCCTCCCCACTAACTGGTCCGGGAAAAAGAAAAAATTCCTTAGAGAGAAGTGGAAAAAGCTGTTTATTTAACAGAAATTGAGTAATATTAAATAATAAAACCTCTTGCTGTTCGATGAGATGGCAAATCTAGGAGGGAAAAAAAAAAAAAAGTCCTTTTCATGTGGTGTAGCTCGGCTCGCTCAGGTTCTTATCAGTCCCTCCGTCGCTGGAAAGTGCCGAGGCCCAGGCCCCGGTGGGCCACAGGCGTGAGCTCCCGGGGTTTGGCTGGGTGTTCAGTCCAGAGCAGGCTTGCACAGATCCAAGAAAATTGGGAAAAAAACAAACAAAGGTCCAGGGAACTCCTCTGCCTCAGCTAGCTAGAACTAACTAGAAGCCAGAGAGAAGCTCTGTCCCGCTGTCTGTCCGTGCTGCAGACACCACAGTCCAGGAGCGGGATGTGGGGGAGTGATGTTTTTCCTTAACACAAACTGCGCGCTTCTTCTTCCCCCTCTCTTGCTCTCAAAGCCAGTCTTAAAGGTGCAGAACTTAATATATAACATAAACCAGACGATTGGGGATACCAGTATCATAAAGTCACCCCAGGACACATGGGTAAGGTAGGTGTGGCTGTGGCCCTGGATAGGGCTTTTGAGAGTCCAGGGGTGCACCTTGCCAGGGACAGTCTTTAAAGAAATTCCCTACTTCCCCACAATTAAAGCATTTTTGATTATCTTTTGCTACTACTGCAAATGTACCTGTCATGCCTTCCACGATTCCTTTGGTCAAGGTTTGTGCTACTGTGTTTTCTGAAGATGTGTATCTGGCACACGCTTCCACCATTTGCTCTATTGTAGGTTCTGGATAGAATGGGAGTGATATGCGGATAGAAAAACTGTAACTTGCAGAGTAGTTATGAGAGTAGGTATGAATTTATTCAGCGCTGAGGTGCATGGGGGATATCTCCTCCAAAAGCATGTACACCTTGGAGACTTGTTTCTCCCTTTTTATTCTCTACAAACTAGGGTTACACAGTACGTCTAACACATATTCGTTTGCTAACCCCGCCTGTTCCTGCTTCGTATTAAAATTAGTTCCACGCCTACTTGCAGCTGCGCACTGCTCCTTGTTGGTCACTCTGGTGGTCGTCCGGGGGTCTTTGGGGCTTAAGCCAGCAATTTTCCTTCAGCTGAACTTTTCACCTTGTCTTCTTGCACATGCTGCTTTCAGTTCTTTTGACCCCCCCCCCATCGCCCTGAGAATCAGGCCTTTTAATATTGTTTTCATAATTCCTAGCCACTTTCCCAGGAAAGTAATTATAAACATAGATGTTTATACATTCCATTAAAGATATGCCTTTTGATGGACGTCTCTCACAGCCAGTGCGGTTGGGAAGGTGGTAACCTGACTATCCAATCCTGGGTCATTGTCGAAAATCTATAAATACTGAAAGGACAGAATAAACGTTCTTCTTCTTTCATCACACTTTGAGTTGTGTCTTGTGTGAATCATTTCATGTCCGACAGTGACACCCCCTCTTTCCATTTCTTCTGGCTTAGGGGTCCAAAAGAATCCAAGGAACCCCCTCATCCAATGGCACATTTATCCTTGTATCCTGTTTACGCATTCTAGCTACTTATCTCGTCCTGCAGTCTTTATTCTCTTACTGCTCTTATGGAAGCAGTCAGCATTTCACATGGGTTTTGTAGCCCTTTCTTCTACTCAAGGCATTTCTTTATAAATGATTCCTAATTCTTAATTTCTCTGTTTCAGTCCCTCCTTTTCTAGAATATTTGTAAATTCTTTTACTCAGCAATACTGATGTCTTTCCCTTTTTCAGTCTACCTCTGCAGCTTGCCCTCCTCGGTATGTATCCCTCATTGCATTATCATAGGCTGCTGCTAGGGAGGTTAGTACCACTATTCATTTTAACATCCTCCAATTCCAAAGCATTGCAATGGATAGCACCAGACTTATACCTACTAATGTCAGTATGACAATCATAGGGTGGCAAAGCATGTTCAAAATCCCAGTTGCAGCTGGTGACCATCCAAAGAGTGCATCCCACCAGTGATGATTAGTGTCTTGGTTCACTCTTTGTAATACTTTGCTTATCTCTTTTATATTATGTTAGACAGTAACCAGAGTCTTCTGCCCATTTTCCTGAATCTCTTTCAGGATTTTTGCCAAGTCTTGGTGGTTCATTAGCTGTTTTACTAATGTAAGGTTCATTCCAATGGGTGTAGGTGATAATTTATGGTACATTGTGTAGTTAGATCTTATCAGATGGTGGGATGTAACTGGTGTCGAATATGAAAAGTCACACCCTACGATCTTAACAAAATTACAAATACAAAAATTAGAGTGGTTCCTAGTAGGCAAGGTTACATTTTTATCACCTATTTCTACAGAAACACACTCAGTTTTTAAACATACACAGCCTAGGCCAATATATACAAGCACAGTCTTTTGACTAGTATCTGGATGAATCTCAAAGTGGCAAATGCTTTGCTCAGTGTGTAGACATATGTCTTGTGCATCAATCGTGTTAGCCTCACAGATAAACCCTTGTTGTTTCTGGGTAACAAAAGATTCCAAATTCACAGTTTGCCACCTCCCATTCATTATCTGGGCCCATGCTCTATGCTCCGAGGGGTAGAGCACTGTCCTTTCATGATTCACTCCTAATGCAAAAACAGGGTGGATATTGTAAATTGTGGCATTGCGTATAGTCAGTATGAAAGCAGTAGCTATTTCAGTGGTGGGGTCATAAGTAAAATTTATCAGTCCACCAAGACTGAAGTTTTCTTTCTAAATTGTTTGCATTGTCCCAGACAACCTTCCGAATCTCAATTGGAAAAGCACCTTCGCTTCCTTCCCCTATTACTAAAGCAACTATTGATTGCATCCATAATTGTGCCTGTATGCAGCTGAGGGTTAATGACACATTGTTTTGGGCTGTATTTAGTGTGTTTATTATTAGCTTGTGGTCTTGGTCCCCAGCCTCCTTCCACTTCGGTAATATTTTGGAAACTTTCCATTGGTTAGTTCCTAGAGCTAATAAAGAGGATTGTAGGGGCTGTTTCAGTTTTGTCAAATTACTTGTGGCAGTGGCTAATTTATTCATTAATATTTCAGAATCTATTCCATTTAAGACCCTCAATCCTATTCCTAATATTCCAGTTAAATATCTTCTCATTCTGCCCCTGAAGTGTACCTGCTTTTGTAACCATGTTGCCCAGCCCTCAGATGATGTCCTTAGGAAAGAGGAGCAGGCTGGCTGAATCTCAGAGATGTTAGTTTGCATTAGTAATTCAATATGCTGGAGAGAGTACTCTGGGTTAAATAACAGTTGTTGTTGTCCCGTATTCCTTATTACATATAGGCCAACTTAATAAATCTTAGGTTCAATCTTAGGTTCAGTTTTAGGTGGTGTGGTCTGAGCTTGGGTTACAGTTGATTTGGTTGTTGCAATAGGCACGGCTTTTATTTTAAATTTGAATGTTAGCCCTTTAGCACCACGACTCCAAAGGCAGACCACATCCACCGTCTGTACCAACATAAAATTATACCAACAATCCAATTTACTTAGACCATCACAAACTTCCCAGTGCTTGTCTGTAGAAGTTGAAACACTAATTTGAATTGTCTTTTCATAGTTAGTCCCATTAATCATCCAGCATCCTACCCTGACTACTTCTCCTATAGTCCCTTGAAGGGTCCATAACCTCTGTCTTTGCCATTCTTGCTTTTCATATACCCGGTTTTCATGCATAACCACAGTTGATAGGTTTAAATCCTTTATATCAGGATAATTTCCCATGGATCCAGTGTACTGAATGAAAGCTTGGGACCAAGGCCATTTAGCACTTTTCTGGCTAGAGGTGCTTTCCAATTCTTGGATTACACTTGTAGCTACAAGCAAAACAAACAAAACAATTCTATTTACTGGGTTTCCGTATGCTAAATTATGGAATATTCCCAACCACAACATACTCATTATGCTCGAGGAAGTTTTAATTTCAGTTCATTGTCACCCAGGTTTACTTTCTGTTGGGGAGGATGAAACAGGGAAACCTTATGAATATGATTGTTTAGCAAAAGATTCTGAAAATATGAAGCCTAGAATCGAAATAGAAATGAAAGCTCGCTTTGAGTCTTAAGATACTGAGTACTAGTTACTATATGACCAAAGAACAATAACTTAGTCAGCTAAAGGAGAATCCCTGATTGATGAAACAATGTACTGTAGATAGAGAATCCAAAGGTCAAGCAGCAAGGGAAGAATTTGTAAAGCTTTTAGAGTTTGAAATGTAATGCTGTATGGTAATGTAGTAGTTCCTATAGGCTATATGTAAATTCTTTAGTGGGTGTGTCTCATAGTGATTGGTTACTGGGAATTAGAAAATTCACTATAGAAAAGCATATATTTGATTGTAACAAGAACTTCTCACTCTTCCCACCCTCTTAACTCTCTTGTGTTCTCCCCATGCTCTCTCGCTCTCACTCTTCCCACCCTCTCTTGTTCTCCCCTCTCTCCTAAGCCTCCCTTGTTCTCCCCACTCTCCCTCTCTTACTCTTGTTTTCCCTCCTCTCTCTCTTTAACGTCACTTCTCTTACTCTCCCCGCTCCACTCTCTCTCTCTCCCTGACCACGTGGACACCGGGGCTGGTGGCAGACATGGGTCTCTCCCTCTCTTTGCCCTTATAATAAATTGCTTATACCCAAACAGCTTGACCCTGGAGAAGTCTCACACCGTGAGCGAGTGTTTTGTACAACAATAACTTTCCAAGGGGCTTCTGGAGCCTTCTTCACTCAAGAATGGTGAATCCAGATGCTCTGTTCCTTGATCTTAACTGCAATGAAGGTGGTGAGGAGCACCTGGAACGGTCCTTCCCACTGTGGCTCCAAAGTTTTCTCTGTAAGAAACTTAACATACACATAATCTCTAGGCTGTATGTCATGCACTGACCCATCCAGCCCTCTGCTCCAGATTCCAGCCACATGTTTCTCAATTGCTTTGAGCTGCTTGCCTAAGGTTATCATATAGGCAGTCAGCCTTTCTTCTCCCACTTGGGTAGACAATCCCTTTTGCACACCATACGGTCTCCCATAAAGCATTTCAAAGGGACTTAATTTTAATTTGGCTCTAGGCTTGGTTCAGATCTGCATCAGTGCCAGTGGGAGAGATTTAGGCCAGGGTAAATTAGCCTCTTGTCCCAGCATAACGATTTGCTGTTTAAATAAATGATTAAATTTTTCTACTTGGCCACTTGACTGGAGATGATAAAGGGTATGGAGCTCCCAGTCTATGCCCAGGTGTTGGGGGTTAGGTGTCCTTTTTTTTGTTCGGGCTTGCCCGTGGAATTTTTACCCATTAGTTGCGGGGACAACCTAACTACCGGTACTTAGGGGGTGCTCGACAAAGGACAAAGAGTGGCCAGGCCCAGGGGGGGGGAAGGGGGCAGGAAAGGAGGGTGGGGACAGTTTTGGCTGGCTTTCTTCAGCTTCTGGGAAAGACATTCTTTTTCTGGGTCGCGGAGCTGCTGCGGTAGAGAGAAAGGGAATTTCGCCATCACCCAGAAGGAGCTGCTGCTTCTTCTCCTTCTTCCCTCTTCCTTGGTTGGCCTCACACCCCCTGTCCTGCCAGGACGTGTGGCAGTGCCAGGCACCGCAGCGGATACACCTCATCCACCAGCCCAGGATCTCTGCTCATCCCTGCTGTTCCAGCTGACTGTTCCTCGGAGCCCTGCAGGAGCACCGGGACTGACTGCCCGAGGGGGTTTGTGGAACAAAGCCTCTCCTCCATCCAGTCTCAGCTGAGAAGGCTGTCACGGGGTCCCTGGTTCTGTTTTCTTGCTAATGCTGTAGTTATTGTTCTTTGTTTGCCTGGTTATACTAGTAAAGAACTGTTATTCCTATCCCCAGATCTCTGCCTGAGAGCCCCTTGATTTCAGAATTATAATAATTCGGAGGGAGGGGGTCTACATTCTTTCATCCCAAGGGATGCTCCTGCCCTCCCTAGCAGACACCTGTCTTCTAGAACCAAGACAGATTTTGGCAGTGGGAGAAAAAGGGCATAAAAGGAATAACAGTTCTTAAATAACCTAACTTTTGTGTACTGGATTTAGAAACCTTGTTAAGTAGAACCATGTTGTTTAGCTTACCCAGGTTCGGGGGGGCATGTGGTTGTTAGCGTTCAGGAACACACATAATCACGGAATGATTATATGAAGGTGCTTTATTGAAGAGCTCTGGGTGTCAGGGGTACACATACCCAAATCTGACCCCATTTGGTTTTGAGTTGAACATGTTTTATACACTGTCGTTATACAACTTACATATTAATTATTAAACTTACATTGTTCTATTGTATACATTGTTTTTACCCAAGCATGAATTTCTCGTGATCCCCCTAGCCCCCTAACATTGTTCCTCATGTTCTTTAAACAATTATTATATCTAATCACATTTAACAATTGTATCATTTATCATATACTGACTATACAGATGCAGTTTGACCTGATCTTTAGCAAGCACAAGGCCTAACATTTCTCAGGGCCTACTTTTTCCAGGGCTTTCCAAACCTAACTTTCTTTCTAAGTCTCCGAATTTTCTAAGATTTTAGAACCTTTTACTACCATTCCCCCCTTTGAAAGCATTTTCACTTCACTATAAGTGCAAATGTTTTCACTTGATAGAGTTCTTTGTTTCTGAGTTGATACTTGGTGTTCTTCGAATCCTTGATTGATGTAAACGTTGTCCTGGATGCTGTCACAAACTGGAGAACCAGAAGGTGGTGGGTGTGGATCTCGTGTCAGTGCCTTTATTATTTTCTGGTTCCAGGATGTTTTCTTCTGTATTTCTCCTTTTAAGATGCTGTAAACTAACCAAATTGCTAAAAATAGAATTAGTAAGATTATCACACTCTCAATGATAGATTTAATCCATGAACTCATATTCCACCCTAACCCTTTGAAGATTTTGCCTAACCAATTTATAGTCAAATCCTTTTGCTCTTCCTGTGCTCCATGCTTTATTTGTTGCAACTGATTGATGTCATATTCTACATCTGCAGTTACATTTGGAGTGTGGATGCAGCAATGATCAATCCATCTCCTAAAAAAAAAACCTCACACACTCCATGTTCTTTTAGGAATAGTAAATTGTAATTGTACGTTTAGTTCTTTAAATCTTTCCCGGGTGACTCTTGCTAGTCTATCTACCTGACCTGTTTCTCTATTCTGATAGTTTGCTATCTGCTCTAGGGCCCACCCAAATTTCACTCTACTAGAAGGTTCTTGCCAAGTGTTATCTTGATTCTATTCCTATCTTAATCTTTCTTAGCTATGCCTGTGTCTAGCCACTGAGTTGATTTTGCCATTGTTAGCATCCGTACCGAGATTAATTTTTGCTTTAGCAATTTTAACAATGCCTCTGCACCCCAATGACATTTGTTATGTTTAATTTGTAGAACTTCTCTCATTATCAAGGGGGTTAACACTATTTGTCTTTGTGCAGTTACATACCACTCTTCTGAAATCTTTTGTGCATTTAGCAAATGTCCCAATTTCTCATCTTCTACTGAATATTTCAGTTTTGGCGGCAAATTAAATTGAGATACATTAACTTTTAAAGGTATCAATGCCATTGTTGTTTGCACTTCTCAAGCAATCTGTCGGGCTGTCCAGTCTGCTTTTCGATTTCCCTTTACTCAATTCTAGTGTTCTGGTTGAGGCAACCAGTTCTGCCCTCTGGGCAGATGTATTTAGTGATAATGCTTTTGCCTCCACTATTCTATTGACTGTTGTTACCGCATATCCAACGTATCTGGTCCTGTTCTCCACGAAGCTGCTTCCGTCTGTGAATAGTTCCCACTCTGGTTGCTCTAGTGGGATGTCTTCCAGGTCTTCTCTTGCCGAATAGCTGTGTAATAAATAGAGACCCTTTTGTTCGCCTAAACATGTAAGATACGATGCTTTGCAAAACTATGCTTTGTGTAATAGGGATGAGGTTGAAGGCTGCTGCTGACGTCTGTATAATTATGAGAACAGCCTTGCAAGCTCTCTTGAATTCCAGAAAGTTAAGCCACTCAGATAAGCCTTAAAAGGAGAACAGTGAGGAAAGGTCAAAAGAGGAAGACTCCTGATCTTCATCCTGCGACCACCAGAAGGCAGAAAGCGACCACCAGTGACCGGAGGCACATGCGCAGAGACACCCGAGAAAGGACACGTAACCCGGAAGCCGGACCACTTAAAAGGGAAGACACGGAAATCGGAAGCGCGGCAGCCAAAGGAGCAGAGACTCCCCTGCCGCCCAGCACTGATTTTTTTTGCTTATTGCTTGCTTGCTGTAATTAATAAAATTTTTACCATATCACTCTCTTGAGTGCGTTCATAACAATTTGGTGCTGTGACTCGGATGCAATCTGTAGGACAGATTCTCGGCACTACCGGGGGGGCGCCCCGCTATTATTTAGCGGCCCGGCGGAGGGCCGGTTTCTGCCTCGGTTGCACCGACGAACCTAAAATTAAAGCAATAAGCAAAAGGGAGACCTGTCGACCCCTTAAAATCTGTGCACAGAGTCCGGACGAAGACGCGGGACGTGGGACGCGTGAGTATAACGGGGAACCGTTCGGTCGGGGTCGGGATCCCGGAGTGCGGAGACGTGGTGTGTGTGTGAGACGGGGACTGGCAGCCAGATTCCCCAAGTGAGAGCGGACCCTTCATTAGTGCGTCTCCCATTAGCCCGCGAGGGCGTGGGCCACGAACAAGGGGAAGCGAAAGAGACTGTGTGATTTGGAAGGCACTCCGGAAGAATGGGGCAGGGGAAAAGCAAGCCCCCTGTATCTATTAAACTCCCACCGGTACCTAGAGATAGTCCGTTAGGTCATATGTTAGAAAATTGGCAGTATTTCCCGGGAACAGAAAATAAAGATAAGGCGAAAATGATTCATTATTGTGTAGAAGTATGGGGAGGAAAGGAAATTTCAAAGAAGGTATTTTGGCCTATATTTAGATCAACCGAAGATTGGGTTAGACAAAAGTTAAATTCCTGGGTAAACAAAAAGATCCCCTTTAGTTCAGAGGAAAGTGCTTATGCAGAGATCTGGGTAGTAAATCCCAAGGTTTTTATATTTAAGCTGACAGAGAATTCGGAGGAGGGGAAGAGAAAGAAAAAGAAACCTTGGAAAGAAAATACTTTGATAATTCCCCCTCCATTTGTACCACCACCTCCTCCACGGGTCCCTCCCCCTCCGAACCCCGAGGAGGAGGATTTAGATGTGCCAGATGTGGGACTGTAGAAAGAAAAGACACTTTAAGAAAGAATGTAGAGTAAGAATCCAGGATGAAAAGATGTTTAAAGAAGATTAGGGGGGGTCAGGGGCTCTTTATTATGGGGACCTGAGAACATCAGAAAGAGCCCTTGATAAAGTTAAAAGTGGGTCCCCAGCACCAAGAAATAACATTCTTGGTAGATACTGGAGCTGAGAGATCAACAATTCAGTTTTTACCTAAAGGATGTAGTATATCCAAAGAAACTACTATGGTAGTAGGGGCAAAGGGGGAACCCTTTGAAGTGAGGGTTATTAAAAATGTGATGATAGAATCAGAGTCAAAAATTGAGTTGAGGAATTTTTTTTGTTAATACCAGAAGCATTAAGAATAAAGTAGGAACAACACACCCCTTGGCACCCTCAAAGTTCAGAGAAAGTGGAAAGGTGGAAAAGATGAATGGAGAAATAAAGAAGCAACATACTAAGCTAGTAATGGAAACAAAACTATCATGGGTCAAGTGTATTCCACTGGCCCTTCAGAATATTCGAACCCAGCCAAGGGCAGATTTGGGAATTTCCCCTTTTGAGATGCTATACGGTATGCCCTATAATATAGAAGAAGTTCAAACACATCCAAATGTGAGTGATCAATACATCAATGAGTATTTGATAAAATTAATGAAGTTTAAAAAAGCATTGTGAGAAAAAGGGATGCTAGCTCAAAAACCACCATTAGATTTTATATTGCACCAGGTACAACCCGGAGAGTGAGTGCTGATAAGAAGTTAGAAAGAAAATCCCCTAACACCGAAGTGGGAGGGGCCGTATCAAGTCTTACTAACAACTGACTCTGCAGTTCGAACAGCGGAAAAAAGGCTGGACACATGCGAGTCGAATAAAAAGACCTGTGAAACCACCAAAATCTAATAACTGAGAAGTGGGTAGCCCGGCTGGGACTTGAGACTTAAGATATCCTGAACAAAATAACATCCCAAAACTATTAATCTGCTTAGAAACTTATGAATAATAAATTCCATAAAGGCTTTTATATAGAATATAAGATACCTCCATCTAGTGGTGAAGAAATATATAATAGAGGTGTTAAAATAGGCTGTACGTTATGCCAAAATTGTTACCCTTTTGTCTGTTTTAAATGTATATGTGAAGAACTCTGGTGGACCCACTGTCATAGAGGCTACCCACCAAGAGGCGTGTGTAACTCTTGCTACACTGCCCAGAGGGACCTCACTGATTAGGCTCTAGTAACTAGAATACAAGCAGGAAAATTTGAAAAAGGATCAGAGAAGTGGTGGGCCATCTACTCAAAAGGAGTCAATCCCTTGTATTATTGTTATCATCCAAACGAACCTACGCCTTTTGTAGCAAATATAGTAGCTGGGTTGTGCAGACGGTGGCTCCAGAAATTAGGGTGTTATACCCCTTTAATAAAGCATAAAAGTTGGGAAAAATACATACAAAGAATTAATAAAAGAGGAAATAATTCCCCTCCTGAAGAGTACTCATGCTGTCGAGAAGATGGTACACCCCGTGTCCCGAGGCAACCGGGTCGACGAGGGAGGCAGAGGAGTAAAAAAAACGTGGAGGGAAGCATTCCAATATACATAAGACCAAAGGATCATGGTTCTGGAAATGCCACAAGAGTGGGAATGAGACAACCCAGCGAAGTAATTTCTGGGGAATCCAAATTGACACCTCACAAAGGAAAAGCCTCTATTATAGTAGGGGAAGCCAATGCTCATTAAAGAAGTCAGTAACAGTTATAATCTTAATTAGCACATTTAATATTAGTACAAGCAAGACTCCCGAGCCCTTCAATTGGTCCTTAATCCGATGAGAAGACCAGGTCGTTATCCAATCACAGATCACCTCTGAAGCCCCTAGCTTTCAAGTTACACTAGACTCTCTCATTGAGTGGAAGAGTACTAGTTATAAACCGCCTGGGTATAAGGTACTATATATGTGCCCAGCTTCTAATCCAGGCAGAGGATATTGTAATTACCCTGGCGAATTTTATTGTAAATATTGAGGCTGTGAGACAATTTCCATGGGGTGAAAGGTACAGAACCCAGATAAGTATCTAAAGGTTAAAGGAGGTCCACACGGATGCATAAAGCCCTGGATAAGTCCCTCGGGAGCAGTAATATATGTTGAGACTTGCAAATTTCACTACATCAATATAACACAATCCCAAGACCCTGGGTGGTTATTAGGATGAACCTGGGGTCTCAGGGTGTGGGAACCCGGAAGGGATCGGAGAGTGTACATTCTTATAAAGAAAGAAGTAGTTCCCCATGATTCAGGATTTGTTGGACCGAATCCAGTGGTGTAGGGATCCGTAGACCCCAACGTAAGGAATCAAAATAACCATTCAGAAAAACTAGAAAATAGCACCCAAATAACAATCACGATAAGGACACCCCAAGAATATGGAAACAAGGCTTTTTGGAAAATTTTGCAAGCTACCTTTAAAGTGTTAAATGACACACACCCAAATTTAACTAGAGAATGTTAGTTATGCTATAACATTAAACCACCCTTTTATGAAGCCATAGGCTCCATAGCAGAACCAAAAAGAGCAAACGGCACTAATCCTGCCACCTGCTCATGGAAATCAGAAAGAGAAGACACCCCAGGAATAACATTATCTCGAGTTACTGGAAAAGGAAAATGTGTGAAAAATGTGCCCCCAGATAAAATTCATTTATGTCAAACAAAACTACAGATTAATGACCCTCGTAAGCCAGCTCAGTGGCTAATTCCAGCACCTAATACTGAATGGGTTTGTAACATTTTAGGAATAACCCCATGTGTTTTTATAACAGCCTTTAATGAAACCTACGAATTTTGCATACAAGTTATAATAGTTCCCCGGGTTATTTATCATTCTGAAGAATATATGTATACACAAATCTTAAGACTTATGTTTGGACCTTGTATTTTTAACAAAATCATTAGCATTGTGAGAAGCAGGTTAGAAGCAGCTCACCTTATGCTAATACGAGCCAAATATGAAGCCTTAAATGAGGAAAAGACAGAAGATTATTTAGAGTTAAAAGAGAACTACAAAGATTTAACGAACAAAAGTAAGAAATAGAAAAAAGGGAGAATTGTAATAAATAGAGACCCTTTTGTTCGCCTAAACATGTAAGATACGATGCTTTGCAAAACTATGCTTTGTGTAATAGGGATGAGGTTGAAGGCTGCTGCTGACATCTGTATAATTATGAGAACAGCCTTGCAAGCTCTCTTGAATTCCAGAAAGTTAAGCCACTCAGATAAGCCTTAAAAGGAGAACAGTGAGGAAAGGTCAAAAGAGGAAGACTCCTGATCTTCATCCTGCGACCACCAGAAGGCAGAAAGCGACCACCAGTGACCGGAGGCACATGCGCAGAGACACCCGAGAAAGGACACGTAACCCGGAAGCCGGACCACTTAAAAGGGAAGACACGGAAATCGGAAGCGCGGCAGCCAAAAGAGCAGAGACTCCCCTGCCGCCCAGCGCTGATTTTTTTTGCTTATTGCTTGCTTGCTGTAATTAATAAAATTTTTACCATATCACTCTCTTGAGTGCGTTCATAACAGCTGTACTCTATTACTTCTACACAGTCATGCTCTAATGGGCCTTCTTCAGTTGTGGTACCTAGGAACAAAGCTAGATTCAAGAGGTTAGTTGTCTTTAGTGTGACATCATCCTGCCCAGTCAGGATTACCTGGAATTTCATCCTCCTGCTTGGAGATAGCCAATGGCCCCCCTTTTGTTCTAAAACAGTGGTTACCATATGTGGCATGTAGACATTTATGTGTCTACCCATAGTGAGTTTCCTAGCTTCTTGTATCAGCATCACGGTGGCTGCAACTGCCCGCAGGCATGAAGGCCGTCCAGCACTCACATTGTCAAGTTGTTTGGAAAAGCAGCCTACCAGCCTTTTCCAGCTTCCCAAACGTTGGGTCAGTACTCCCAGTGCTAGGTGTAGTTTTTCATGCACAAACAGCTGAAAATCTTTGGATGAATCAGGCAGTCAACGCTGGAGCAGTTACCAATAACTCCTTTAGTTTGGGGAAGGCCTCCTTCTGTGGTTTGCTCCAGGTAAACAGCTGTGTCTTCTGGGCTTCATACAGGGGTTTTGCAATTAGTCCATAGTCCATGATCCACAGCACCACTCTGTCATCCCAAGGAAAACTTGTATCTCATGTAGGTTCTGGGGTTCTGGAATAGCACAAATAGCTTGAATGGGATTAGTACCCAGCTTACATTGCCCTTGTGAGATTTCACATCCTAGGTAAATCACAGTTTGTCGGGCAATTTGTACCTTTTCTTTAGACACCTTATATCCTCCCATTCCCAGTTGATTTAAAATTTCAATTGTTACTTTTATGCAGGTTGTTTTCTCTTCTGTAGTTGTCAGTGTATCATCAACATACTGTAACAGCAGGTATTGTTCTCTGGTACTTGCCCATTCTCAGTTCCTTCGCCAGCTGACTTCCAAATAGTGTTGGACTGTTCTTGTATCCTTGTGGGAGTCGTGTTCAGGTGAGCTGAGTTTTCCTTCTGTTTTCTGGATTTTCCCACTCAAAGGCAAACAGTTTCCTAGTTTCTTTGTCAAGGGGTATGCAGGAAAAGGCATCTTTTAAATCAATTACAGTAAACCATTTATATTTCTCTTTTACGGATGTTAACAATGTGTAAGGATTAGCTACCACTGGGTAAATATCTTTAGTTATTCCATTATTGCTCTCAAATCCTGTACTAGTCTGTATTGGTCAACACAAAGTTTGGGCTCTAGTGTTGACTACAGAAGTAACAGGTGCATGTTTAGGACCCACTATTGCTGTAATCAGTATGTCTCCAGTTTTGTTATTTCTAGTGAGCATTTTAAATGCAACTAACTTCCACCTCTCTGCTCACCCCTAAGAGGCAGAGTTACCAGTTTCCCTGATTCTGAGGCTGTTTGGGCTCCACTCCCAGAAGCTGAGAAGGAGACTGCTTTGGCTCACAGCCCAGAGCCTGTGGAGGTGTTCTGGGTTATACAATGGGGCATTCGATACAATGAACCTGGGACAGTGCCAATTAGAGACTACTTTACTCAAATTTTAAGTGATAAGCCACCCATTATGTTTTTGGAGACCCCTTTCTTTATCTCTAGTGACCACTAACACTGGTGATTAGAGATTTATTTTCTTTCTTTTTTTGGGCTTTCATTGAGAGAACCAATGTATCTAACACCCTTTGCTTTCTCTGATTTTTTTTTTTACAGGTCCATAATTTCAGTTTTCACAGGTGATTCATAACCAACAATTAATTTTCTTTTGTGTATCATTTGTAAGCAAGCAGCTTTCTGAATATTTTTCAGTAGTTGGTTGGGGGTACAAACTATAGCAATAAAGTCCCCCCTTTCCAAGGGGTTAAGCCCCTCTGCCCAGTAAGCTGCGTGCCGAGTTAGGGACCATGGGTTATGTCTGTTTCTTCCATGTCCTTAGTACCCACTGGATTCCTGTTCTCTCAATCAAATTTGATCACCTCCAGTGAGACACTCAGAATACGTATTCTGTCTCTGACTTGTGAGGGAGATGCCTGTACTCCCTTTTTTCTCTTTTTTTTCTATTTTTTTCCTCTTTTTTCTTCTTTTTCTTTTTTTTTTCCCTTTTTCTATTTTTAGTGGTTATGTGCAGATCAAGATCCTTATCATTGATATAGTTATATTCTGTTTTAATTAGAGGTTTTGAACTAGGACAGCAGTGTTCCCCACAATTTTATCCAAGTTAGCTCCTTTTGAGGGTAAATTTGATTAATGAGAGGAGTTTCCCTCTCTTGTTTCTTTTAGCAAGTCAGCATTTTTTAAATTTTTTATGGAGGGCTGCTCGCAACAGATTGATCTTACTTCTTTCTTCATCTAATTGTTTTTGCAAAAATTTAACTAGGTTTTCAAGGGAGTCTATTGTAGTTTTTGCCTCACTTCTTTACTTACAGCGAGTTTCTATAGTTGCTGTAAGACAAGCTCCCAAAACTGAGCAGAGTACAGTTTTATTTTTGCCCAGTTTAAATTTTGTTTCATGTTGTAAAGAACACACTCTATCAATCACATTTTCCAAATTAAATCAATTATTAAGCACCAACTTTTCCCTCCTGGAGAAGGTCTGGCATTGTGTTTTGCTAATTATCTTAGTCTTATGTAATTCTTCCCCAAAGTTACCTTGTTTCCAATGTGCTAATATGCACCCCAAAGGAGAAGTACCCGGTATAGGAGCATAGCAGCCCAAAACCCTTCTCCATGTTGCAACTACAATGCACCAAATGCCGAACCTGCGACGCTTTCGCAATCGTCTTATGGACGGCACCTAGGCATTACCAAGAGGAATTCCTTTAGCCCAACCATGCACAGCTTTCGCCGCGTCTAACTGGCAGGCACCCAAACCAAAATAAAGCACCTTACGTTTCTCTCCCAGGGATGTTGTGAGCCGCGGAGACGGTCGCAGCCGGATGGGCTCCCCGAGAATCCCTCGGTGCCTGCTGGAGCATGATCGGGTTGCGAGCAAGCTCAGCAGCACTCACAAGGTCCCATCTGGGGTCGCCAAAATGTTAGTGTTCAGGAACACACATAATCACGGAATGATTATATGAAGGTGCTTTATTTAAAGAGCTCTGGGTGTCAGGGGTACACATACCCAAATCTGACCCCATTTGGTTTTGAGTTGAACATGTTTTATACACTATCGTTATACAACTTACATATTAATTATTAAACTTATATTGTTCTATTCTATACATTGTTTTTATCCAAGCATGAATTTCTCGTGATCCCCCTAGCCCCCTAACATTGTTCCTCATGTTCTTTAAACAATTATTATATCTAATCACATTTAACAATTGTATCATTTATCATATACTGACTACACAGGTGCAGTTTGACCTGATCTTTAGCAAGCACAAGGCCTAACATTTCTCAGGGCCTACCTTTTCCAGGGCTTTCCAAACCTAACTTTCTTTCTAAGTCTCTGAATTTTCTAAGATTTTAGAACCTTTTACTATCATGGTCACAGCTATATTTCTCCCATTTGCTGCACCTTACTTAAATATGGGTCCTATAACTAAGGCTACTGTGGCTATTATCCAGTTTGTTTTGTGGATTGATAAGGTGAGGAATTCATGGATGTTTAACGCCCTCTGGACGGCGGGCTCATGGATTCAGAGCTGTCACACACTAACTGGATGGTTTTCGGGTTACTTTAATAATGGTACCTACTGGGAGAAAAAGACAGCTGGGGAAATTTTCTCCCAGTCTCACCCAGTTCCTTGGGCCTACCCCACCAGTTTTCGAAGGGTTAAAATATTCTCTGGATGCTAATGACATCATACAGTGGCTGGTGTTGCTGATAGGCCTGTTCTACTTAGCCTTCAGAGACAAAGGGAAAGAGGTGGGGGATGCTGCTCCAGAATCTGGCACAACCCCAGAGACAGGGAGTGTTGCTCCAGAACCTAACACAACCCCAGAGATGGGGGTGCTGCTCCAGAGCCTGCCTCTGCCCCACAGCCCACGTCAGAAATGAACCACCCAGAGTGGGTGGGGATTTTGGTGAAGGAGATACGTGAGATGAGCCAGAAGATAGATTGCATTTCCTCAGCTGCTGGGAAACCCTCCCCCTGCCTCAGAGAGGGAAAGTCTGATGGTGCAACAGTGGAACCCACAGACGTTACAACCGTCCAGGTTCCAGCTGAACCACGAAGGCAGTCACAGCCAGCAGCAGTTGCCCCTGTGGAAACGAGGAAGTCTAAGATGAAATCACAGCACCCTGTTGATAAGGATAAGAAAGGAGGGTCCTCACAACCCACAGGGGAGCCAGAAGTTGAAATCATCACTGAGTCTCTGACATATGACAGTCTCCGTAACTTGCAAAAAGACATTGTGAGGTGGGGGCGTGAGGCTTATACAACCTGGTTACTTCGGGTCTGGGACCTTATGGGTACAGGCGTGCAGCTGGATGGTGGTGAGGCAAGGAATGTGGGACCCTTGACCCAGGACTCAGGTGTGAATCAGATATTCGCCAGGGAGCCAGGGCCCCTTTCCCTCTGGGAGCGGCTTTTGACGAGTGTAAGAGAGAGGTTTGTCCACAGAGAGAGAATGGAAGAGCACTATCGTAGAAGGGACTGGAAAACCATTGAGGAAGGGATCCAACAGCTGAGAGAAGTGGCGATATTAGAGGTCCTTTTTGGGAGGGGTGGACAGCATGATAATGACCCCGACAAAGTCAGGTGCACTGGGCAGGTGTTGTGGAGTCTGGCAAATCTAGGGCCACGTGAATACACCACATTTATTGCAAGGATTAATGCCGATAACAACAGAGAGACGGTAGGTTCTGTCGCCGCCAGGCTTAGAAATTTCAACAGTATGGTCCATGGCCCGCAGCAGGCTCGGATTTCTACTGTGATTAAGGAACTCAAAGAGGAGATGAGGGAAATGAGGGAAGAGATGAGGAAGAGCAGTTCCCATATGGCACCAGTGCGATTCACAAGCCCAAAACTCCAAGCCCAGCGTCCCCCAGCTAGAGAGAGAGGGTACACCCCACAAGCTGAGCTGTGGTTCTTTCTACGTGACCATGGGGAAGACATGAGAAAGTGGGATGGGAAACCCACTTCTGCCCTGGCAGCACGGGTGCGTCAACTCAGGCAGGGAAACACTAACCAGAAAAGTTCCACTAAAGTAAAGGTAGCCTCAACCTCCCGTGACCAAACTGCCAGATATTACAGAAAAGAGGATGATTCCCTTGAAGGCACCTCTAGCATGTATGCCCACGGAGGAGAGGATGACCAGTGCTAGAGGGGCCCTGCCTCTAGCCAGGAAGAGGCATGGGAAAACCGGGTCTTTTGGACGGTGTGGATCCGATGGCCTGGCACATCAGAGCCACAAAAATATGAAGCTTTAGTTGATACTGGTGCACAGTGTACCCTAATGCCATCAGGACATGTGGGGGCAGAACCTGTTTCCATTGCTGGGGTGACGGGGGGATTGCAGCAATTGACTCTGTTGGAAGCCGAGGTGAGCCTGACTGGGAAGGAGTGGCAGCAACATCCCATTGTGACTGGCCCAGAGGCCCCGTGTATTCTGGGCATAGACTTCCTTCGGAATGGCTATTACAAAGACCCAAAGGGACTCAGGTGGGCATTTGGAATAGCTGCTGTGGAGGCAGAGGACATTAAGCAATTGAATACCTTGCCTGGACTATCAGAGAACCCATCTGCAGTAGGACTCCTGAAAGTAGAAGAACAGCAAGTACCAATTGCCACCTCGATGGTGCACCGCCGACAGTATAGGACAAATCGAGATGCTGTGATCCCCATCCACAAGATTATCCGAGAACTAGAGAGTCAAAGGGTGGTCAGCAAAACCCACTCACCCTTCAACAGCCCCATCTGGCCTGTGCGCAAGTCTGACAGAGAATGGAGATTGACTGTGGACTATCATGCATCGAATGAAGTGACTCCACCGCTGAGCGCTGCCGTGCCAGACATGCTGGAGCTACAGTATGAGCTGGAGTCCAAGGCAGAGAAGTGGTACGCCACTATTGACATTGCTAATGCATTTTTCTCCATTCCCCTGGCAGCAGAATGCAGGCCTCAGTTTGCCTTCACGTGGAGGGGAGTGCAGTACACCTGGAACCGACTGCCCCAGGGGTGGAAGCACAGCCCCACCATCTGCCATGGACTGATCCAGGCTGCCCTGGAAAAGGGTGAGGCTCCAGAACATCTACAGTACATTGATGACATCATAGTGTGGGGGAACACGGCAGTGGAAGTATTTGAGAAAGGAGAAAAGATCATCCCGATTCTGCTTGAAGCTGGCTTTGCCATCAAGAAGAACAAAGTCAAAGGACCTGCTCGAGAGATCCATTTTCTTTGAGTAAAGTGGCAAGATGGACAGCGTCAGATTCCCACTGAGGTCGTAAATAAGATCACTGCAATGTCTCCACCTACCAGCAAGAAGGAAACGCAAGCTTTCCTAGGTGCCATAGGTTTTTGGAGGATGCACATTCCTGAGTACAGCCAGATTGTGAGCCCTCTCTACCTGGCACCCCGACTACTAGTGCTGGGGTGGATGTTTAAAGGAAAGGTTCCTGCTATCCACCACGCCACCGATGCTACATGGAGCAAGTGGATCGCCCTCATCACGCAGCGTGCCCATATTGGAAACCCAAATCGCCCTGGGATTTTGGAGATAATTACAAACTGGCCAGAAGGTGAAAACTTTGCTCTCACTGATGAAGAGGAGCAGGAACAAGTGACACGGGCTGAAGAAGCTCCACCGTACAACCAACTGCCAGCAGAAGAAACATGCTATGCTCTGTTCACTGATGGTTCCTGTCGCATCGTAGGGATGAACCGGAAGTGAAAAGCAGGTCCTTTGGAGGCATGGTACCCCTGAGAGGATTGAGTCAGACAAGGGGACTCATTTCAAGAACAGCCTTATAAACAGCTGGGCTAGGGAACATGGCATTGAGTGGGTGTACTATATCCCCTACCATGCACCTGCTGCTGGAAAAGTTGAACGGTGCAATGGCCTGCTTAAAACCAGCTTGAAGGCACTGGTGGGGGAACTTTCAAGAACTGGGAGATTAATTTAGCAAAAGTCACATGGTTGGTGAACACCCGAGGTTCCACTAACCGAGCAGGCCCTGCCCAGTCTGAGTCCTTTAAAACGACAGATGGAGATAAAGTTCCAGAGGTACATATGAGAGGTATGCTGGGAAAAACTGTTCGGGTTAATTCTGCCTCCAGCAAGGACAATCCAATCCGTGGGGTTGTCTTTGCTCAGGGACCGGGTTGCACTTAGTGGGTGATGCAAAAGGATGGAGAGACCTGGTGCATACCTCAAGGGGACCTGGTTTTAGGGTGAACTACCCATGACACTGTGCTTGTATCTGTATCTGCATGTACATATGTATATAGTTAAAGTAGTATGTGTTCGTGTATAATTTAAAGGTTTAATATTTGATGTAACATTTTGGTATGGGAAAAAATTTGGGGTGGATAGTGTTGGGGGTTAGGTGTCCTTTTTTTGTTCTGGCTTTACCCATTAGTTGCGGGGGGAGGGGGGGGGTGGGGGGGGGTGGGGGAGGGGAAACTTAACTGTGGTACTTGGTGGGTGCTCGACAAAGGACAAAGAGTGGCCGGGCCCAGGGGGGGAAGGGGGCAGGAAAGGAGGGTGGGGACAGTTTTTGGTTGGCTTTCTTCGGCTTCGGGGAAAGACATTCTTTTTCTGGGGGGGGGCGCGGAGCTGCTGCGGTGGGGAGAAGGGAATTTCGCCATCACCCAGAAGGAGCTGCTGCTTCTTCTCCTTCTTCCCTCTTCCTTGGTTGGCCTCACACCCCCTGTCCTGCCGGGACGTGTGGCAGTGCCAGGCACCGCCGCGGATACACCTCATCCGCCAGCCCAGAATCTCTGCTCATCCCTGCTGTTCCAGCTGACTGTTCCTCAGAGCCCTGCAGGAGCACCGGGACTGACTGCCCGAGGGAGTTTGTGGAACAAAGCCTCTCCTCCATCCTGTCTCAGCCGAGAAGGCTGTCACAGGGTCCCTGGTTCTGTTTTCTTGTTAATGCTGTAGTTATTGTTGTTTGTTTGCCTGGTTATACTAGTAAAGAACTGTTATTCCTATCCCCAGATCTCTGCCTGAAAGCCCCTTGATTTCAAAATTATAATAATTCGGAGGGAGGGGGTCTACATTCTTTCATCCCAAGGAAGGCTCTTGCCCTCCCTAGCAGACACCTGTGTTCTAGAACCAAGACAAGAATTTATTCTATAATCAAAATACAATTGCAAAAAGCCACAAGCAAAAGTCAGATCGGCGCTGAACTGGGCGAACAGCATTGGGTGAGGCAGGGAGGGGCTTGCTAGCACTGCTTCACCATGCTTCACAAACTGCAAGTCTCCCAGGGTGCTTTTTTATGTTTTCAGGCATTTTGGGGGTCACTTGGAATACACTTCTTGCAGACAAATATTCATGCTGTTTTGGGTGTATAAGTTGTAATCTTGTTGGGTTTCTTTGAAATACACTTCTTGCAGAGGAATATTCATGAGTGCATATCGTTATAATCTTATTGGAAGGAGGTTTCTTGGAAATATGCCTCTTGCAGACAAATGTTCATGTTGGCCTTGCTGTATATCACTATAATCTCGTCAGAGGAGGTTTCCTGGAAATATGCTAGGATTCTTATCAGACAAGATTATAACTTTAGCACGAATTTATGTATGTATCACATTTAAGAAGGGTATCATAAACTTGGAAAAAAATGTCCCTCTGGGGGCAGCAATGTTGGTTTCCCATCCTCAGTCTTCCTCCCACCCCAAGCAGTATAAAGGAAAACAAAAAGGAAAAGCCCTAAATGCATTTCACTTACAATGTATGTTCATGCGCTCGTTCTTTTGCTGGGCTAAAAAAAAGCTGCTTGGATGAGCTGGTTACTCTCCAGCCAGTCCTTGGGGGTTTTCTTCACTCCCCAGGTGGTCCACAGGAGTTCCTGGCTGGCCCCTAAGAGATTCTCTGCTAGGACACAGGGATATCTCGTAAGGGAACTGGCTTTCTCTAAGGCGGCTTCCCTCCTGCTGCTGCTGCCAGGAGATTCTCTTCCAGGGGTCCTCCACCAGAGATCCCTGTTCAGGAGCCAGTAATTACTGCTGGCGGGTCCATGGGATGCAGCGATCCCGCACTTCTCCCTAGCTGAGATTGTGATTTCTGCTCTGAACCTTTAGCAAGGCTGTTGTGAGAGAAAATCAGCTCTTTGGAGCAACGCAGAGGAAAGAGAGACAGGGCTTCCTGTCTGAGAGGAATGATGGGTTTGTCTTTAAAAACAAGCTGTGGGTCTGCTGATAGATGAAACTAACACTGAGAGTTAAAAGAAACAATGGGATGGATTCCACTGATTGATGAATGGAAAAGGATATTTGCCTTTACAGACTGTAGGTTTGCTGGTAAATAAAATTGGATATTGAAAGATGAAAGAGAAAACGGGGAAACACCATAAATTCCATAAGAATTAAAAATTAAGAGGGAGGGTTATACATTAGAGGGGAATCTTAGGTGTCAGGCATTCCAGGAAGTCTGTAACTCTCAAGTACCTCAGCCAATGGGGAAAGAGAGAGGGACATGCAGCTGGGAAATTAGGATAAAAAGGAGGCTGCGCCCTCCAAAAATTGAGAGACCCCAGAGGAATGCCCCATGGCATCTCCCTTTATTCAAATAAAGTAAAAGGACTCCTCTGTGGGTTAATTTTCCTGACAGTATCTGATCTCTTGGAGACTTTTAATTGGGTTCTTTGCCCCAAGAAATCTGCGAAGCAATGCCAAGGTGCTTACAGAGAAGCTGACCTTTTATGCCCTGTAGGTCAGGGCAGTTCCAAGGAGATAACCAATGAGAAACATAAAATTAACATGAAATGGGAAACTTCCTGGGGACAGGTGGTTCCTAAAAGCTCTCTTCCCTCCACGGAGGTATGGGTGTACTGTGGGCTGGCTTACTGTCCCCCACATTGCACTTCTATGCAGAGGAGTGCCTAGTGCCGAGTGTGAACAAGCGAAATTAAGAGCCAGAAATCAGGCATTAAATTTCTTAATTTCTGTAGGACACAAGGAAGTAGACAGTCCATGGATAGAAAGTGGGTGGCAGGAAGCAGTGATCAATTCATGAAAAGCAGCAATAATTAAAATAGTGTGTGAGGAACAGCATTTTGTCCCGTGAGCCTAGACAGTACCCAAAAAAGACTGAGAAAATACATATAAAAAGTGTAGAGTCAGATTTGCTTGGAAGTTAAGAAAGAAGGAAAAAAACAGGTGTGCAGATAGTGCCAGGATAAACTGGGGAAATGGGACACAAAGCAACCAAGGTGAAAACCCCCAGGGGAAAGGAGAGCAGGAAAACATCAATAGATATACCTCCAGATAGTCCCCTAGGGATAAAATTAACAGTGAGAACATAATCCTAACACGAAAAATAGAAATAAAATTCAAATGATACATTATTGTATGATAAAACAGACTAAAAAGGAGATAAGATCTGATCATTTATACTGGCCAAAGCATGAGTCCTTTAAGAAGATGTGCCAAGCTTTGAATATTCATGTGAATGCTAAAGAGCCATTAAGTCAGGAAGAAAGCGATTATGCTGCCTGTTGGATGGGCTAGGCTTCTCTGGGAGAGGCGCATATGTTTAAATTAAAAGAAGAAAAAAACTGGAATCTCTTAGATTACCTGCCCCCTCCACGTCTGCCAGCACCTAATGTACTCCCTGACAGACCTACTTAAAATACCAGGGGAAGAGTGGTCCAGTGAGATGAATCAAAAAATGAGAACCAAGTAGTGGGACTACACCCCCTTCAGGAACTACCATTGGTAGTGGCACATGGAGGAATCGGATTTGTAACTGCCCCTCTTAATTCCTTCAAAGTGAGAACATTTTAAAAAGAATTAAAAGGTCTACTAGAAGACCCTATTGGATTAGCAGAACATGTAGACCAATTTTTAGGACCCAATGTTTATACCTGGGATGAAATGCAATCTATAATAAACCTTCTGTTTACATCCGAAGACAAATTATCCAAACAGCAGGTTTGCAGGTATGAGAAAAGGAACATACACACAGATTCCATGAAGATCAGAAAACACCTTTCAGTGTTGACCTAATTGGGAACACAATAACCCCAGGGGAAGGAAAAACACAGATTAGAGAACATTAATTGTCAGGGGGATTACAGAAGCTGCTCCACTAACTCAGAATTCCCATGAGACATTTGGGGAACAACAAATGAAGGAAGAGACCCCAACTAAGTGGTTAGAGAGATTAAAAAAAATATGAAACAATATTCAGGTATATAGCAAAGACTAGGGGTAAAAACAAGGCTCTTTTCTGGAGTCACAACTTTAATTAGATGTCCATGGCAGGAGAAGAGGAAAAGGGATATAATCATATCCCACGCTGCTTTTTAAACCGAGGGAGAGAGGGAAGGAAGAACAGGTTACAACCAAGAGGGAAGATTCAAAGGGGAGGGGTGACCGGGAAGGAACTAACATCTTACAGATCAGAGGGGGAGCCCCAGGAAAATACAATGCAACACCTCACCCTTTTTAATTATATAAAATTAAAAGAAGGGCTTTGGGCTTATTTTGATACAGAACACGAGTTTGTCCACCACTCGTGATTGGCGGGCCGGTTAGGTTGCTTTAGGTCCACTAGTTCTATGTGGTTGACTTCTGAGGTAGAGTGGATTAAACTGCTGAGGGCTTTTAAAATCAAGCAACGAATAATCACGAAAGCTAGAACTATCAGGAGCAGAACAACAAAAACCAACAGGATTGTTTTAACTATCGAAGTCTACCATCCTGTGAGTCCGCAACCTTTGAACAGTTCACTAAACCAGTCCTCGGCTTCTTGCTTCACTTGTCCAATCAAGTTTTTCATCTCTCGGAGGGCTACGTGGTCGTTGGGAGCTTTCGAGGTCAGGTTTAGGCAGCAAAGTCCTTCAAATTCCTGGCATTCATGTCCATGCAGCAGCAGAAGGAAATCTATGGCCACTCGTTTCTGGAGCGTAGCCTGCCCGGTGATCTCCTCATCTTCGAGGAGGGAACTAAGGGCGGTGGATATTAAGTTGGCCTGTTTAACCACCCAGCACTCTGGGTGTCCTAACTCACCTAGTGCTTTGGCAGCTGCAACCCATGGAAGAAATATGGATGCAGCAATTCTTTTTGATTTTGCCCAATGATAAATTTCAGAATCACAGTTTGGGTCCAAAATATCAGCACTTCTTTTGTGGACTTTGTCGGTCAAATTTTCTTTCCGAATCCATTTAGTACTTTGGGTTTGGTTGGGTGCTAACAGGGTCAATCACCCTATGGTACATGGCCCTCCTCAAAGCTGAGATTTGATCTCTGCACATGCTCTATCCCCACAAATCAAAAATAAACCTTTAGGTAGGTTTTTTGGATGTGAGCGGAGAGGATCGTCTGCTGTGATGTGACTTAGAATACTACACCATTTTTTAGCTGTGAATTCTTCTCAATACCGTAGTATGTGGTTATATAGTTTCGTATCTGACAGCGAGTTCTAAGTGAAGTGGACACAATAAGGTGCTGGGGAGGAACCCAGTAGCTCAAATTCTTGGGGTTCCTTATCTGCTTTGGGCAGTTTTGGTAACCACTCCTCCACAGAGTTTTTAACTACTACAGCCCGCTGCCTACGACTTTCACGTGGCCCAACACTATGTGTTTTGGGAACTGTGTTAGGCCTGTGAGTGTCAAAGCTGGATGGAAATTCTCCCGCCTGCAGTGAGATCCCTACCAGGCAGGTGGACATAGGGTCTTTTGCTGCTGCAGTGGACAAGCAGATATTCTCTTGCTGAAGTGTCTGTGCCAGGGTCACCCAGATGTTCTGTCCTGGCTTAGGGAGGATCCAGGCAACTGTCAGACTGCTCAGCACGAGCAGGATGACAGCTGGGGTAGGGCTCATCATGGGTTTGAGTGTGAGGTAGGTTTTTTCTAAAAGAAAATAAACAAACATTTTTAAAGCATATTCACAGTCAGGGTATGCAGGTCAGAGAGTAACCAGAGGCTAGGAAGGTTTCCTCTTGCTCTTTCCAGCAGCGTCTTCTTTTGGAAGCAAATGCCACTTGTTTTCCATCTCCTTCTGCTGGGGCTGGGTTTTTGGGAACAAAAGGCTTTACCCACTTCTGAGGTATCCATCGGGGGCCTCTAGGGGTGGACACACACGCGTAGCCATGCCCCCAGGTGACAAGTTCATAGGGGCCTTTGGTCTGCCAGATTTCTGGTGAATGCTGTGACAACTTAAATTGATCACCACTGTTAAAATGCTGAGCCACCGGGGCACTCATGTTTTCAAAAGAACAATTCAGAAAATTTATGGTAAACATGGCTTTGCAAAGCTCTAGCTGTGGTGACATCGACACTGTCCCACTGCCCTGCCTGGCTAGGACTTGTTTGAGCATCTGGTGGGTGCATTCAATGACAGCTTGACCTGGGGGGGAGTGGGGGATGCCAGTTTTGTGTTCCACCCCCTACTGCTGGACAAATTCTAGGAACTCCTTGGACTTATACGCTGGGCCATTATCAGTTTTAATTTCCCAAGGGATCCTCAGCACTGAAAAGGCTTGTACCAAGTGTTGTTTGGCATGTATAGCTTTTTCTCCTGCATGAGCAGAGGCATACACTGCTCCTGAGTATGTGTCCATGCTCACATGTATATACTTAAGGCGACCAAAACTAGGAATGTGTGTAATGTCTGTCTGCCACACTTCACAGCTCCCAAGGCCTCGGGGGTTAACCCTGATACCCAGCGATGACGCAGCCTGCAGGTGGCAACTGGGACAGGTGGCCACAATGGCTTTAGCCTGACCCTGTGTCAGCTGGAACTGATGGTTCAGTCCTGGCTCATTTTGATGGTATTGCTGGTGGCTCAACTTAGCCTGCTGGAATACATCTGGAAGATGTACCTTTTCAGCTGGGGCAGCAGGGGAATCAGCTTTGCGGTTCCCTTCTGCGATTTCGCCTGGCAAATCTGTATATGACCTCACATGCATCACATAGAAAGGATGCTCTCAAGTGGAAACTAAACAAATTAGTTTGGAGAGCAACCTAAAGAGATGCTCATTCTCGATGTCCTTGAGGATTGCCTGCTCTGCTCTGCACTACCCCTGCTATGTAGGCCGAGTCGGTAACCAAATTGATCTGCTCCGAAAACTTCTCAAAGGCTCTTACGGCCGCAGCCAGTTCGACTACCTGGGGTGACGCCTCCACAAATTCAACATCAGCTTCCCAGTGCTGAGTCTGAGGATCTCTCCAAGTCATCACCAACTTGTGGGATGTCCCAGATCCATCAGTGAACACTGTAAGAGCTTTGAGCTACCTACAGCTCCTTTTCTCATGAGGAATGAGGTGGAATTCCTCATTAAACAATTAGTGTGGTGGTGCATGGACTGATTATGTGCCCACTGTAGCTGTCCAGAGCTAACTGGAGGTTAGCATTGCTCTGCAGCAAATGGTCAAACATCTCCTTGGTCAGTTTCTCAGGAGAGGTCATTTCCTCCCCAGAAAAGTTGACCGGGAGGTGAATACATACAAAGTCACAACCAGCCAGTTCCCGCAGCCTCACCCTGGCCTTTTGGATCAGCTGAGCCATCAGCTCTTGCAGCTTGGCGATGGTTTTGGGTCTTTGATGGGAGAGGAAGACCCACTCTATGATTAAGAGTGCATCTCTCTGCCCCTCGACCCACTGGAATATCAACCCATGTAAGTGTGGTAGTTTCCCCAGGACAATGAATTTGAAAGGAAGCTCAGGCTTATAGTGGTGAGACTGTCTCTCTGTTAAAGCCCTTTGTGCTTTTTCAATTGCGGTATTTGCTTCTGGAGTCAGTTCCCTGGGAGAAAGCAGTTGTCTCTCCCCCTTCAATAAATTGAGCAGGGGGTCCTACGTCCTCATTACTGAGACCTAGCCAAGATCTGACCGAGTTCAATGACCCGCACAGGGAATGGAGATCCGCTAGGGATTTGGGATTACTAGTGATTTCCAGTTTCTGCAGAACGATGGTCCACATGGTGAGCTCCAGGCCCAGGTACTTCCAAGGTGGCATCCTTTGAACTTTGTCCTCCTGCAATTGGAATCCAGCAGAGGTTAAAACTTTAACCACTAGTTCATGTGTGCGTTGCAGTATAGTGTCATTGAGGGCGCACACAAGCACATCATCCATGTAGTGTAAGATGATGGCTTCTCTTTTTTTAGTGGGTACAGGGGACAGCAATGAGGCTACATACCACCGGTAGATAGAAGGGCTGCATTTCATCCCCTGAGGTAGTACTCTCCAGTGGTACCGTTTCGTTGGGGCTTCTCAGTTGACCGTGGGGACTGAGAAAGCAAACCGTGGTGCATCTGCTGGGTGTATAAGAATTTGGAAGAAACAGTCTTTGATGTCTAGGACCGTCAATTGCCAATTTTGTGGGAGCATTGTCGGAGGGGGCATCCCAGGTTGGAGTGACCCCATGTCCTCAATTACTTTGTTTATCTTCCTCAAATCCTGAAGGAGGTGCCACTTATCTTTCCCTGGCTTCTTTATTACAATGACCGGGGAATTCCAAGGGCAAGTTGTTTCTTCTGTGTGGCCTTTGGCTAACTGTTCCTCCACAAGCTCTTCGAGTGCCTTGAGCTTTTCTTTACTGAGTGGCCACTGATTTACCGAGACTGGATTATCATCCAACCACATTAAGTTTTGGGTACGACACTCCACAGTGGCTGCCTCTAAAAATCCTGGGCAGTCTCAGGGATGGTTAGTTTGACTCCCCATTGGGACATGGTGTCTCTCCCTCACAGGGGACACTTGCAGTCGGTGACAAATGGACGGACACTAGCCAATCTTCCGTCCAGGCTCGATCTGAACAATGCTCTTAGAGACTTTTGCCAATTTTACCCCTTCAACACCTTGTATTTTGCCCTCCATGGGTTGCAAGTCCCAATGTGAAGGCCACACCCTTTCAGGTATGATAGTCACATCTGCCCCCGTGTCAATCAACCCTTCCACATGGAGATGCTCTGATCCGTGGGTTAGGTTGCATCCCATGATGGGTTTATCCTCATCAACCACTTCTGCCCAGTAGACTCCTGGCGCTTTGTCATCTACTGGTGACTCAAACCCCCAGAGTGGCCTGGCTAGGTCAGTGATGAGGTTTCTCTTCACTCTAGTTTCGAGCCAGCATATGTTTGTGGAGTTCACTGATGTTCTTCAGGAATTCAGGTCTATCAAGCGAGCAAAGAAATCAGGGGTGGACTGTCTCCTCGGGGTTGCATTCCACAGTTTATTTCTGTGAAGGGGAATCCAAAGGGTGAAAGACAAAGGATTTGGGGTGTGGGGGGTCTCTTTTTAACAGGGTTTCTCGGAGGGAGGGAACATCAGAGAGAGAACCAATTATTTTTCTCAGTTATTACATCTTACAAACTTTCTACAAATCAAGGTTACACACACCAAGATAAGAAATAACAGACACCAACTTTGTCAAATGCCCACAAAGTGTAGGAGTATACTCCACAGAGGGGCAAAGGGGGAGAGAGGAGGGAGGTTTCCTGGAAACGCAGGAGGGAAAGAAGGGGAAGGTAAGAATACCCTCTCAGCTTCCATAGCTCAGAGGCATTCTGGGACAGGAAAAACAGAGTTATAAACTTCCATGTTGGAAATAAGGGTCTCTCTCCCTACCCCGTGCTTTCCTGGGCTAAAAAAATTTCAAGCAGCTGGAAATGCCAGCAGGGTCCTCTCTTTACTCTATCCGGCCTCTCGTCGTGGAGCTGAGGACAAAAACTTCAGTAACCATGGTAACCTGACTTCAGGTAAACAATAGGAGAAAAAGAAGTGTGGGGGGAGAAATCACAACTAGAAGAGGGGAAAAGATATATTTCAAGCTATCAACTACAACATACTGGGACCTCTGCTGGAACAGGGATCACCTGGGCTATTATTTGCCCCTTTATCAAATAGAAGGGTGGCTGAGGGTAACACGCCAAGAGAGTGAGGTGTGTTAGGTCTCCCTTAATTGTCATGGGAGCCACCTCAATCTCCATGGGTGTGTGTGCTGTGTCCCCAATAACAAAATACCTACTATCCAGTCCTGCCATGTCTCATGAATTGTCCGGCAGGTCCACTCCAATGACAGTCCAACAAGTAGACCTAAAAAGTAAAACTTCAGCAGTTACAAGTCTGGATTGCTTTTGAGGCTGCCAGGCTTTGTTAGGCATGCGTTCCCCACAATTATTTTTTCACAGTCCCATACCCCGCTTCCCTTTCTTCCCCTTTTCAATTAAAATAGAGGCATGTTTCATTCTATAGCCCATTGCATTTATATCTTTGCGCTGGGAGGGGCCGCAATCTATTCCCAGTTTTTTTGTTGGTTGACTACTGCTTCTTTTTGGTGTTTCTTTTGGTGTTGGCTTTGAGGACAGTCTTTGGCGAAGTGTCCTGGCCTGTTGCATTGGAAGCAGATGATATGCTGGAGCTGCTCTGATGACATCTGTGGCTTTTTCATTCCTGGTGTTGCTTCTGTCACAGTCCTTGGGTTTGTCAGTCCTGGCCTCTTGTCATGTGCACTATACAGATCTGCCTTCTTGGCACATGCTTCTATCATCTCTGCTATAGTGGGTGGACGATTAATAGGCAGTCCCAGGATCTGTCTGCGGCAGGCCTCATTGGCATTTCTTCGAGCCATCTCCTTAAATAATTCTGCCTGTGCCACTGGTTCTTCTACCTGCCTTTGTATTTGCACTCAAAGTTGGTCAACAAACTGCAAAAAACTTTCTGATGGAAGCTGTTTAATATTAACATAGCTGACTTGGGTTTCAACTGTTGGTAATTGGTTAAAAACCTTTTCTGCTGCACCACAGATCTAATCTAAAATAGATTATGTTAGTACTCGTGCTTGGTCTTCAGGTTTAGCCCACACTCCCTCACCGTATAGATGATCCAAAGTGATTTCATGATTCTCTGCATCTTTTGCATCCTGGGTGCTTTGCTTAAGCTCCATTAGGAGGTTTTTTAAGGACTTTTTCCATGAGCTTTCCCAAAGATCAAACTCAGAAGGGGTTAAGAGACACTGGAAGAGATCTTTGAGATCAGCAGGAACTAACTCATGAGATTTTAATGTAGCCCTTACAGTTCCTTTCAGTACTTCACTATCTCTACCAAATTCTTCTTGGGCTTTCCAAATTTCTTTTATATTTTGGTAAGAGAATGGTTGGTAATGTCTATTAATTTTTCTTCTACCTGTATATATTATAGGAACAGCTGAAAGCATATCTTCATCCTCCCCAGGGCTTGTATCTCCTGGGTTTCCCCGCCCACCCCCACCCCTATCGGGGCCAGGGGGCCCTGCCCCACGACCGGGTCCAGGGAGGGGCCCAGCCCCACTCCCGCAGGAGCTGGGCAGGGACCCATACCCCCCCCCGGGAGGGCAGGGCTTGGACCCTCCCGTTCCCTTGTCTCCTTGTGGGAGCAGGGGGCTGAGCCATCTCTCCCACCCTCCCCCCCCAATCCATGGGAACAGGGGGAGGGGGCATGTGAACCAGGATTGCAACATCTGGAGATGGGATTTCAGGGTGACGTCATGCAGGGCGGAAATATGGTGGAGGGAGGAGGAATGTCCGAGGGAAGGAAGGGGTTGTGGGTGGGGTAAGGGTTGTGGGTGGGGACAGGTGGGCGGTAAGGGTAATGAGAAGGAGAAGGGGAATACAATGGGGGTCTCACCATGTGGCCTGCTGGCACATGGCCAGCGCCATGTTGGACTCCAGCCACGTGGGGGTGGAGGGGGGGGGTTCATTACCTTTAACAACCGGGGTTGGAGGGTGCAGGGAAAGCTCTCTGCTAGCCTGTGCAGCACTATCAGAGATGGGGGACTGAAGAAGATACATGGAACCATGAATGGTATTGTCAAGCTGCTTTTCCTGCATTTCTTGGGCTGTTCCATGTATCTTTTTCAGATCAGGAGCAGAGGGTTTGGAGGGAGGGTTAAGGGAAACCAATGGAAACTGTGGTGCCTGTCTTTTCACCTCCTTTTACCTGTTAACCAGTTATTTCCGAATTAAGAGGAACAACAGGAGATACTTTGAAGCAGATTTATCTCCCTGCTCCACTTTAAGGGTTAAAAGGTTTCCGATTCTGTCCCAAGCAGTGACAGAATTTACATCTGGGAGATCAAGCTGTGGTAGGTGATGAGACAGCCACAAAACAAACTGTTTCAACTTATTTCTAGAAATCTTAATATTTATAGTGCTTAAAAGATCCTGAAGTTGGGATTCAAGATCCTTGTAGGGTGCTGCCAGTTGTGATCCCATTTTTGATGTTAAAAAGCTGTTAGCACAAGTCGTTAATCTTCTTTCACCGTGAAAAAGGAGGACAGCCAGCAGCGGCAGGCTTAGCTGCCTGCTAGGAACTTGGGGTCCCTTTAAATATCGGCCATCAGCTGCGCGGGAGGCGGGGAGGGCCCGCTCATCCCCGCGCCAAGCCAGGTTTTTCTCGTGGTGGCTGCGGTCGTGTCGGGCAACCCGCAGCTCCGGGGACGTCCAGACCGCGGCTGCCAGGTCCCGCGGTGATGGCCGCCGCTGCCCACATAGAGTGCCCTGCGGGAACTGCTGCCCTGCCGTGCCGCACGCTCGTGACCGCCCCAGCCACCACCCACCGCCGGTGCTTGCATGCTCCGGCCCGTGCAGCTGCCACTTTCGCGCTCTCATGGGGGCCCGCTGGTGTCGCTGCGCTGTTGCTCGGCGCACGTGGGGCCGTCCAGCTGCTGCTCTGGGCAGCTCCACCGCTCTGGCCAGTCCCAGCCCCAGCCCCGCTCCCCCGCTTGCGCTACTGCTCACCGTTCCTTGTGTCCCATGGTGTTTCTGGTGGTGCAAGAAGATCCCTTTGTCCTGGGGCCAAGTTTTCTATGCTTAAAAGAGCTACTGTCTCCTCCCTTGTGAGCTTATGGCTGTATAGAAACACCGTGTGGCTCGCTAGGTAGTTGACTGGCCTAAAGACTTGCGAAACCTGTGCGTGGGCTTCCAGCCATTCGTGAGGGGGGCTCTCAAAAGCCCCACCTTTCGGCGCCAACTGCTATTTTTAAAATCCCCCAACTCCCCTGAGGCTGCGGTCTGCCCAGCTGCGGCCCAGAAGAAGGGGGAGTTATATATATATAGCAAAGACTAGGGGTAAAAACAAGGCTCTTTTCTGGAGTCACAACTTTAATTAGAGGATGTCCATGGCAGGAGAAGAGGAAAAGGGATATAATCATATCCCACGCTGCTTTTTAAACCGAGGGAGAGAGGGAAGGAAGAACAGGTTACAACCAATAGGGAAGAATCAAAGGGGAGGGGTGACCGGGAAGGAACTAACATCTTACAGATCAGAGGGGGAGCCCCAGGAAAATACAATGCAACGCAGGTATAGACCCCAATACAGTAGCTAGACAAGCATTATTAAAGGTTACTTTTGTCACTCATACTTGGCCAGATATAAGAAAAAAGCTAGAAAGACTGGAAGAATGGCAAGATGAGATTAAATGACCTATTAAAAGAAGCACAAAAAGTATATGTACAGAAGGATAAAGTGAAAGCAAATGCTAAAATAATGGCAGCTGCTATTGCCAAGGGGAACCAGTGTGCAAGGACCCACTCCCATAAGGAAGTAAGACCCCAGTCAGGGAAAAGCAAGTAGAACCAGGGAGAAGATAAAGAGAACAGAGCTCTGTGAGAAAGAGTCCCTAAAAAAGCAAAAGAAGAATTTAACAACCAAAGCCCAATCTGTCACTATTGCAAAGAAAGCAGGCATTTAAAGCGAAACTGCCCAAAGAGGGAAAAGGACTGTTGTAATGCATTTAGAAAAATGGTATAACCCAAGAATGTACCCCTGAAATATAAAATATTAGCTTCTCCCTCTTATGTCTTCCTCCCCAGTTTTCCTGATTGGCTGTGAGACTGTAACCCTCCCCACTTTCCCTGACTTCAAAAAGGAGGACGTTATCAATTTTCTTCCTCTTTCCCCACACGATCCCCAGAATAAAGATGGAATACCATCTCAGCAAGGACAGAGCCTCGTTTTCGCCTCTATAGTTCTTGCTAATAATATCTTCTGTCCCTTTCTGAGCTGCGGCAGGGCAGACCGTGGCTACAGAGAGGCTGGGGGAACATATATAATAAAAGGACCTAAAAGTTTTTAAGGAGGCTGGAGAAACTGATAAATAAGGAAGTTAGGGGCTCTATCTCCTGAGGTCACAATATCAACAGAAGGCCTTGATAACTTTAAAACTAAGCCCCCAGGAAGAAGAATTTTAATTTAGTAGATACAGGGGCTGAAAAGACATGTGTTTGTAGAATTCAAAAAGGATGCAAAAAACAAAATACAATTCAAGTACTAAGAGCAAAAAAGAGAAAAATTTAAAGCACCAGTTATAAAACATCTAATATTTAAAGGAGAAAACAAAATAGAAATGGAGGATGTTTTATTAGTACCGAGGGCAAGATGTAATTTGCTAGGGAGAAATTTGCAAGTACAGTTCGGTATCAGGGTGCTTCCAGAGGGAAAGAAAATGGTAGTCAAACTCCTCTGATTAAAAGAGAAAGATGAAAAACAAATTAATGAAAAAGTTTGGGCCAAGCCTGGAAATACGGGCAAGTTAAACATAACCTTTATAGTAATTAAAATAACTAACAAAGATTGCCCAATTTGAGTACGGCAATACCCACTCTCTTTAGAGGAAGGAAAAAGGCTGCAAACAGTAATTCAAGAATTAATTAAAGACAGAACTTTAAAACCATGCATGTCTCCCCACAATACACCTTTATTACCAGTAAAGAAATCATATGGAACCTACCGGCTTGTCCAAGACCTGAGAGAAGTAAATAAAAGAACTATAGACTGATATCCAGTGGTACTAAATCCCTATACACTACTGAATAAAATCCCTACATTGCATTGGTGGTTTAGTGTAATGGATCTCAAAGATGCCTTTTGGGCTTGTCCCCTAGCAGAAAAAAGTATAGATATATTTGCTTTCAAATGGGAAGATCCCGATACATGGACAAAGAAACAACTCAGATGAACCAAATTACCCCAAGGATTTACCGAATCCCCTAATTTATTTGGACAAGCCTTAAAAGAGGTACTGCAACTTTTCCCTATAGTACCTGAAATAAAACTTATGCAGTATGTTGATGATTTACTTCTCTCAAGGGAGGATGAAAAAAAAGACCATGAATTTACTACAAAGTTACTAAATTTTTTAAGGAACCACGGACTCAGAGTATCAAAAGAGAAACTTCAATTTGTAGAAAGTGAAGTAAAATACTTAAGGCATATAATTAGCCAAAACAGATGTCGATTGAATCCCAAAAAGATTACAGGAAAAACCTCACTCCCCCAGCCAAAAACTAAAAAGGAAATCGGAAAGCTTTTAGGCTTGTTAAGATATTTTAAGTTATAGATAGGAGGGTATACTCAAGCTGTTAAATACCTATATGAGAAATTAGCAAAAGATGAAATTGTATAAGGAAGTGATGAGCAAAAATTTAAAAGTTTAAAACAAAAATTAATAAGTACACTTGCTTTAAGTCTTCCTGCTTTAGATGAACCTTTTTACTTGTTTACAGATGTGGAAAATGGGGTAGCCCATATAGTCTTAGCCCAAGAATAGGAAAGGTCCAGGAAAGTGGTAGCTTACTTGTTAAAGGTGTTAAACCCTGTTTGTAGAAGATGACCAACCTGTATCCAGGTGGTAGCTACCACTGCCTTACTAGTAGAAGAAAGCAAAAATTTAACTGTTGAAGGGAAGTTAAAAGTGCATACCCCACATGCAGTTAGAAATATTTTGAATCAGAAAGCTGAGAAATGGCTCACTGATTCTCGAATGCTAAAGTATGAAACAATTCTAATAAACAAAGATAACTTAGAACTAGTTACAAATAAACACTTCAATCCTGCCCAGTTTTTATATGAAAAACCAATAGAACGAGTACATAACTGCTTAAAAATCATGAACTATCAGACCAAAGTGAGAGAAGATCTGGCAGACCAACCCCTTCAAGGGGGGAAGCGATTATACATCAATAGGTCTTCAAAGGTAATCCAGGAACAGCAAATGTCAAGATATGCTATAATAGACAAAAAATTAATAATGGGAGAGAATAAAAGAGAAAGTTGCCCCCCAGCTTGTCAACTCAAGCATGAAAGTTGTATGCTTTAAAATGAGCCCTCAAAATATAAGCACAAGAGGGGGGGACTGTGTACTAACTGTAAGTATGTCATTAGAATAAGTGCATACTTTGAGGAAAATAAGAGAAAAAAGGAGTGTTAAATTCAAAAAATAAATTATTAATTCATAAAAAGCTTGTCTCATAAGTATCAGAAGCTTTACAGTTGCCAAAGAAAATTGCTGTTGTGTGTGTTTGTTTCAGGAAAATGAATCCACAAATGCCAGAGGTTTATGTCCAAAAAGGAGACAGAGGAGTCCTTTTACTTTATTTGAATAAAGGGAGATGCCATGGGGCATTCCTCTGGGGTCTCTCAATTTTTGGAGGGCGCAGCCTCCTTTTTATCCTAATTTCCCAGCTGCATGTCCCTCTCTCTTTCCCCATTGGCTGAGGTACTTGAGAGGTACAGGCTTCCTGGAATGCCTGACACCTAAGATTCCCCTCTAATGTATAACCCTCCCTCTTAATTTTTAATTCTTATGGAATTTATGGTGTTTCCCCATTTTCTCTTTTGTCTTTCAATATCCAATTTTATTTACCAGCAAACCTACAGTTTGTAAAGGCAAATATCCTTTTCCATTCATCAATCAGTGGAATCCATCCCCTTGTTTCTTTTAACTCTCAGTGTTAGTTTCATCTATCAGCAGACCCACACCTTTTTGTACACAAATCGGTCATTCCTCTCATTTGGAAGAATCAAAGAGACAGCCTTTAGAAATATGAAGGAACAACTTATCAGATGTGAAAGCTAAAAATGCAGCCAAGTCAGAGCAAGAGAAAATAATAATGATCCTAACCCCCACAGAAAAAATTCAAGATATCTCAGTGTTCAGTAAAATAGAGGAAAAAGCATTCCTCGAAATAAGAGCAAAAAAAGACAATGAAGGGAAGTGGGTGTTACCTGATGGTGGACAATTGTTAAATAAACAGCTGGCCAGGAAAATATTAAAAAGCATTGTTAGGGGTTAGGTGCCCTCCCTTTTGTTCTGTCTCACCTATGGAATTTTTACCCATCAGTGGCAGGGAAATCTGACTGCTGGTACTTAGTGGGTGCTTGAGAAACACAAAGAGTTCAGCTGGGCCCAGGGGAGAAGGGGGGCAGGAAAAGGGGAGGGTGGAGGCAGCTGGGGGCTGGCTGGTTTCTTCAGTTTCAGAGCAGAACTCTCTCGCTGGGAGATGTTGCGGCTGGGAGAAGGGAATTCGCCATCACCCAGATAGAGCTGCTGTTTCTTTTTCTCCTTCTTCCTTTTTCATTTGTGGGCCTTGCACCCCCTGTCCTGCTGGGATGTGCAGCAGTGCCAGCCACTGCTGTGGAGCTGCTGATATACTTCATCCACTGGCCTGGGATCTCTGCTCATTCCTGCTGTTCCAGCTGGGTGTTCCGCCGAGTCCTGCAGGAGCACTAAGATTGACTGCCCAAGGGAATTTGTGAAGCAAAGCCTCTCCTCCATCCTTTCCCGTCTCAGCGTGTAAAGAGTAAAATGTGACCTCCTGATCAGTATACAAAGATGTTAACCTAGCTGAATGTTGTCACCATAAGGTACCTTCTTTGTTAAATACCTTATGTCCAATGTTGTTGTGGCAGCCTTCTTTGTTAAATGCCACCTTGCCTTGTATTGCCTCTGCTGCTCCTGGCACTCCCTAATGGCAACCGATGACACTGCCTAGTATGTAGATGAATGAACTCCGATGGGGGTTCCCACCCAGGGGAAGTGGAATTAACATCTAAAGACCCCTAGAAACAGGGAGCCATTGCTCAAACTGGACTCCAAACTACGTTGAAGAGCAAGGAAGAACTTCAAGCCACTTACTGATGTTCTGGGCCTTGTCTCCATAAGTAGAACAACACTCGTTCTGCATGACTATCCTAGATTTTCAACAAGCTGATGTCTTCCCAGGGACTCTCATGAGGATGGAAGCCCAAGCTCTGCTGTGCAGCAAAGCTGAACACCTCCTCCTCTATGTCATCCATCAGGAGCAGCAGTGGTGTGCGTGACCCCTCGGGCCCCCCACCTAGAGCTGTCCTTAATAAAGGCATTAAAAGGAGCTGGTCTCCTTGCCCGTTCTTTTCAAATGGGGACTCATCCGGGATTGCCATGCCTAAAGAGGACCAGAGACGGGACGGCCGCCTGCCCTCAGGCCTCCAGGGACAGCTGGCTTTACCGGGCCCTAGGTCAGCCTAGGACCAGCGATGCAGAGGAGCACTGGGATCGGTAAGTGACTGGTGGTGGGAGTAGGAGGCGAACGAGTGGTGTGTGAGTGAAACGGGGGTCAGCAGTTCAGACTCCCAGAGCAAGTGTGGACCCCCTAGTACTGTGGTTCCGGACTTCCACAAGGGGGCCGGGCGGGAACGGAGGGAAGCGAAAGGAAGAGTGAACGAGGCGTCTCCTGGGGGATAGTGGCCCCCCCTCCGGGCGTATGGTGGAAACCAAAGTGTGAGTGGTACGCAGGGGGTAGGACCCCCTAGGGCTAGGTGGTCTGGGCTGCTCCGGTCACGTGGAGGGCCTAGGCGTGGTGTGGGCCACACGCATACCAGGTTCCTATTGGGAGTCCCCAGGCCCTACCAGTACCAAGTGCCCACGAAGGCCCCTGCTTCCCAGGGTCAGGCCAGATGTACTGAGAGGTGGTGATTGTCGTAGTCTAGTCTCGAGGAGGGAGACTGTAAACCTACGGCCTAGAGCACAAGGATAGGGAGTCCAGGAGGGCAAGGCAATCATACAAACCATACACGCATCCCCTTTGCCAAAGCCATTTCGTGGTGGGAGGGGTGGCTAGGAGGCAAAGGGGAAATAGTCCCGCCAACACACACATGCATCCCTTGAGCTGAAGCTATTTCCTCTGGTGAAGGGATAGCCTTCCTGCAGAGGGGCAGGAGGTTTGGCTGCAGGCTGACCATGCTGAAATAATTTTTTTGACGGCACTAGGGACAGGGCAGTTCTAGCCTGGGAGGAGGCTAGGCAGGGAAGGTCCCGAGGGAAGCCTAGTGCTAGGGACCCCGCTGACATTGACCAAGAGTGCTCATAGTCCCACCAAGGGGCCGAGGTGTGGAGAGTATGTGAGGGGTCCAGGGAGGGACTCCTGGGGACTGACAAAGAGGTCAGGTCCAAAACCTTCCTATTGGGAGTCCCTAGGCTGTACCAGTACTGAGTGCCCACGAAGGCCCCTGCTTCCCAGGGTTGGGCCGGATGTACTGAGAGGTAGTGATTGTCGTAGTCTAGTCTCGAGGAGGGAGACTGTAAACCTACCGCCTAGAGCACAGGGATAGGGAGTCCGGGAGGGCAAGGCAATCATCATACAAACCATACACACATCCCCTTTGCCAAAGCCATTTCGTGGTGGGAGGAGTGGCTAGGATGCAAGGGGGAAATAGTCCTACCAACACACACATGCATCCCTTGAGCTGAAGCTATTTCCTCTGGTGAAGGGATAGTCAGGGAGCAGAGGGGCAGGAGGTTTGACTGCGGGTTGACCTTGCTGGAATCACTTTTTTTACAGCACTAAGGACAGGACGATTCTAGCCTGGGAGGAGGCTAGGCAGGGAAGGTCCTGAGGGAACCCTACTGCTAGGGACCCCTCCAACGTTGACCAGAAGTGCTCATAGTCCCACCAAGGGGGCAAGGCGTGGGCGGTAAGTGAGGGGTCTAGGGAGGGACTGCTGCAGACTGACAAACAGGTCAGGTCCAAAACCTTAGGTTAGCGGGTGTGAAAAGATTCTGGCCAGAGAGTGGAGTAAGGGTATAAACCCCATCCTTCCCCTGTGAAAGTGTTAATTAGGACCAACATAAGTTTAAGTTACTTATAAGTTGTGTTGCTCGTCTTTAACTTTTTCTTTGGGTGGGGGCACCTCAGAGTTTTAGTGAAGGTCTGATTAAGGAAGTGGGGGATGGGAAAGTGTGTAAGTAAGGAAACAAGCTCCAAAGGAAGGTGTAAGAGAAAAATAAAGAATATTCCCCCTAGCAGCCCCCTGGGGCAAATGTTAGATCGATGGGAGGCACAAGAGGCCACGAAGAGTCTAGACAAAATCAGAATGATATACTATTGCATGGAAGTCTGGCCCAAGTTAAAACTACAAGGGGAGTGGCCGTGGTGTGGAACCAAGGACCCATGGATGTGCTCCCAACTAAATCAGCATTTGAAGGCTCAAGAAGACATTGATTTAGAACAACTATCCTATATAGCTTGTTGGCAGAGGGACAGGACAAAGGGTGGTGAGACTGTAAGAATTTGTAAATTATGAGAACAAAAAGAAGAGAATAAAAGGGAAAAGAAACAAGAGAAAAGAGTTAATAGCAATTGGGACCCCCTTGATTACTTACCAACCCCTTCTCCTGTTTACCCAGAAGCACCGCAGGCCTTTCCCCTAGGTGCCCCAGCTTTACCCTTGCACTCTTCCCCAAACACCCCCATAGTATCTTCTGTTGAGATCCCAGTTCCCTCCCTTCCAAAACACTTACCCATCCCTTCTCCAACAGCTGTAATCTCCTTACCACCTCCACCTACCACCTCTCTCAATTTACCCAAATACTCCACCTACTTTGCCTTCAATCATTCCTTTAACCCCTTTGCCATTCTCTTCAGCCCCACCTCCCATGACCTCTGTGACTAACTCAGTCCCTTGTCCTTCACCCACTACTGTTCCTTTGCCTCCTCCCAACTGGGAGTTTGGTTTATCCACATCTAACCCTGGCCCCTCCTCTAGCAACCCTCAAACCCCTATATCTCCCACTCTTGATCAAAATATAAACCTTGCAGAAGAGCCCTATTGTAATACTAGATCTAAGGCATGTAAGGCAGAGAGATTCTTTCCCTTGAGAGAGGTCCCGATAGGCAGAGTGGTTAGAAGAACTGGTTTTGTGAACACCCCGTTGACGGCTTCTGAAGTCCAGAGATTTATAAAGGACCTAGGGAACCTTGTGGAAGACCCCGTAGGTATATACAATCAGGTAGATCAATTCCTAGACCCCAACATTTACACCTGGGGTGAGTTAAATTCTATCCTAAAGATCTTATTTAATCTGGAAGAAATCAGGATGATCCGGATGGCAGAGATAAGAATATGGGAAAGAGAAAATAGATTAGGGCCTCCAGGCGACCATAAGTTGCCACTAGTTGACCCTGGGTGGAATCCAAATCAAGAGGAAGGGAGGAAAAACATGGAGGATTACCGATCTCTGATGATAAAAGGGATAAGAGAATCCGTCCCTAGAGGTAGCCATATGAAACTAGCCTTCAATGGCATGCAAGAAAAGGATGAAACTCCAGCAGCCTGGCTAAATAGATTAAGAAGGAATTTCCAATTGTATTCAAACATCGACCCTGACAGTCCTGAAGGCCAAGTCCTTTTGAAGGTACAATTTGTGGCGAGATCATGGCCTGATATAAGTAGGTGTCCTGGGTTGATTATGATGTTAAATTGTATCCCCATTCGTCCACCTAACCCAGACACAGGTTTTGTATTCTTAAAATTCCATCTGAGAGTAAAAGTGAGTGGGAAAGAAGCACCGAGTCTGTTATCAGAGACTGTACTGACTCCCCCCGCATCAGGAGTTTTGACTACAGCACAGACAGACAACAGGACACAGATCGCCTTGGCTTTCCAGCTAGCCAGAGCAGAGAGGTCTTCTTAGACTGTTTTCTTTCCCTTTTTCTGAAACGAATCGAACCTGCTCTGGACTGGGGACTCGGGGGAGCACTGGGAGCTTGCACCCGTGAACTACGGAGAGCCCAGCCTGGGCAGCGGCATTTTCCAGCGCCAGAGGGACTGATAACAGAGCGAACACCCACAGAAAAGAGACCCTCTGAAGTTTGTCATCTCTTCTGAAGGGCGAGAAGTTTTGTAATTTGATATCATTCATTTTTGTGCTGGGTAGTGCTGTGCCTGTGAAATAAACAGGTTTTTCTACTTCTCTCAGAAAAATCTCTTCCTGAACCGGTTGGGGGGTGGGGGAAAACTAGAAAAAAATAGAAGATTGGCAAGAGAAATGTAACTTTTCTTTAAAAACTCTTTTTACTGTTTCTCTGTTTCTGCTGTATCTCTTCTGTACTTTTCTGTCTCTTCCAGGGTTTCTCATCCTCCTTTGGACTGAATTCTTTTGGGATCCTCCCTGGTGGGGAACCCTGCTTATCTCAGTTCTTATGATTTGAAGAAAACTCTCGAGCTCATTACAGTCTTGTTTCTCGTGTTTATTAAAAGGTCATCACAAAACTTAACAGGTCTCTCCAGGCTGGCTACACAAGGTTAATCTTTGCAATCTGGTACATTTCTTTCTTCTGATGGTACAACAAGGCCTTGTTGCACACTTCGTGTCTGATGCACAAAATGGCCCCAAAATACACAGTTCTTTCATCTTTATACCTATTTTTACCCAATTAACAATAGACACGTATATTATTTTTCTTAATGACCCAATGACCCATCACCTGTGTGCTGCACTGCAGCATTCTCTATCCAATCACTTACTACTACCCAAAAACCTCTAGGAGAAAAACATGAAGAAGAAAGAAGAAGGGACAAGAGACAATACCCTAAATCCTCCATCTTGTCTCCTGTTCTCCAAACTAACTTTTTCACCCAGTGATTTAAAAAAACTTTCTAATCTACACACTTATACTTTTAGCTTTTTTTATCTAACTTCAACATTTGTTCTCATGTATCACCATGAAAACATGCTCATGAATTTCATATTATATGAAATTCAGTGTTTTTCTGGATCTTATAACTAAGTATCAGAAACAAGGGCATACACTCTGTAATCCAGACTCCAACATTTGCCCCTCTCTTTAAAAAAAAATAATAAAAAAATCATCCCAAACCTTTTCTTTGATTACTTTTCAAGAAGGGTTATTTTTCCTTCACTCATGCCCTATGTACCAACAACAGAACTGCTGCTCTGTTCTACAGAGCGCCACGCCTCCTGTCCTGAACGTCAGTCAACCAACCACTCAGAGCTAGAGAAATAGATCCAGGCTGCCCACCCAACCAGCAGCCTAACCTGTCCAATTGCTCCAAAGCCCCTGCTGAAGCCACTTGAATTGAAAGCTGAGCTGTCATAAATCTCTCTCTGAAATTTCACGAGTCAAACTCTTCACAATCAAGTGTGACTAAGATTGATAGAAGGTTACACTAAGATGTTGCCTCTTTGTATAGAGCATGATTTGGAGTAACATTCATTATCTCATCTTCATTCTGTTTTAACACAGAAAAATTGAATATTATACAAAAATCTATTTTCACTGAGATAAGGTATACTTTCTTTTGAGTTAACTAAAAGAAGTGATGCAGGTGAAATTGCATTACAAAGTGATCAACAAAATGATACAGCTCAAGGGTGATACCTGAATCACTTTTCTATTCAAGGACTTTATCTCTTGTGCAAGATTCTGAATCTTGACACAGTTCACACCATGCTTTAACAAATGAGTCTTTAAAATATCAATTTTCTCACTCTTTCACATGGAATCCAAAGTCCATTGCTCTTGCATGTGGGTCCAAGCTGTTCAGCTGTCAAGTGTGGTCTTGGTACAGTTCACATCCGCGTGCTCGCTCTTCTGCTATTTGGGCTGTTTGTCTGTCTCTGCAGCTGATGAGTTTCCACAATCCTCTCTAGGAAGTCACTTCTGCTTTGAACCTGTGAATACACAAATATACACTCTCCTCCAAATTATTAGTTGAAATTAATTTTTTAATCTTCTTGCTTCTGAACCTTTGACTAGAACCAAAGAATTCTCTCTCAGCTTTGCTTGAGTACTGTTAGAAGAATACCTGGTAATTGATGGAATTGGCTTTATAACAGACTTGTTTAAAAAGGACTGTTCAAGAATTATTTGCAATAGATATACGATCTTTACGCTTTTTCCAAAATCTAAAATACATACATAGTGTTTCCATGCTTCTGAACTGCAACCTCTGTTTCCTCCCCCTCTCTTGTAAACAGAGGTAAAATATCCGCTGTCTTGTTCTGACAATGAAAAACCATCAAAGTAAAACACTTGCACATGTATACATATAGGAAATAACACTTTTACAGCAATCAAAAACTTATTAAGAAGATGCATAATTAATACTATGCGATATTAAACTTATCTAAATAATCTGTAATATGAACTACTGAATGTACTAAATATATACTCTCATCCCAGTCTGCCACAGCTGATAAATCAATGGAAGATTGGAAAATCATGTCCGGATAACAATTTTCCAAGCCCACTGTAAAAATCCAGCTGCTGTATTAATTCACTAATTGCCAAGTCAAAACACCTGAATATTGTTTTGATGCAGAAAACTTCTGGGTTTACTGGTAAATTATCCATCCAGGTAAAGTTAAGGCTTGGCCAGAGCCTTTTAGGCTTTAAACTGGAAAGATGTTTCTTAAGTAATTTTCAGAACAAGGGTTTTAAAAATAGCAGCTATAAGATGCTTAAAACACAGCAAACTTTTAAAAGGCATTTGTATAAAACAAATGATCAGATGTCTTAGGTAACTGACTAATTAAACCATTCAGCAGTTAATTTAATCTGAAGTTTCTTTTGTAACACTTAACTTTTAACAATGATACATTTTCTTAGAATCCTGGAAACAAAAATAATAAAGCTACATTGGATTAGCCAATGCAAATCTTCTTAAAGAAGGAAAAGAGTAAAAACCAACACCAAAAAAACCAACTGTATAGGAACAGCTATTTACCAAGATGCATCTGTAGTTAGAAAATAAAAAAATCTCAGATGACATGTGTCTAAAAGGTAATTACACAAAGATACATCAAAATATGTAAAAAGCTGGCTGTAAATACAATGACACTTTATAGATAATGCTCATCATAGAAATCCATAAATTTACATTATACAATGAATATATCATCAGTAAGTGTCTGAAAAAAATCAAGATAATATTTTTAAATATTATGTCTTAATGACTAAATGTCTTAATGACTAAAGATGAAATAAGGTAAAAAACTTCTAAATTTTTTGTAAATAAGAATCACTATTCTTTTGTGTTACCTATAGAAAACAAAAACTGCAGAGATCATAACAAACAATAAAATTTCCAATGAAATCAAGGGTGTCACAAATTGCATTCACTTCTATTCACAAGCAGACGTTCACCAGTGGTCTATCACAGCTGTCCCAGTTGTAGTTATCTTCATCTTTCCAGGAAAACAACTATGCTTTGCAGTTTAAACAAATGTCTTCAATAAAACATGAAGGAATTTAAATTTAAACAATCTTTAAACTTGTTAAAAATTAATTGTGATAAAAGGAAATAACAAAACAATGTCAAAAAATACCAAAGTTATGACAACTTAAAAACACTCAAACTTAAACATAGTGAAACTTAACTTTGTTTAATTCTATTAACACTTAATCTATATCAGATGAAAGCACAATTCAATCTTACTCTATTATTACAAAAAAGGAAACTAAAAGTTTGCTATATACTTTTTGAACACAATATAACAGTAACATTGATTCACTATAGAGATTATAAGGATGCAACAAATATATCACAATTCCATGTTATCTGGCTTTGAGAATAACTCATAATAAGTGCAGGTGTTACTAAAAATACCCATTTGTAACAAGAATTTGCTTGGCATATGCTTAAATTTGTTAGGATTTTAAGAGTGCAGTTTTACTAGAGAAAAAAAATACAACAACACAGGATTTGGCAAGTTGCCATTCAGCTTTTGTAGTACTTTTCAGATACATTAAGTCTAACTTTTTAACTAAAATCCAAAATCCAAATTAGTATATATACTGTTATACATGTTTTTATAATAAAAGGACTCACATTAAAATTTCCTTATTAAAATTGTAAAAAAAAAAACCAAGCAAATTGGTAATATAGGTTAACATAACTTTGAAATTACTGAAACTGTATTGAACTAAATCCACAATACACTTATTCAAATGAAAGGTTAAAAATGAAAGAAACCTGTCATTCAATCCTTTTTCTGTAGGGTTAACTATATGATCTTGCAATTCAATTTTAAAGAAATGCATCTTGCAGAAATTGACTGTAACTACAGTAATAATACTTAATGATCACTCTATATCATACAATATTACATTATCAGTAAACGTACAGGGAAGATAACATTTTCAAAACCTTCATGCGTTGGGAATACTGAAACAGAACAAAAATCTTTTAAATTTCTTGGGATGCATAAGTATCATCATTTTTCATGTTATTTTGTAAAAACAAAACCAGCAGATATCATTAGAAATACAACATCTATATATATTTCACTATAAAATATCTATAAACTTTTTGATCTATTTTTGAAGGCACTTCATTCAATAGAGACTTTTTTACAGACTTTGTATATTTACTGTATTTGGAGTACAATCTATTAGGAAGGGACTTACAAGTCCAGTTAGGGGTGGGGATTTTTCCAAAGAACGGTAGAATGGTGGTTCAAATCATGAGGCTGACTACTGAAGACATAGAAGAGATAAATCCAGAAGTATGGGCAGGAGAAGGAAAATATGGCTATCTAGATATCCCACCAATTAGAATAAAAATGCAAGAAAAAACCCCTCCCATTTGGGTCAGGCAATACCCAATATCCCTAGAAGCCAGGAAAGGATTAGTCCTGGTGATTGAACATCTATTAGCGGAAGGTATCCTGAAGCCATGCATGTCACCTCACAACACCCCCATACTAGCAGTTAAAAAGGCAGAAGGCAAATACAGGCTAGTCCAGGACCTGAGAGAAGTAAACAAAAGAGCTATTACTAGACACTCTGTAGTATCTAATCCTTATACTCTCTTAAGTCAAATCCGGAGGGAACATGCATGGTTTACAGTTATTGATCTGAAGAATGCATTTTGAGCATGCCCGTTAGCTGAGGATTGCTGAAATTGGTTCGCATTTGAATGGGAATACCCCGATAAAAGGAGAAAGCAACAACTGAGATGGACATGCCCACCCCAGGGTTTACGGAATCCTCGAATGTCTTTGGGCAGGCATTGGAAGAACTATTAGAACAATTCATTCTTGAGAGTGAAATACAAATCCTACAGTATCTGGATGATTTGCTAATATCTGGAAAAGAGAAAAGCAGGGTAAGGGAGACCAGTATCCTGCTTCTCAATTTCCTTGGGACCAAAGGCCTGAAAGTGTCCCGGGACAAATTGCAATTTGTGGAACCCAAAATCACTTACCTAGGACACATAATTGGGGAAGGATATAAAAAGCTGAGGCCTGAAAGAATATCAGGCATCCTATCTATACTGGCGCTCAAAACCAAAAGAGATGTAAGGAAACTCTTAGGTCTTTTTGGGTATTGTAAATTGTGGCTGGACCAGTACACCCAGAGTGTGAGGTATCTCTATAATAAGCTAGTGGACCCTGAACCCATAGAGTGGACAGCTGAAGATGAGAAGCAACTGAGTGATCTAAAAGAGAAGTTATCTTCAACACCAGTTTTAAGCCTAGCTGACCTTAGGAAAGAGTTTGATCTGTTTATAAACGTAGAGGAAGGAGCTGCTTATGGAGTATTGACTCAAGAGTTGGGAGGGTGCCAAAAGCCGGTAGCTTCCCTGTCAAAACTATTAGATCCAGCAGCTCGAAGGTGGCCAACCTGCCTACAAGCAATAGCAGCAGCACCTATTCTGATAGAAGAAACCCAAAAATTGACTTTGCAAGGAAAGGACAGAGTTCACATTCCACATGATCTTAAAACGGTCTTGAGTCAGAGAGCCCAGCATTGGCTAAAGTATTCCAGGATACTAAATATTAAATTATCTTGATGAATACAAATAGTTTAGAATTGGTCACTTCAAAAAGCTTAAAACCAGCACAATTTCTATTGGGGGAACCCTTACCTGAGCTAGAACATGATTGTCTAGAACTTGTAAATCTACAGACTAAAGTAAGGGAAGAGCTAGAAGACATACCTCTGCCCTATGGAAAGGTATTATTTGTTGATGGGTCCTCAAGAGTAGTGGAGGGGAAAAGAAACTCGGGATATGCGGTAATTGTAAGAACAGAAAGAAGAAACATGGAAATTCTAGAGAAAGGGAAACTACCTCCCAACTGGTCAGCCTAGTGCTGTGAAGTACATGCCCTAAAAAGAGGATTGGATTTGTTAGAAGGGGATAGAGGGACCATTTACACTGATTTGCAATATGCGTTCGGTATAGTCCACACTTTCGGAAAAATATGAGAGGAGCGGAGATATTTGAATTCAAAAGGGAAAAATTGGTACATGAAGAATGAATAAGATCTGTATTGGAATCTCTGCCAAAACCTGTAGAAATAGCCATGGTAACACATAAGGGGACACCAGAAAGGGAATATCTTGGAAGAGAGGGGAAACCAATTAGCTGATTGGATAGCCAAGGAAACAGCATTAGATCTGGAGGAGTCAATAAGAATTCTCAAATTAGACAACATACCACCTAAGACAGAGAAGGGGGAAGAATGACTATTCAGTGAAAAAGAACTAAAAGCAATAAAATAATTGGGACTACATCAAGGGGAACAAGAGAAGTGGTTTACGTCTGATGGCCACAGATTTTTAAACAACGGTTTAGCCTGAAAAATACTAACCAAGACACATGTATTGACTCATTGGGGAACCCAAGGTTTATGTGACCACTTCTTAAGGGAAAATCTGTGTATTGGGATATATGATTTAGCAAAAGCTATAACCAAAGGGTGTATAATCTGTCAAAAGGTGAACCAGAAGGTAATGAGGAAAATGAGCCTGGAGGGAAAGAACTAACCTTTAGACCTTTCCAAAACACACAAGCATACTTCACAGAAATGCTGCCTATACAAGGTTACAAACACCTATTAGTAATAGTCGATCATCTTACTCACTGGGTAGAGGCCTTCCCAACTAAGAAAGAAACAGCAGAAGTGGTTGCCAGAATAATGTTAAAGCACATCATTCCCAGATATGGGCTAGTTAATAACCTTGATTCAGACAGAGGACCACATTTTATTGGCCAAACGTTACAAGCAACAGTCAGAGCTCTGGGAATGAAATGGAGATTACACACTCCATGACACCCCCAGAGTTCAGGGAGGGTGGAGAGAATGAACAAAACCCTAAAGACTGTGTTGACCAAACTAATGGCTGAAACCCAAATGAACTGGCTCAAGTGTCTGCCCCTTTCCCTCTTAAGAATTAGGATGAGGCCTCAATCAGACTTTGGGGTCTCCCCATATGCGATGATGTTAGGGCTCCCTTTCCTGATAACACCATATAGCGCAGAAGATTATTCAGAAGGATAGGCAATAACACGTAAATACTTAGAAACTATTGGAAGGACATTAGAAAATCTCAGGAAAAAGGGAAACCTTCCCCAAATCTCTCCCCTTGATACCAGTGCCCATCAGATTAACCCTGGGGATTGGGTATTGGTTAAGTCGTGGCATGGTACCCCACTAACTCCAAAATTCAAAGGTCCCTTCCAGGTGTTGCTTACCACCCACACCACAGTACAGACTCAGGAAAAGGACTGGACTCATATCACCAGGATTAAAGGACCCGTACCACCTCCCAGTAATAAATTGGATCCAGTAGTGACATCCACCAATTCTTCTGAGTGGGTTGCGATCCAAAGTCCCACAGATCTCAAAGTGACCTTTAGGAAACAGTCAAAGACTAGTTGAAAAATACTATAGATTGCAGAACTGTTATATCAATGGTTATTGTTAACTGTCATTGTAAGAACAATATCAATGTATATCAATGTATATCAATTGCATATCAATGGTTATTGTCAACTGTTATGGTACCAAATTATAAGATCGGAAGTTAAGGGAAAGGTATTTAGGACCGACATCTCCTGCAGAGCATTCCCTAATGGCTATTAAATTAATAAAAAGTGGGAACAAAGAGAGGGCTCTACCATCTTTTCCAGGAAATCTCCCAGACCCAAGAGGCAAGACTGGGTGAGGCTGAAGAGCACGTGAGCCATGAAGCCCACCACACCAGGAGTGGCTCATACCAGACTCTTGGGAGGACTAATACTAGTCCTACTCATGAATAACATCATAGAGGGTACAGGAGCTGGATTTACAAAGTGCTATCACCCTCTTTATGATGGAGAGAACCTCGGGTCCCTAATGAGGGTCCATACGAAAGTGAACCTCACTTGTTTTGATCATTCCCAATTGGACACCTGACAAGAGAATGGTAAAACATATTGGATTATGAAAAATACAGCCTCATTTAGGCAGAGCCTGCTTGGGGAATGCCTTGTAGAAGAAACTTGGTTCTGCTTCGAACAAGAGGGATTGGATGACATAGTAAAGGAAAAGCCACTAATAGGGAAAAAAGGGAGGCTTAGATGAAACTCTAGGAAAGAATCTGTTCATAGACTTAATAGAAATGAGTAGTAAAGAACTAAATCTTACGAACTGTTTGGTTTTTGGCAATACCCAAATGTCCAAAATTTGACCGTGGGAAGGAATCAGTTTGGGACCATCTGAAATTTTGAGATGGAAATTAATGGAACAAAAACCCCAAGCTATAGGGCAGAGGAGAAGAGAGCAGTGGGATTTGAAATCGGAAGTGATTGGTGAAAAACGTATTAAAAGAGCAGGGAAGAGGTATAAAACCCAAGTGGGAAAAATGGCTTGCAAAAGGTACTTAGTAATAAAGGAGGTAAATGGTCATTGGGTTCCTCAAGGACCAAATCGATACTGGTCCATGGGAAAAGGGGGAAAAGGGTGTATTTACCATGAAGGATATAGGCTATATGAATGTGTTCAGAAAGGGATAAACCCCTTTTGGGGAGTAAGAGAGATATCCAAATATTGGGAATGTCCTACAGAGGTACAAGATGCTTTCTGGAAAGCCCCTGAACACCTGTTTTGGATCTGTGGGAATATAGCATACACCCATCACCCAGGGGACTGGGGAGGGGGTTGCATTGTAGGAATTGTCAAATCTGCTTTCTTCCTCCTCCCAAAGGAGTCGGGATCAAGTCTAGGAGTCCCACTCTATGGTGACCTAAAAAGAACTAGCCGAAAGAAACAACATATAATTGACATGAGGAGTGCTCAGGAATGGAAAGAAAAAATCTGGACCCAAGAAGAAATAATTAGAACATATAGGCCAGCCACTTGGGCCCAAGATGGATCTTGGGGATATCATACCCCAATTTATATGTTGAACAGAATTATTTGACTCCAAGCAGTACTTGAGATTGACTCTAACAAAACAGCCCTTGCTCTAGACCACATTAGCAATCAGTTAGCCCAGACTCGAGCTGTAGTTTACCAAATCCGTCTCGCAGTAGATTATTTATTAGGTGAAGAAGGGGGAATTTGTGACAAGTTTAATTCTTCAGAGTGCTGCTTGGAGATTGACGACAAAAGTGAAGTGATCAAAAATATCTCTACAAAAATACGTAAAATTGCATACGCGGGTACCCAAGATTGGACTCTGCTGATAAATTCCATTTGATGGAATGACTTCTGGTCATTTAAAGGAGGATGGTGGAAGAAAGTGGCGTTTATCATAGCTAGCTGTTGGGGGTTAGGTGTCCATTTTTTTTTGTTCTGGCTTGCCTGGGGAACTTTTATTCATTAGTTGTGGGGACAGCTTAACTGTGGGTACTTAGGGGGTGCTTGACAAAAGACAAAGAGTGACCGGGCCCAGGGGGGGAAGGGGGGCAGGAAAAAGGAGGGTGGGGACAGTTTGGCGAGCTTTTCTTCAGCTTCGGAGAAAGACATTTTGGGGTGCGGAGCTGTTGCAGTAGAGAGAAGGGAATTTTGCCATCACCCAGAAGGAGCTGCTGCTTCTTCTCCTTCTTCCCTCTTCGTTAGTGGCCTCGCACCCCCTGTCCTGCAGGGACGTGTGGCAGTGCCAACCACCGCCAATGAGCTGCTGATACACCTCATCCACCAGCCCAGGATCTCAGGTCACTCCTGCCGTTCCAGCTAAATGTTCCTCAGAGCCCTGCAGGAGTACTGGGACTGACTGCCCAAGGAGGTTTGTGAAGCAAAGCCTCTCCTCCATCCTTTCCCGTCTCAGCTGAGAAGGCTGTCACGGGGCCCCTGGTTGTTTTGTTGTTAATGCTGTAGTTATTGTTGTTTGTTTGCCTCGTTATACTAGTAAAGAACTGTTATTCCTATCCCCAGATCTCTGCCTAAAAGCCCCTTGATTTCAAAATTATAATAATTTGGAGGGAGGGGGTCTACATTCTTTCATCCCAAGGGAAGCTCTTGCCCTCCCTAGCAGACACCTGTCTTCTAGAACCAAGACACTAGCGCATTAAATTTTCTGTTCCTACCATGTCTACTCCCATGCCTAATGTGAACAGTAGCATCTACAGTCTCTTAAAAACGAGATTCACTTAATAAATTATAAAAAGAATTTAATATAAATAAAAAGACAATTAGGAGACAAAAGAAATAAAGCAAAGGGTTAAAACGGCCGGGTGCCCTGGCGGGTTGCCAGGAACACACCTGGTATCTTGGGATCACTCCCTTTATCCCCTCCTGCTGCGAGGATTCTATGCATATTCAAAAACATGTCCCCTCCCTAGTTCTGCCTTCCTAGAATATGCTTTTGCACAATCTTTATTTTCTGCTGGTCAGCACTATCCCTGCTGGTCATCATTATTCTTGCTGGTCAGCATTATTTGAAGTTTGGTTTCCTTTCTTTTGCAAATGGTCACTTGCTGATAACCATCCGGGCCGTCATCCTTCCCCTGAGGACAGCTGGGCTTCATATCTTCTGCTGATAACAGTTTGAGCTCTATTGTTCTCTTGATAACAGCTTGGGCCCCAGTGTCCTTGCCCTCTGGGGTTTCCTTGCCTTGTACCTAGGAAATTCTTTTAAACTTAAGACTTGTTAGCAAGAAAAAAAGTACATACATAGCTAAAAAGTATTTAATATATAATATTCATCTGCGAAAGCCAATATCACAATACAAATTTATAACAAGTCCAAGCAAGCCTCCAAATCCAGGGGGTAATCTATCAAAAGCAAACTAAAATGATGACAGTAGAAATTCAAAATCAAGAACACCAAACTGCCTGAAAGGTATATGATCAGTACCGGAAGTTGAGAAAACTATATTTCCAAGAGCCAGAGGACACAAATTGATGCAGTCCCAAGGCCCGATCAAAAAGATAGAGGGGTGATATTTTAAGGAGTAAAATGTGATCTCCTGATCAGTATACAAAGATGTTAACCCAGTTGAATGTTGTCACCATAAGGCGCCTTCTTTGTTAAATACCTTATGCCCGATGTTGTTGTGACAGCCTTCTTTGTTAAATGCCACCTTGCCTTGTATTGCCTCTGCTGCTCCTGGCACTCCCTAATGGCAACCGATGACACTGCCTAGTATGTAGATGAATGAACTCCGATGGGGGTTCTCACCCAGGGGAAGTGGAATTAACATCTAAAGACCCCTAGAATCAGTGAGCCATGGCTCAAACCGGACTCCAAACTACGTCGAGGAGCAAGGGAGAACGTCGAGCCACTTACTGATCTTCCAGGCCTCGTCTCCATATGTAAAACAATACTCACTATGCATGACTACCCTAGGTTTTCAACAAGCCAGTGTCTTCCCTGACCTCAGTAAAGGCATTAAAAAGGAGCTGGTCTCCTTGCCCATTCTTTTCAAGCTGAGAAGGCTGTCACGGGGCCCCTGGGTCTGTTTTGTTGTTAATGCTGTAGCTATTGTTGTTTGTTTGCCTTGTTAAACATACTAGTAAAGAACTGTTATTCCTATCCCCAGATCTCTGCTTGAAATCCCCTTGATTTCAAAATTATAGTAATTCAGAGGGAGGGGGGGTCTACATTTTCATTCCAAGGGAGGCTCCTGCCCTCCCTACCAGACACCCCTCTTCCAAACCAAGACAAGCATGCATAACAAAGCTCATTGAGGTACTCAAGCATTAAGTAATCTGTTCCTGAGAAATTTGGGTTGCATAAAAATTTTTAGAATAGCTAAGCAAATAACTAAAAAGTGTATAATATGACAAAAAATAAACAATCATTAAAAAAACACACCAAAGAGGGTGAGAATTAGCCTTATGACCCTTTCAAAATATTCAAGTAGATTTTACTAAACTTCCCCAAGTGCAATGGTAGAAATTTTTGCTAGTAATAATAAATCATTTAACTCATTAAATCGAAGCAGTACCAACTGTTAAAGCTACTGCCAATGTTATATGCAAAACTGTCCCAAAATTAATCATTCCCCAGTATATAACAGTGAACAACATCAGCTCAAATCGAGGAACCCATTTCACATCAAAAATACTATGGCAGGTGGTCCAAGCTCTAGGTATAGGAGTTGCACACTCCATGGCATCGACAAAGTTCAGGATGAGTTAAAAAAATTAATCAGACTGTGGGTACGGAGGAGCCCGCCTAGCCCGAGATCCTGGCTCTTCCCTGGAGAGGAGATACTTCTCTGTAAGAGAGACACAATGTGTCGCTCCCAGGGGTCTTTGAATTAGATATGTTAAACTGTTGTGTTTCATTGGTGTTCTCCCCTGCTGTCCCACCCCGATACAGGTATCTCGGGCTTCCCCCCGCCCCTCTCCTTCCCCATAAATACCCCGGCTTTTCCCCTGTTTGGGAGATTCGCTGTTACCAGCACCCTTCGCCGAAGCTCTGCCTGAATAAAGGCTTGTGCCTCGGTGGAACGCTGGATCAGCTTTCTCGTCCCTGCTTCCTGTGTTGTCTGCCCGCCGCCGCTGAGCCGAGCTGAGCTGAAATCACTACTACTACTGAGCCGAGCTGGAATCACTCGACTGCTCGAAGCTGCTCACACGTGCTTCGGCCCAGCCTTTCTCAAGGCTGTGTCTCTAGAGAAGTTGCAGTGCTCCGGGCTTTCTGTCACCGCGGCATCAGACTCTTAAGAAAACTCTAACTAAACTGATGATTAAAACCCAAATGTCATAAGTAAAATGTCTACTCCTAGCTTTGTTAAAAATTAGAACTCAACCTAGATCAGATTTAGGGATTTCACCTTATAAAAATGATGTTTAAATTACCTTTTCTGATTTCGCTGCATAAGATTGCCACTTATAAAGAAGGGGAAGACAGTGTCAAAAAATATGTCCTGTCTATAGCACAAACACTAGAGGGACTACGAGAAAAAGGGATAATCCCTCAGACTGCTACCCTAGATTTCAAAATTCATCATGTCAATCCTGAGAACTAGGTAATAGACAAATCATAGAAAAACCAACCTTTAACCCCACAATGAGAAAGTCCCTTTCAGGTGCTGCTCACCGCTGAATCAGCTGTACAAACTGCAAAATGAGGATAGACTCATACTAGCAAAATAAAAATACCAGTAAAAAACCCCAATGTCTAGAGAATTGTCACTTCCACAGGAAAACTAAAAATGACTGAAACAAAGTGTGCATGCTCAATGTGGCCAGTAGACAATGTGCAACCGCACATCAATCTAGACTGAGAAGTTCTCTGTAGACTTTATCAGTTCTTTTTTATTCCCAAAGGCCAGATGCTCTCCAAACTGACACAACCTTTAGGGCAGTAATTTACTTCCTCCCCAATCAAGTGGATCAAGAGTATATAAATTAAAAGACACTGGGGCCATAAGTGATCCTAAAGTTTTTGCTTTTGCTTGTGACCTACAAAAAGAAAAACCACCAGCTCTCCCTTCTGAGACATCCCCCAGATTTATTCCTGATGACATACCCTGCTTAAAGCACCCCAATGCAAGTCACTCAAGCTAAGTACAATGTCAATTTGAAAACTGTAGCCAGCTCTGGCAGTGTAGCTCCCCCAAACAGCAAACATGAGGCAAAATTTGTCAAGGAAAAAAGAAAAATTGAAACACAAATCAAGGGCATGTTCAAATTTTAACACTGTGTTATAAAATTAAATTAATGCACCCTGATACTCAGGAGCTATTAGAAGCTAAGTGGGAAGCTGTGATATATCAAAAACGATGACCATACTTTGAGTACAGACAACAACTCCATATAAGGTAGATGTAATAAAACCCTATTCTGCAAATAAAATTAATAATGCTAGTTGACTAAAAAACAATAAGGAACCACAATATAAGCAAGTAACATAAATAATTTCATGATAAAGAAATACAAAACAAGACCAAATTAACCACTATACTTGCCACCAAAAAGATCACACATACCTGCTGTGGGCAGCAATTCCATAAGGCATGGGAGGTGGGGGTACACAGCATACTAGACTTCTATTACTCCTTGTTAATCTTTTCCCTCTTAAGAATCTAGATGATCCATGTCAGAAGTGTTACAGTGTAATGTGCCGGTCATGGGTGGGGAGATGAAAACCCACAACTCGTGCACCAAGTTCTCATGAGACAAACAGCCTTGTTCATTATTCAGAACTCACTTAAGTACCCAATTCAAATCTCCCGGGCTATACAGCCATTGGCTGAGGTCTCTCACCCTGCCCAGTTTCCTGGCCAGTGGTGTGGTTCCTTCTAATCTTGAATGGGGCTGGCTGAGGGTCCCCTTTAGCTTATCTGGGGACATGTTCAGGCATGAACTAAGCTAGCTGAATTGGATTTGTGTTATGGTCAGATTTACTTTGTCCAGTCCAGGCCAGCTGTACTGTGACAATACTGTGACATTACAGAATGCTGTACCACAAAAACATTTAAGATTCTTATTTTTATGCTCATACCTTCCTCAGCCAACACTGTTATAATTCATCTAATTTAGACACCTGCCTACAAAATAAGAAAAAGTTCTGAGTTACAAAAATTCTAAGATCAAACTATAGATACCCACAAAGAGAAAAACAGGTTTGTTTCTCCATAAGTCAGACCCAAAAATGTGAAAGAGAATGAGATTTAATACAAAAACAAATAATAGAGCAAATAAAGCAAATACAGCAATCCAACCCAGAGCCAACTCCAAAGAGAAATTTATATATAAAACTCAAACAACAAATAAAAAATAAAGAAGAAACCCCAAGATTAAAGAATAACTTGTTTGCAGATTTAGGAAAAAGAATCAATAAAGAACTAAATAGTACCAATTGCTAAGTATGTAAGAAAGCTGTAAAAACTGAAGAATGGCCATGAAAAGATAGTAGCCTAGACCCAGTTAAACTTCTCAAATAGAACAAAACCAGAATGAAAAGACAAAACCAGCCAGAAGGGTAGACCTTAAGTTCAGAAATAATAAGAAAAGAGTGCCTCTAATGTATAAGAAAAAATTTTTTAAATAAAGTATGACCAAACCCCTGCAAGAGATATAAAGTCTTTATTAGAACTTCCATGTGATAAATCCCTGAAAAACCAACACAATATTAGACCCAAAGAATAAAATTGTAAATATGAGAAAAAAAATGAACTTGTCCAATAACACTAAGAAAAAGCCCTATTATAAGATTCCCAAAATATCTAAATTTTGGGAAAACATAAATAAATAAAGAAATAAGTATTAGAAACCACTAGATATCTTATTCTAGATATGTAGAAAAAAAAGCTTATCCAAAACTTCCTCCTCAGTAGAACAGAAGTTATACTCTAGGAATTATACAACCAAGATTTTTTTCTGTTACCAAACCAAGATGGAGATAATTTAGAAATACCAGTCTACAATGCCTTAAAAAGAAACTAAACTTCTTAAAAATTCTTTTTGTTTCTTATTTCTCTCTCTTGATTCTGCTGCTGTGCTTCTTCTGCACTTTTCTTCACTCCTGGATTTCTCAGTCCCCTTTGGGCTGAGCTCCTTCGGGATACTCCCTCACGGGGAGTCCCTCTTATCTCAGTTCTCTGGGTTCGAAGAAAACTCCAAAGCCTGTTAGGATCTTGTTTCTCTTGTTTATTAGGATGTTATTACAAAACTTGGCAGGTGTCTCCAGACTTTCTGCACAAGTTCAATTCATCGCAATCCGGCTCATTTCTTTCTGATGGGACAAAATGGCCTTGTGGCTCACTTTGGCTTTGAAAGCACAAAATGGCCCTGAACCACACAGTTCTTTTATCTTTATACTCATTCTTATCCAGTTAACAATAGACATGTATATTATTTTTCTTAATGACCCAATGACCCATCACCTGTGTACTGAATTGTGGTATTTTCTATCCAATCACTTATTATTACCCAAAAACCTCTAGAAGAAGAACATGAAGAAGAAAGAAGGAAAAGAAACAACATTCTAAATCCTCCATCTTGTCTTCTGCTTTCTAAACTATTTTGAACTCTAAACTTACTTTTTGACCCAGCGACTTAAAAAAACTCTCTAATCTACACACTTATACTTTTAGCTTTTCTAACTTTAACAATTGTTTTCATGTATCACCATGAAAATATGCTCATAAATTTCACATTGTATGAAATTCAGTGTTCTTCTGGATATCAGAGCTAAGCATCAGAAACAAGGGCACACACTCTGTTTCAGACTCCAACAGAAACAAAAGAAATTAGTCAAAAAAATTAGAAGATATCAGAAGTAGGGTAATGAGGAGTGGCCTCCTGAACGAATAATACAAACATATAGACCAGCCACCTAGGCACAAGATGGGAGTTGAAGATATCATACCCCAATTTATATGTTAAATCATATCATAAGACTCCAAGCAGTTGTAAAAATCATAACTAATAAATCAACTCAAGCCTTAAAATTAATAACTAGACAGCAAAGGCAAACCAGAGCTGCAGTGTATCAAAATCAGTTAGTGCTAGACTATTTATTAGCAGAAAAGTGTCTGAGAAAAATTTAACACATCTAATTTTTGTCTACATATTGATAATAGAAATGCAGTTTTAAATATAGCCAAAAACATCCAGAAAATAGCCCATATACCAGTCAAGAAGTAGGAATATATAATTAATAAAAGATGGTGGAAAAATTTTTTTAGAATATCCTAGTAGAAAAAAAGTAAGATATACAATGCTATGTAGAATAACAAGTTTAATTTTTCTTCCATGTTTGCTTCCATGTTTTATCTGCTTAATTACTCATGTAATTCAAAACATGCAAATAATAACAATGCCCACCAATCTTAACAACCTTGAAAAAAACACAAAGTCGTGATTTAAAAAAAAACCCAATAATAAAAACCTTAAAAAAACACTTATGATCTACAAAAAATATCAATGTGCCACAGAGGTTTAAAACTGTAGCTCAAGCCAAATACAGTAAAAAAAAAACAAAGGGGGGAAATTGTTATAAATAACTATGTAGTTGTTGACTTTTGCTATTCTGTATTAGCTTTTGCAAATTATTATTAGTCACAACGATTTTGATGTAGTACAGTTTGTAATCACATTTAACTGTTTTTAATATAGTATATAATTTGTCAGCTTTTGTGCCCAATGCCCTGACCATGTATAGCATATATATATATGTGTGTGTGTGTGTGTGTTAAACATATATTATAGTTTAGACTTTCGCAAAATATTAAAATAGAGACTATGTGCTGTACACTGTAATGTTAACTTTTACATAAGTAGCTAATGCCTTTATTTTTGTAACTAACAATAGTGAAAATAACTCAGATTTATAAAAATAGCTAAAACTGGCTATATGATTATATAATACTAAAGAAACACACAGATAACATAAAAAAAAAAGATGTGAAGAGGACTCCTGCCAATAACACTTTGACTATCACTAACTCCCTGTTTGTCATTGGAGGAAATAACATACACGTCGTGAAGAAATGGCATACACGTAAATAAATGACATACATGACTCCCAAAAATCAAACCTACACTATTGCACAAGTCAGGGGTCAAACCAAGCTAAAGAATTGCCAGAACATGTAAAATAACTCAAAAGAATATTTAAATATGTATAATCCTCATAAATATGCATTTAATGCAAAGAAAAAATGTTGGGGAGGATGAAACAGGGAAACCTTATGAATATGATTGTTTAGCAAAAGATTCTGAAAATATAAAGCCTAGAATCGAAATAGAAATGAAAGCTCTCTTTGAGTCATAGGATACTGAGCACTAGTTACTATATAAGCAAAGAACAATAGCCTAGCCAGCTAAAGGAGAATCCCTATTGATGAAACAATGTCCTTCTGCTGACATTGAATCCAAAGGTCAAAAGCAGCAAGACGAAGAGATCCTCCCTTAGCCCCTCGAAGTAATCCACACTAGCTCTGTCGATGGAGAGGTTCAGGGAGATCCTTCATGACCAAGAAAAAGACCAAAAGGTGCTGCTTCTCCCTCCGGGTAACGAAGGATGTTTATTCTGGCTGGATTCCAGAGGAGAGAAGAGACCAGGTTTCTCCTTCCTGGGCTTTTTCAAACTTCAGGAGAGGGGCGGGGGGACATATAACACCAACCAATGGGATAACGTTTCAGGGACAGGGAGGGGAGGGGAAAAACGTCACAGCTGCAGGGAGGGTTTACACAGAAACCAGGTAACTCCCAGAAATATGCACCACCACATCTGCCCCTACTTTGATATATATGATTAAATGAAAGGTAATGAGCTTATACGACTTACTGACCTGAAGTGGCCCACCAATTCCCATTTGCAGGCTGGTGAGGGTTACTCCGGTCTGCCAAATCTATATGGTTGACATCTGAGGTAGCTGAGATTAGCTTAATTATGCTTCTCTACAGTATTTTGCTTAGCACTCCAAACACTAACACCGATAGCAGAACAATGACTAGCAGTGACAGAATAGTTTTCACTACCGAAGCCCACCACCCCGAGAGTCCCCAGTTTTTAAACAGTCCATTGAACCAGTCATCTGCTTCTTGCTTGACTTGTCCAATCATGCTTTTCATCTCTCGGAGCGTGGCATGGATGTTAGGAGCTTTCGATGTCAGATCCATGCAACAGAGACCCTCGAACTCCTGGCACTCGTGCCCGTGGAGCAACAGGAGAAAGTCTATTGCAGCACGGTTTTGAAGTGTCGCCTGCCTGGTAAATTCCTCATCTTCTAGGAGGGCACTTATGGCATTAGATGTTAAATTTGCTTGTTTTACCACCCAGCATTCTAGGTGTCCCAATTCACCTAAGGCCTTGGCTGCAGCCACCCAAGGAAGGAAAATGGATGCAGCAATTCTTTTTGATTTGGACCAATGGAAAATCTCTGAGTCACAATTTTCATCTAACTTTGTAGCACTTCTCTTTTGAAATTTTTTGGTCAAATTGCTTTTATGGGTCCACTCGCCAATTAATGTTTGATTGGGCGCTAACAGTGATAGACGCCCTATGGTACATGGCCCTCCGAGGAGACGGGATGGAATTCCTGCCCATGCACGATCCCCACAAATGAGGAACAGTCCTTTGGGGAGGCTTTTGGGGTGTGTATGAGCCGAGGAGTGCACCTTGATGTAGCTTAGTACACGGCACCACCTTTTTGCTGTGAACTCCTCTCGATGTTGTACTATATGGTGCAATGTTTCTTTATGAGTTGGAGGACTGACCCTAAAGTGTACACAGTATGATGCTGGGGAGGAACCCAGCAGCTCTAACTCCTGGGGTTCCTGGGTTGCCTTAGGAAAATGGGGTAGCCACTCTTCTACTGGGTTTCTTAACTCTGCTTCTACATGAGTGCTGTGTAGTTTATTATCTGCCTTAGGAGTCAGTGTACTAAAGCTGTGTGTGAATTCATCATGCTGCAAGGGAATTCCTACCAGGCAGGTAGACATAGGATTTTTTGCTGCTGCAGTCGATAGACATATATTTTCCTGTTGGAGTGTTTGTGCCAGGGTCACCCAGATATTCTGGCGTGGCTGTGGGATGATCCAGGCTGCTGTCAGGCTGCTCAGTGTGAGCAGGATGACAGCAGGGTTAAGGCTCATCATGGATTTGAGTAAGAGGTAGGTTATTTCTAAAAAAAAAAGGAAACAGACATTCTTTAAAACATATTCACAGTTACAGTATGCAGGTCAGAGGCTAGAGAGGTTTCTTCTTGCTCTCTTCAGAGGCGTCTTCTCTTAGAAGCGACAGCCACTTGCTTCTCTTCTCTTCTTGCTGGTGCTGGATTCTTTGGAACAAAAGGTTTTACCCATTTCTGAGGAATCCATCGGGGGCCTGAAGGGGCGGATACACATGCATAACCTCGCCCCCAGGTGACAAGTTCATAGGGACCCTTGGTTTGCCAAGTTTCAGGGTCCCTGATTAACACCGGTGGATGCTGTGACAATTTAAACTGATCACCACTGTTAAAATGCCGAGTTACAGGAGGATTCATGTTTTCAAATGAGCAGTTTAGGAAGTTAATGGTAAACAGAGCTTTACAGAGTTTCTGTTGGGGAGACATCCACACTGCTTCGCTACCTTGCCGGGCTAGGACTTGTTTGAGCATCTGGTGTGTACGCTCGATTACAGCCTGACCTGTGGGGGAGTGGGGGATGCCAGTTTTATGTTCCACTCCCCACTGCTGGACAAATCCCAGGAACTCCTTGGATTTATACGCTGGGCCATTATCTGTTTCAATTTCTTTAGGGATTCCCAATACGGAAAAGGCCTGCACTAAGTGTTGTTTAGCATGCACAGACTTTTCTCCTGCATGAGCAGAGGCATACACCACTCCTGAGTATGTATCAATGCTCACATGTACATACTTAAGGCGACCAAAACTGGGAATGTGAGTGATGTCTGTTTGACACACTTCACAGCTCTTAAGGCCTCGGGGATTAACCCCTATGCCTAATGATGGCACTGCCTGGAGCTGACAATTGGGACAGGTAGCCACGATGGCTTTAGCCTGATCCCGTGTCAGCTGGAACTGACGAATCAGTCCTGGCACATTTTGATGGTATTGCTGGTGACTTATTTTTGCCTGCTGAAACACATCAGGGAGACATACCTTTTCAGCTGGGGCAGCAAGGGAATCAGCCTTCCGGTTCCCCTCAGTGATTTCACCTGGCAACGGGGTGTGCGATCTTATGTGCATCACATAGAAAGGTTGTTCTCGATTTGAAACCAAATAAATCAGTCTTGAAAGCAATCTAAAGAGATGCTCGTTCTCAATGTCCTTGAGAACTGCCCGTTCTGCTCTGGACACCACTCCTGCTACGTAGGCTGAGTCAGTAACTAAATTAATTGGTTCTGAAAATTTCTCAAAGGCTCCCACGACCGCAGCTAGTTCAGCTATCTGGGGTGACCCCTCTACAAACTCAACATCAGCTTCCCAAAGCTGAGTCTGTGGATTTCTCCAAGTCATCACCGACTTGTGGGATGTCCCAGATGCATCAGTGAACACTGTGAGCGCTTTGAGTGGCCTTCGGCTCCTTTTCTCACGAGGAATGAGATGGAATTCCTCATGAAACAATTTGTGTGATGGTGCATGAACTGAAATTTGCCCACTATAGCTGTCTAGAGCTAACTGGAGGTTAGCATTGCTCTGCAGCAGATGCTCAAACATCTCTTTGGTCAGTCTCTCAGGGGAGTTTTTGCCTTCTCCAGAGAGCCTGACTGGGAGGTGAATACACATAAAATCACAACCTGCCAGTTCCCGCAGCTTTACCCTGGCCTTTTGAATCAGCTGAGCCATCAGCTCTTGTGGCTTGGTGATAGTTTTGGGTCTTTGATGGGAGAGGAAGACCCACTCCATGATTAAGAGTGCATCTCTCTGCCCCTCGGCCCATTGGAATATTAACCCATGCAGGTGTGGCAATTTCCCCAGGACAATAAATTTGAAAGGCAGCTCAGGTTTGAAGCGGTGTGCCTGTCTTTCTGTCAAGGCCTTTTGTGCCTTTTCAATTACAGTTTTTGCTTCTGGAGTCAGTTCCCTGGGAGACAGTAATTCTCTCTCCCCTTTCAATAAATTGAGTAGGGGGCTCAGGTCCTCATTTGTGAGACCTAGTCATGGTCTGACCCAGTTTAGTGACCCGCATAGAGAATGGAGATCTGCTAGAGTTTTAGGATTACCAATAATTTCCAATTTTTGTGGAACAACAGTCCGTGCAGTAATTTCCAGGCCCAGGTATTTCCAAGGTGGCATCCTTTGAACTTTGTCTTCCTGCAATTGGAATCCAGCAGAGGATAAAACTTTAACCACTAGGTCAAGGGTGTCTTTCAGTATGTTGTTATTGGGACAGCATATTAAAATATCGTCCATATAATGCAAAATGATAGCCTCTCTCTTTTCAGCACGCACTGAGGACAGCAAAGACCCCACATACCACTGGCAGATGAAGGGGCTGGTTTTCATCCCCTGAGGTAGTACTGTCCAGTGGTACCGTTTCATTGGAGCTTCCCAGTTAATTGTGGGAATGGAAAAGGCAAACCTTGGTGCATCCTCTGGATGCAGGGGAATTTGAAAAAAGCAATCTTTAATATCTACTACTGCTAGTAGCCAATCTTGCGGTAGCATGGTTGGAGATGGCATTCCTGGTTGGAGAGATCCCATGTCCTGTATTTTTTTGTTTATTTCTCTTAAATCTTGAAGGAGACGCCATTTATCTTTCCCTGGCTTTTTTATTACAAACACCGGGGAATTCCAAGGGCTGGTTGTTTCTACTATGTGTCCTTTAGCCAATTCTTCTTCCACTAATTTTTCTAGTGCCCCAAGTTTTTGTTTGCTGAGAGGCCACTGGTTCACCCAAATTGGATCATTATCTAGCCAAGATAATTTTTGGACAGGACGCTCTACAGTGGCCTCTATCAAAAATCCTGAGGTGTCTCAGGGATTGTTAGTTTTACCCCCCACTGCGACATGGTATCTCTCCCCCACAAGGGGCACTTGTAGTCAATAACAAAAGGTCGGACACTAGCTATCCTACCGTCCGGACCTTCGATCTGGACGATATCTTTAGCAATTTTTGCCAGTTTCATCCCTCCAACACCCTGTATTTTTCCTGCCACTGGTTGTAGGTCCCAATGTGAGGGCCACACCTTTTCCGGTATGATGGTCACGTCTGCCCCAGTGTCAATTAACCCTTCTACATGGAGATGTTCTGATTTATGTGTTAAATTGTATCCCATAATGGGCTTGTTTTCACCCACTACTTCTGCCCAGTAGACTCCCGGTGCTTTGTCATCTACTGGGACTTCTGTTGGAACAGGGATTACCTGGGCTATTACCTGCCCTTTATCTACATAGAAAGGTGGTTGGGGGCACCTAGCTAAGAGAATGAGGTGTGTTAGGTCTCCCATGATTGTCATGGGAGCCACCTCAATCTCTATTGGTGTGTGTGCTGTGTCTCCAATAACAAAATACCTACTATCCAGTCCAGCCAGGTCTTGTGAATTATCCTGCAAATCTACTCCCAGGACAGTCCAGTGGTCAGATCTGAAACAAAAGGCTTTAGAAGTTACAAGTCTGAATCGCTTTTGCGGTTGCCAGACCTTATTAGGCAAACGTTTTTCACAATTATATTTTTGCAGTTTTTCACCCCCCTCCCCCCTTTTTATTAAAGGACAGAGATTCGTTTCCACTTCATTTATGTCTGCACACTGAGTGGATAAGCGCTGTGATGTAAGTTTTTTGGCAAGCTGGTATTCGTGTGTTTCTGTTGTTTTAAAGGACAGTTTTTAGCAAAATGTCCTGGTTTTCTGCAGTAAAAACAAATTCGCTGTTGCTGGTCAGACGTCATCTGTTCACTCCTTGTCTCAGATGAAACTGCAGCAACAGGTCTTGGGGTGGTCCATGGAGGTCTCTTTTCCTGAGAAAACATCTCTGCTTTCCTTGCACAGGCTGCTGACATCTGTGCAAGGGTCAGAGGGGGATCCATAGGTAAACCTAAAATAATTCTACGGTGTGATAAATGAACTTGTAAAAATTCGTAAAAATCTAAATAAATGTATGTAGCAATAATAATATAAAATATAAAGTACAGTGTGGCCCACAAGTCCTTCCCAGATCTAGTCGCGAATTCCCACTCAAAAGATAACGACCCTAGCCGGCGCCCATCAACGGAAAAGAATGGACAGGACATGAACCATCAGGCTGACAGGGAAAGGCTCCGACGAGATACTCATCACTGGACCTGAACACCCCGCCTTGCAGGACACCCTTGGGGGAAGCAATCAGGTAGACAAAGGGAAAAAGTCCAGCCGAGATATCCATCAGCTCCAACCCGGATCCAACCATCCCATCCAGATGGCCTGAACCACAATGAAATCAAGAAACACCCAGAACTGCTTTACATATGAGGAGACTCTGTCCGGACGTCTATTTGACTCTATTCTCCAACGCCAGGAAATCAATTCATACAACAATCAAGGACCCTTGGTGAATGGTGCCTGCCTGGAATTTGGCCTCAAGGCACAAAATCCCTATAAAAACCCCGGACAGTCTACCCTCCTTCGTGGATTTGGGAACACCTATACCTTTGGGTATAGACCCCTGTCCACCCAGCGCTGCGCTGTTTATTTTATTGTGGTTTTTCCTCATTGTTTATTTTTTTATAAAAATTGTTTTATAATAAATTGTTCTTTTATTTAACCCAAATCTGCCTTTGCATTTATAACAGATTGGTGCCGTGACTCGGATCGGAGAAACTGCGGGGAATCTCGCTGCCCAGGACGGGTACCCCCGCTGATTTTGGCGGCCTGGTGAGTTGAGAGCCCCCGTAGTTCATTCCGATATCCGAACCAAATTTAGGCTGAGGTAAAAACCACAATAAAAAGGAAAAGGATCCGGATCGGAGAGCTCGGGAAGGCACGGAGCCTTCGGGAAGCCGCGGCTTGCTTTGCTCGTAAAACGTCTATTGTGCACAAAGACACCCACGCAGGAAAATAGCTGTAAGTACTGCTGGTTGAGTGGGCGATCGGGCGAGTGTGTGAGACGTGATCTGATCACGAAGCGAGTGCGGACTTCAAGGCCGCGTTTCCATCCTCCCGCGAGGGAATTGGCCGGCCGCGAAGGAAGCGATACAGAGTGAAAGTTTTTTTTTTTCTCTCGACACACACTCGTAAAACCTGAGGCCAAAGGGTGTCTCGGGAACTGATCGCAAGGTACTAAAAGGGGAAGGATACGTCTTGTCGAGCTCGAGAATTGGTAAACCCTTTTAGTAAACGGACCCAGGTAGAGGTCCAGGAAAGGATCAAAAAAGTACCGATTACAAGAGACCTCAGCTCAGCTCGCTGAAAGGTGAGTATCGGCAAATTTTGATTCCTAGAGTAAGTACACAACGCAGAAACAGATATCGACTCCCGGAGAAGTCGAAGAAAGGTAAGAATATATATTTGCGAAGTATGGGGCAGAAAAGGAGTAAGCTTCAAAGAAGAAGCACAGGGAAAGATTCCTCCGATCAGGGGGAGGAATCACCAGACATCCCACTGGAAAGTCCCTTGGGGTGGATGCTAAAACACTGGGAAGATTGTCCCCAGAGGAAGGGGAAATCAAAGGAGAAATTAATACATTATTGTATGGAGGTTTGGGGAGGACAGGAGTTGAGAAGTCACCTCACTTGGCCAGTGTTAGGCACATTTGAAAAATGGACGTGTAATAAGTTATTCTCCTATGTGGAGAACAAGGTCCCCTCAGATCCTGAGGAGAGGGAATATGCTAAGCTCTGGGTAAATGTCAGAGTAGGGCTATTCCAAATAAAACAAAAAGAAAAACGTGAGTCGAGAGCTGAGTCCTGGGAACCCCTCGATCACTTACCACCCCCATATCGTGGACCGGCGGGACCTTCCTCTGCAGATCAAGTGGTGCCTTCAGCACCCTTGGGCCCCCGAGACCAACCCACTGAGATATGTGTGTCTCAAGCGGGAGACTCGGGGCCAGCAGCGATGCCGGCAGCCCTTCCCCTTTCCCCGCCTGTAAACACCGTAACCACAGCAACCTCCTCGGAGGTTTTTCCTGCACAAGGCTGGGGATCACCCTATCCGTCCCTGCCGGTCCAGCCGCCACAACCGGGACCCTCCCATACAATGGAGGGGATTCCTCCCTTCAGCCGGGTGGCGGCAGAATTCCCACAATTGATAACAGGGAGGCAACCCACAATCACCAATTCCCCTCCCGCAAGTAGAACCCGTTTGAGAGCGAGAATGACGGATAATGAATGGGGAGAGAGTGAAGAGGGGCACCGGTTGTTCCCTCTTAGGGAAGTACCGATGGCCCCGGGAGTGATCGGTTTTGTGAATGTACCCCTTAACTCTGGAGATGTAAGGGCATTTAAAAAAGAGATGGGGCGGTTGTTGGATGACCCTTTTTGGTATGGCTGAGAGGTTAGATGAATTTTTAGGGAGTAGTATTTATACCTTTGACGATCTTATGGCAATCCTGAGATCATTGTTTAATCAGGAGGAAAGAGAGATGATTAAACAAGCCGGTATCAGAGACTGGGACAGACGCAATCCACAGGGGACGCCAGGTAACCAGAAATGGCCTAGTGTAAGCCCGAGCTCGAATGCACAGACGGAAGAAGGCAGACAGAACATGATAGATTTAAGGAGCATAATTGTACAAGGTATAAGAAAAGCGGTCCCTAGGGGCCAGAATATTAGCAAAGTTTTTAGAGAATGTCAAGGAAAAGAGGAACCACCCACTGAATAGATCGAGAGATTACAGCGAAGTTTACAGATTTACTCTGGGACAGACCCGAACTCTCCTGTGGGGGAGGTTCTGTTAAAAACACAATTCGTTGCTAAATCTTAGAAAGACATTAAGAGAAAATTAGAAAAGATCAAGGGGTGGCAAGATAAAAGCCTCCAGGAGCTCCTAAGAGAAGCTCAAAAAGTATACATGAGGAGAGAAGATGAGAAACAGAAATTGCAAGCTAAGATTTTAGTAACTGCGGTAAAAGAGGTCCAGAAACAAGAGCAGATGCAGGGTAAGTTTAAAACACTACCCAGAAAAAGTCGAGGTTCTCACCGGGCAGCCCCGGCCCCATGGAGAGAACCCCCTGAATGCTACTACTGTAAACAGGTAAGACACGTTCAGCGGAGTTGTAAACAAAGAATAAAAGATGAGAAAATTTTTCAAGAAGATTAGGGGTGTCAGGGGCTCTTTAATTTGGGGACCGGAACATCCAAGGAGCCCTTGATAAAATTAAAAGTGGGACCCCAACGACAGGAGGTAAGTTTTCTTGTGGATACTGGGGCAGAAAGAAGTACCCTGCAGAAATTGCCATACGGATGTGTGGCTAGCAGAGAAAAAGTTTTTGTAATCGGTGCAAAGGGAGACCCCTTTAAAGTGCCTGTAATAAAAGATGTGGAAATAGAATCTGAAAATAAAATTTGCGTAGGGAATTTACTATTAGTAGAAGAAGCAGATTACAATTTGTTGGGAAGGGACATGATTGTCGCTTTAAGAATTAATATCATGATTAAAAAAATTCTAAATTAGTGGTGAAAATATTTAAGTTGACTCCTAAAGATGAGGAGAAAATAAACCCTGAAGTATGGCATTCAAAGAGAGAGGTAGGAAAGCTAGATATCAAACCTATCAAAATAGAAATCGAGAACTCTGAGGACCCCATAAGGGTTAAACAATATCCCATCCCGATGGAAGGGAGAAGGGGGTTGAAACAAATAATTGATGACCTCCTAAAAGGGGGTACTTTAGAACCTTGCATGTCTCAACACAACACCCCCATCCTGGCTGTAAAAAAGACGGATGGCAGCTTCCGATTGGTCCAGGACCTACGAGCGGTAAACGCTAAGACCCGGACTAGATTCTCGGTGGTGGCCAACCCCTATACTTTACTAAATAGACTCACACGAGAAGATGTGTGGTATAGTGTGATTGATTTGAAAAATGCTTTTTAGACTTGCCCTCTGGATGAAAGGAGTAGAGATTATTTTGCATTTCAGTGAGAGGACCCAGATACAAACCGTAAGCAACAGCTAAGGTGGACGGTCCTCCCCCAGGGGTTTGTGGAGTCTCCGAACCTTTTCGGACAAGCTTTAGAACAAATGTTAACCCAATTTGCTCTTGAGGACAGGACAAAGCTTTTGCAGTATGTAGATGACTTGCTAATAGCTGGACCGACTGAAGAGAGCGTGAGGAAAAGCACGATTGCCTTGTTAAACTTTCTAGGAAAGAAAGGTTTGAAAGTATCAAAATCCAAGCTGCAATTCACAGAGCCTGAAATAAAATACCTCAGACATTGGATATCTCAAGGGAAAAAAAATTAGACCCGAGAGTAGCAGGCATCCTTGCATTGCCTGCACCAAAAACAAAAAGGCAAATTAGACAAATTCTAGGGCTCTTGGGATATTGCAGGCAGTGGATTGAGGGTTTCAGTGAAAAAGTGAAGTTTTTGTATAAAAGATTAAACACTGACAGGCTGAAGTGGACTGAACAGGATGAGTCTAATTTCCAGAAATTAAAAACTGTTCTTATGACTACCCCGGTACTAACTCTACCAGATACGAATAAAGAATTCCAGTTGTTTGTGAATGTGAGTAAACAAACAGCACAGGGAGTCCTGACTCAGGAATGGGCAGACAAAAGGAAGCCTATAGGCTTCAAAGATCTTAGATCCAATCAGTCGGGGTTGGCCTACGTGTTTACAAGCAATTGTAGCAGTGGCTCTGTTAGTGGGAAAAGCAAAGAAAATAACTTTTCCTCCCCTGGTAGTTTACACTCCCCACGACGTGAGAAACATATTGCAGCAAAAAGCAGAGAAGTGGCTGACTGATTCCAGGCTTCTAAAATATGAAGCCATCTTAATCAGCTCACCCGGTTTGGAATTGAAAACCACTGCACAAAAATCCTGCTCAGTTTCTATTCAGAAAAATTAGTACATGATTGTTCTAAAATCGTAGAGCTGCAGACCAGATAAGTTACATCAACGCAAACTGTGATTGTTTTCCATTTATACATTTTAAATGTGCTTATTGTAAACAGATTTGGGTAACCCACTGTTGGGGAGGGTACAAACCTAAGGGATTGTGTACCAAGTGTCTAGAAAAGGAACAGGATTTGACTAGCCGTCTCTTAATACTTGCCACCAGGGCGGGGTTGTTGGAACTCGACTCTCCTGAGTGGTTCCTGCTCTTTCAAAAAGGGATAAGAGGGAAGCTAGACTCCAAGGCAGAGGCTTTGGAAATCGAGTGCCGAAAGACAGTAAAAGTACCGTGCAGGACAGACACGATTAAGTCGTCTCGGTGGGCTGCCTTCAAAAGAAGGTACGCCATAAGGACTACAAGGGCCCCTGAAGAATATCCTTGCTGCCGGGAAGATGGTAATCCCCGCCGTATATTTTTATACGGGCGAAGGGCAAGGCAGAGGGATACACCGGTGGGGAATCCTGATAGTCCTGAATCTAGCCATGTGCTTGACCAAGGGAATGAGCCCCGAGGTGCCTCTGGGGGATCATCCCCTAGGGAAGTGTGAGCGGTGCCAGACTGCGACAGAGGCCGGACGAATAATTGACTGTCCTCCAGAACAACAAAAGGGGTTTTGTTTATCCAACGGCACTCAGTATAATCTCTGTGAACTACAGGGGGAGGTCTGGTGTTATCACTCAAAGGCAAGTCTTAAGGACGGGCAGTCTAAAACTCCTATGAAAAGAAAGACTGAAGCTTCCCATTTCAGGTATAGGAGAGAAGTGGGAATGCTCCCTCCAATTCCAATCTGCAGCCAATGTAACAAAACTGTCTGGATAGGAGGAAAAAGACAATCCACCTTCTTGGCATATTATAAGGTTAACCCTTTATGTTACAATAAAGCAAACTTAAAAATGTGTACCATGGGAGGGAAAGTATATTGGGAAGGTAGAAATTTAAAACATGAAGAGAAAGCTTTTTTTAATAATGAACCGATAATTCTTGATTTGTTAAAAAGTGGTGATGACCGAGTATGTTTGCAATTCGACCAAGTGTTCTGCTTCTCCAGGGATGAGGAAGGGGTGGACCCTGAAAACAAAATAAAACAACTAACCCTAGAGTTAAAGAGGCGAGAAGTGGAAGCTCGGAAAAAGAGGCTAGAACAAGAGAGGCTTAACTCTCTTAGTGAGCACTATGAGCAATTAGAGAAACAATACAGCAATTGGGGATTGCCAACCCCCAACCAGAACCTTTTCATAGATCTAATGCAAGAAATAGCCACAGAATTAGGTCTATCTAACTGTTGGATCTGTGGCGGTTTAAAATCGGCTGAAAGGTGGCCTTGGAAGGGAGAGGGACTAACCCCAGAGCAACTTCTAAAATGGGAAGGCTCTAAAATATCAAAAACAAAACAAAGACCAGAGGGATGGGTTATAGACCAAAGAATAATCGGTACTGTCTGCATTAGCAGAGAAGGAAAAGAATTCACTGATTTAGTAGGCTATACCCCGTGTGTAAGCACACTCACGGTGAATTCGGACAGCAAAACAAAAACCTGGCAACCTGAACCACCCGCGGGCTATTGGAGTCGCTCCCGGGGGAATAACTGTGAATGGATGGAAATAATTGGACTTTGCTGGTACAAAAACTCTGGGGCCAATCCCTTCCATGAGCTAATAGGATTGAAAGAATATTGGGATGATCCGGCAAAGTTGAACAAGGGTTGGGAAGCTCCTGATGGTATATATTGGATATGTGGAAAAAAGGCATACAGCGAGCTACCTAGAAAATGGAAAGGATCCTGCACACTTGGAATAATTCGGCCCTTTTTCTTTACTCTACCTAAAACAGAGAGTAAATCATTGGGAGCCCCTCTCTTTGAGACATTAAACAGACAAAGGAGGGAATTAAAACGGGAACTACCAATAGCGGGAGGCAACCAGAAGTGGAACGAGGAAGAATGGCCTGCCGAAAGAATCATTCAATATTACGGGCCCGCTACTTGGGCAAATGATGGCAGCTGGGGTTACAGAACCCCCATTTATCTCCTCAACAGACTTATCAGGTTGCAAGCGGTGGTAGAGATAGTTTCCAACCACACTTCAGAAGCCCTAGAACTCCTAGCCAAACAACATTCACAAATGAGAGCTTTTGTGTATCAAAACAGACTAGCTCTCGATTATCTGCTAGCCGAGGAGGGAGGAGTGTGTGGCAGATACAACGAATCCGAGTGTTGTATGGAAATAGACGATTACGGAGAAACAATAAAAGGATTGGCTGCTGAAATAAAAAAAAGTAGCGCATGTACCAGTCCAAAAATGGAATTCAATCCTACAAGCCTCCTGATGGGACCAGATATTCAGGCAAGGGGCTTGGTGGAAGAAGCTAGTATTTTTCATAACTTGTTCAGTTGCCGGAATCATTTTCCTTCCCTGCTTAATTCCTTGCTTCATCAGACTAATTCACTCTGTTGTGCAAGGAATGCAGATTGCCACCCTTCCAATCGATCCTGAGAAGGCACAAGGGAGACCTACTTCCCTCTCTAAACTAATGAAATTAGAGGAGGAAAAGGAAAACAAAAATGCGATGAAGGCCTTAAAGAATTTTGAAAATAGACATAACCTGGCACAAGCATATGGTGAGAATTCGTAAACGGACTGGGAAGAAAATGAATGTGAGTGAAAATTATAGTCCTTCCCCTGCAGAATTGGATGAAATAACACGAATTTTTAATGTAATGGATTATTAGGTGGGGGACTGTGATAAATGAACTTGTAAAAATTCGTAAAAATCTAAATAAATGTATGTAGCAATAATAATATAAAATATAAAGTACAGTGTGGCCCACAAGTCCTTCCCAGATCTAGTTGCGAATTCCCACTCAAAAGATAACGACCCTAGCCGGCGCCCATCAACGGAAAAGAATGGACAGGACATGGACCATCAGGCTGACAGGGACAGGCTCGGCGCCCATCAACGGAAAAGAATGGACAGGACATGAACCATCAGGCTCCGACGAGATACTCATCACCGGACCTGAACACCCCGCTTTGCAGGACACCCTTGGGGGAAGCAATCAGGTAGACAAAGGGAAAAAGTCCAGCCGAGATATCCATCAGCTCCAACCCGGATCCAACCATCCCATCCAGATGGCCTGAACCACAATGAAATCAAGAAACACCCAGAACTGCTTTACATATGAGGAGACTCTGTCCGGACGTCTATTTGACTCTATTCTCCAACGCCAGGAAATCAATTCATACAACAATCAAGGACCCTTGGTGAATGGTGCCTGCCTGGAATTTGGCCTCAAGGCACAAAATCCCTATAAAAACCCCGGACAGTCTACCCTCCTTCGTGGATTTGGGAACACCTATACCTTTGGGTATAGACCCCTGTCCACCCAGCGCTGCGCTGTTTATTTTATTGTGGTTTTTCCTCATTGTTTATTTTTTTATAAAAATTGTTTTATAATAAATTGTTCTTTTATTTAACCCAAATTTGCCTTTGCATTTATAACATACGGCAAGAATCACTAGCATTTCTCTGAGCAAGTTCCTTGACTAACTCTGCCTGTACCACAGGGTCTTCTACCTGACGGGAGACTTGTTCTCTTAATCGGTCTAAGAATTGCAGGAATCCTTCTGAGGGCATTTGTTTTACATTAATATAACTTCCCTTAGTGTCAGCTGTAGGTAGCTGGGTGAAAGCCTTTTCTGCAGCTGTAGTGATTTTATCTATCACAGCCTTTGGCAATGCTCTAGTTTGGTCCTCAGGTTTTTCCCATACTCCTTCACCACATAAATGCTCTAAAGTAATATCATTATTTAATAAATCTACATATTGGTGATTAGTTTTTAATGATTCCACCAGTATGTTTTTCAGAAATCGTTTCCATGTGTTTTCCCATAATTCAAATTCAGATGGTGTAAGCAAACACCTAAAAAGATCTTTAATATCTGTAGGAACTAAATTATTTGAGGTTAGTGTTGTTTTAACAATGCTTTTAAATATTTCACTATTACAACCAAATTCTCTTTGTACTTTGCAAATTTCCTTTTTGTCTTGGTATGAAAACGGTTTGTAAGTACGATTCTGTGGTCTTGTTCCAGTAAAAGTGACCGGAGCAGCAGTAGGGAAAAAAGCTGAGTCACAACTATTTTGTTCTCCATTCCCGGGAGTTGCATTGAACCGGCAGGGGGAAGAGGCTTGTCCTGCCCGGATATCGGGAAGGCTTACATTCCCCCATCCCCCAGGGGCACCATGTGGCTCTACAGTGGGGGCAGGCTGAGAGGATCCACCCTTCAATCCCCCGGGGCGTCCCCCGGGGCCATCAGGGCATATTGCAGCAGCACAACCACACCCGCCTTTGGAATGTGGTGAGGCAACCTCACCTCCCTGCTCACTCCCGGGCCCGCCCCCCGGACTGTGGGAACTGGGAGGGGCCCCGCCCCTCACCCCCCACTCGGCCCAGCCCCCAGCCCCGCCCCCGCAGGAGCCGGGGGCGGGGGGCGCCCCCCCCCCCCACCGGGCTCCGGGGTGGCTGTTCCCCCGCAGGAGCCCGGCAGGGGGGGGCCCCCCCCCACACCGGGCTCCGGGGTTCCCATTCCCTCATCGGGCTTGTGGAGAGACCCAGCCCCACCCCCGCAGGAGCCGGGAGAGGGCCCGCGCCCCACCACTCCAGGCCCGGTAGGCAGGCACCCCCCCATCGGGCAGCAGGGCCGGGACACCCCTCCCCCTGCCTCTCTGCAGGGGCAAGGGGTGTAACTCTCTCCCTCCCCGCTCCTCCTCCCCGCGGGACAGGGACCGGAGGGATAGGGTTACAGCCTCGGGGGGCAGGGTCATAGGGTGGGGCCAGGCAGGGCTGGGGGGTGGTGCAGGGTGGAACGTCAGGAGGAACAAAGGGGTTGTGATAAGGGTTGGGGGCGGGAAGCGGTGGGTGGGAGGGATCATGGGTAGGAGAAAGGGGATACACAGGAGGATTCACCATGTGGCCAGGTAACACGTGGCCAGCGCCATCTTGGCTCTCAGCCATGTGTTCTTGAGTAAGTTCAGCCGAGCCCTCCCCTCCTTGCAGGGAGGATTTAAAGCTATGTTTTTCGGGGTTTCCTGCAGGGAGGGAAGGGTACGGGCAGTTTTTGTCTGCCTGTAATGCCTGGGACAAACCCTCTGACAGGGGGGCTGAGGGAAGGGAGGGGGAAGAGCAAGCCGGACGCTTTTGCCTCTGTAGAATCGTTTTCCGAATTAAAAGGAACAGGGGGAGGTATTTCCCAGCTGTGCTGTCCCCCCAATTCAACTTGCATAGTAAGGGCTTGTCCAACCTTTTCCCAGTCAAGCAGGAAATCAACATTCAAATCCGGAAAATGCAAAAAAACCCATTTTACTAATTTCCTCAGCTTATTTTTTGAGAAATTGATATTTCCAGCCTTTAAAATATTCTTAATAACGGAATATTTATTCCTTTCCTGTGTAGACAAAAGAGTACCCATGGCCAATCTTAAGGCTTTACTACACAGGCTGGTCTAGCCTTTTTTTTTTACCTCCGAAAAAGCAGAAAAGATCCAAACTGCAGTCCGGGTTTAAAAACCACCGCGGAGGCCGGGACGTGCCGCCGGTGCACCCTCCCCCACACCATGTGTAGTGCCACGTGGGCTCCCTCAGTCCCAATACCGGGGAGAGGCTCTGGCACCAGCACCACACCACACCACCGTGCCTCGCAAAAACCCCACAACAACCGCCGGATCTCCCACACCCCCCCGCGCCCCCCCCAGTACCTGTTTCCTGATGGATGCGCGGTGTTCGAAGAAAAGTAAAAAAAGGTTCTCGGTCCGAGTTGAATCGTGTACCCACCGAGCTACCAACCCGACCCCCGTCAGTAAAAACTGCAGGGTAGGTGACGGTACCTAGGCTTGTTAGAACGCCCGTGGGGTGTTTTCCAGCCGTTTCGAGGGGATCTAAAGCCCCAACGTTGGTCGCCACCCGAAGAGATCCTCCCTTAGCCCCTCGAAGTAATCCACACTAGCTCTGTCGATGGAGAGGTTCAGGGAGATCCTTCATGACCAAGAAAAAGACCAAAAGGTGCTGCTTCTCCCTCCGGGTAACGAAGGATGTTTATTCTGGCTGGATTCCAGAGGAGAGAAGAGACCAGGTTTCTCCTTCCTGGGCTTTTTCAAACCTCGGGAGAGGGGCGGGGGGACATATAACACCAACCAATGGGATAACGTTTCAGGGACAGGGAGGGGAGGGGAAAAACACGTCACAGCTGCAGGGAGGGTTTACACAGAAACCAGGTAACTCCCAGAAATATGCACCACCACAGCAAGAGAGGAATTTGTAAGGCTTTTAGAGTTTAAAATGTAACACTGTATGGTAATGTAGTAGTTCTTATAGGCTATATGTAAATTCTTTAGTGGGTGTGTCTCATAGTGTTTGGTTACTGGGAATTAGAATATTCACTATAGAAAAGGATATAATGTATTGTAACAAGAACTTCTCACTCTTGTTCTCCCCGCTCTCTTACTCTTGCTCTTGTTCCCCCCTCTCTCTTGTTTCCCCTTCTCTCGCTTTAAACTCTTTCCCCGGGCTCTTAAACTATGTCTCTCCCTTCTCCACTCTCTCTCCCTCCCTGACGTGTATGCCGCAGCTGGCAGCAGAAACTGGTCTCTTCCTCCCTCTACCCATATAATAAATTGCTTATACCTGAACAGTTTGACCCTGGAGGAGTCTCACAGCGAGCGAGTGTTTTGTACATCTATAAAAAATATATAAGAAGAGTTGTTATAGTAAACTGGTGTGCATCTAGCTTTGGCTAGTGGCCTTTCCACTCATCAGCAGCCCAGATTGGTTTTCCCCTACACTGCCAATTGGCCCTTTTCCATCTTTCCAGCCAAACCCACAGAGCATTGGCTACCATCCATGAATCAGTGTAGAGGTAGACCTTTAGCCACTTCTTTCTTTCAGCAATGTCCAGGGCCAATTGAATGGCTTTGAGTTCAGCAAGTTGGCTTGATCCACCTTTTCCTTGATTAGCTTCTGCAACCTGTCATGTTGGGCTCCATACGGCTGCTTTCTACTTCCGGTTCATCCCTACGATGTGACAGGAACCAACAGTGAAAAGAGCATAATGTGTTTCTTCTGCTGGCAGTTGGTTGTACAGTGGAGCTTCTTCAGCCCGTGTCACTTGTTCCTGCTCCTCTTCATCAGTGAGACCAAAGTTTTCACCTTCCAGACAGTTTGTACTTATCTCCAAAATCCCAGGGCGATTTGGGTTCCCAATATGAGTATGCTGTCTGATGAGAGCAATTCACTTGCTCCATGTAGCGTTGGTGGCATGATGGGTAGCAGGAACCTTTCCTTTAAACATCCACTACAGCACTGGTAGTCAGGGTGCCAGGAGGAATTGTGCTTCTGTGCCAATCACTTCTGAGGCGGCTTGAACTCCTTCATAGGCAGCTAAGATTTCATTCTCTGTGGGAGTGTAGTTGGCTTCAGACCCTCTGTAGCTTCGGCTCCAGAATCTCAGTGGTCGGGCTCAGGTCTCGCCAGGCACTTTCTGCCAAAGGCTCCAGGACAAGCCACTGTTCCTGGCTGCAGAGTAGAGCACATTCTCCACATCTGGTCCTGTCCTAACTAGGCCAAGGGCTATGGCATGAGAAATCGCCTGCTTGATCTGAGCAAAGGCTTGTTGCTGTTCAGGGCCCCAGTGGAAATCATTTTTCTTGTGGGTAACCAGGTAGAGAGGGCTCACAATCTGGCTGTACTCAGGAATGTGCATCCTCCAAAAACCTATGGCACCTAGGAAATATTGCGTTTCCTTGCTGGTCGGGGGAGACATCACAGTGATCTTAGTGATGACCTCAGTGGGAATCTAAACTTGATCTCTCGAGCAGGTCCTTTGACTTTGTTCTTCTTGATGGTGAAGCTGGCTTCCAGAAGAATCTGGATGATTTTCTCTCCTTTCTCAAATACTTCCACTGCCGTGTTCCCCCACACAATGATGTCATCAATGTACTGCAGATGTTCTGGAGCCTCACCCTTTTCCAGGGCAGCCTGGATCAGTCCATGGCAGATGGTGAGGCTGTGCTTCCACCCCTGGGGCAGTCGGTTCCAGGTGTACTGCACTTCCCTCCAAGTGAAGGCAAACTGAGGCCTGCATTCTGCTGCCAGGGGAATGGAGAAAAATGTGTTAGCAATGTCAATAGTGGCATACCACTTCTCTGCCTTGGACTCCAGCTCATACTGGAGCTCCAGCATGTCTGGTACAGCAGCGCTCAGCAGTGGAGTCACTTCATTCAAGCCACAATGGTCCACAGTCAATCTCCATTCTCTGTCAGACTTGCACAAGGGCCAAATGGGGCTGTTGAAGGGTGAGTGGGTTTTGCTGACCACTCCTTGGCTCTTCAGTTCTCGGATCATCTTGTGGATGGGGATCACAGCATCTCAATTTGTCTTATACTGCCGGCGGTGCACCATCGAGGTGGCAATTGGTATTTGCTGTTCTTCCCCCTTCAGGAGTCCTACTGCAGATGGGTTGTCTGATAGTCCAGGCAAGGTGTTCAATTGCTTAATGCCCTCCGCCTCTACAACCACTATCCCAAATGCCCACCTGAGTCCCTTTGGGTCTTTGCAATAGCCATTCCAAAGGAAGTCTATGCCCAGAATACACGGGGCCCCTGGGCCAGTCACAATGGGATGTTGCTGCCACTCCTTCCCAGTCAGGCTCACCTCGGCTTCCAACAGAGTCAATTGCTGCAATCCCCCCGTCACCCCAGCAATGGAAACAGGTTCTGCCCCCACATGTCCTGATGGCATTAGGGTACACTGTGCACCAGTATCAACTAAAGCTTCATATTTTTGTGGCTCTGATGTGCCAGGCCATCGGATCCACACCGTCCAAAAGACCCGGTTTTCCCATGCCTCTTCCTGGCTAGAGGCAGGGCCCCTCTAGCACTGGTCATCCTCTCCTCCGTGGGCATACATGCTAGAGGTGCCTTCAAGGGGATCATCCTCTTTTCTGTAATATCTGGCAGTTTGGTCATGGGAAGTTGAGGCTACCTTCACTTTAGTGGAACTTTTCTGGTTAGTGTTTCCCTGCCTGAGTTGACGCACTCGTGCTGCCAGGGCAGAAGTGGGTTTCCCATCCCACTTTCCCATGTCTTCCCCATGGTCACGTAGAAAGAACCATAGCTCAGCTTGTGGGGTGTATCCTCTCTCTCTAGCTGGGGGACACTGGGCTTGGAATTTGGGGCTTGTGAATCGCACTGGTGCCATATGGGAACTGCTCTTCCTCATCTCTTCCCTCATTTCCCTCATCTCCTCTTTGAGTTTCTTAATCACAGTGGAAATCCGAGCCTGCTGCGGGCCATGGACCATACTGGTGAAATTTCTAAGCCTGGTGGCGACAGAACCCACCGTCTCTCGGCTGTTATCGGCATTAATTATCACAATGAATGTGGTGTATTCATGTGGCCCTAGATTTGCCAGACTCCACAACATCTGCCCAGTGCACCTGACTTTGTCGGGGTCATTATCATGCTGTCCACCCCTCCCAAAAAGGACCTCTAATATCGCCACTTCTCTCAGCTGTTGGATCCCTTCCTCAAGGCTTTTCCAGCACCTTCTGTGATGGTGCTCCTCCATTTTCTCTCTGTGGACAAACCTCTCTCTTACATTCATTAAAAGCCGCTCCCAGAGGGAAAGGGGCCCTGGCTCCCTGACGAATACCTGATTCACACCTGAGTCCTGGGTCAAGGGTCCCACATTCCTTGCGTCACCACCATCCAGTTGCACACCTGTACTCATAAGGTCCCAGACCTGAAGTAACCAGGTTGCATAAGTCTCATGCCCCCACCTCACAACATCTTTTTGCAGATTATGGAGACTCTCATATATCAGGGACTCAGTGATGAGCTCAACCTCTGGCTCCCCTGAGGGTTGTGAGGGCCCTCCTTTCTTTTCCTTATCAACAGGGTACTTTGATTTCATCTTAGACTTCCTCGTTTCCACAGGGGCAACAGCTGCTGGCTGTGACTGCCCTTGTGGTTCAGATGGAACCTGGACGGTTGTAACGCCTGTGGGTTCCACTGCTGCACCATCAGACTCCTCCTCTTCTAGGCAGGGGGAGGGTTTCCCAACAGCTGAGGAAGTGCACTCCTTTAGCATCTGGCCCATCTCATGTATCTCCCTCACCAGAACCTCCACCTGTCGTTGCTGGACACAAAATGAGTCACACACGCAGCTTGAGCTGTGGTGAAAGAAAGAGACCTTTATTTTTTTTTCTCAGTGTTTATACGTTTCTGACCAGGGCCAGGGATTGGATAGTCAGGTTAACACCTTCCCAACCCCACTGGCCATGAGAGATGTCCATCAGAAGACGTGTATCAGAAAGAATGTATACATATCTATGTTTACAGTCACTGTCCTGGGAAAGTTTTTAGAAACTATGTCAACAAGATTGAAAAACTGAGTTTTCAGGGCGACACCCACCCACTCTGGGTAGTTAATTTCTGAGGTGGGCTGCGGGGCATGGGCAGGCTCTGGGGCAGCACCCCTAGTCTCTGGGGTTGTGTCAGGTTCTGGGGCAGCATCCCTAGTCCCTGGGGTAGGTGTCAGGGTGCTTATCTCAGTCAATCTCACCTTATCTCTGAATGCTAAATAGTACAGGCACATCAGCAATTCCAGCCACTGTAGGATATCATTAGCATCTCGAGAAGACTTTAACTCTTTGAAAACTGGTGGGGTAGGCCCAAGGAACTTGGTGAAAGGTTGGGAAAAAATTTCCCCAGCTGTCATTTTCTCCCAGTAGGTACCATTATTAAAGTAACCCCAAAACCATCCAGTTAGTGTGTGACAGCTCTGAATCCATGAGCCCGCCTTCCAGAGGAAGTTAAACATCCATGAATTCCTCACCTTATCAACCCACAAAACAAACTGGATAATAGCCACAGTAGCCTTAGTTATAGGACCCATATTTAGGTAAGATGCAGCAAATGGGAGAAGTATAGCCATGCCCACGTGCCACCCGAACCTGGGTAAGCTATATCACATGGTTCTACTTAACGAGGTTTCTATATCCAGCACACAAAAGGTTATTTAAGAATTGTTATTCCTTTTTTGCCCTTTTGTCTCAGTGCCCTCAGGCTCCACGTTGGGCGCCAAAATCTGTCTCAGTTTTAGGAGACAGATATTTGCTACAGAGGGCAGGACCCTCCCTTGGAATGAAAATGTAGACCCCCTCCCTCCGAATTATTATAATTTTGAAATTAAGGGGCTTTTAGGCAGAGATCTGGGGATAGGAATAACAGTTCTTTACTAGTATAACGAGGCAAACAAACAACAATAACTACAGCAATAACAAAACAGAACCAGGGGCCCCATGACAGCCTTCTCGGCTGAGATGGGAAAGGATGGAGGAGAGGCTTTGCTTCAAAAACCTCCTTGGGTAGTCAGTCCCGGTACTCCTGCAGGGCTCTGAGGAACATTTAGCTGGAACGGCAGGAGTGACCCGAGATCCTGGGTTGGTGGATGAGGTGTATCAGCAGCTCATTGGCGGTGGCTGGCACTGCCACACGTCCCGGCAGGACAGGGGATGCGAGGCCCACCAAGGAAGAGGGAAGAAGGAGAAGAAGCAGCAGCTCCGTCTGGGTGATAGCAAATTCCCTTCCCTCTGCAGCAACAGCTCCCAGAAAAGTGTCCTTCTCTGAAGCTAAAGAAACCTACCAAAAGTGTCCCCGCCCTCCCTTTTTCCTGCCCCCCCCCCTTCGCCCAGCCAAACTCTTTATGTTTCTCAAGCACCCATCCAGTACCAGCAGCCAGGTTTTCTCTGAAACTAATGGGTAAAAGTTCCACAGGTGAGCCAGAACTAAAGGAAGGACACCTAACCCCCAACATTCTGTGATTATCCCTTATTAAACTTGTAAAATTTTAAAATAGTAAGTCTCATTTCTCACATAAACAACTAAGAGCATGATGAGAAACAATTTCTTCTAAGTATAATATTAGGCCTCACTAATTTTCATTTTCACAGCATCGGCTGGTGTGTCACATTGTATGAAGGAAGAACACTGGGCTTTTAGTTTCATTTAGAATATTTGAAACACACATCATAGCTACCATAATGAAAAATACTTGCAGGAAGCTTGCTTTTATTTAGTAATGTCTACTTGTATTTTGAGAGTGTTTTGCCAATTTTTTTTGAGACAATTTATAATGATTGGCAACTTTATAAAAAGAATAATCATCATCTTCCAAAAAGTTCATAATGAAATAAGCATTTATATTCTGCAGATGTGGAAACTAAGGCACAGAAAAGTTAAAAAAAATCAATCAAGGTCTAAGGCAGAATTTCTGCCAGAAGTGAAATCAAAACAAGACAATACTGATTTGAAGCTATTGCATCATCTTTGTAGAATGAAGTTTGTATTTCCGGGAATGCAAATTCTGAATGATTTTTCACTTATTTATGGAGAGGAGGTGTGTTGGTTTTGCACGGCCTATTTTCTTCTTGGCGGTGAGGGAGGGTACAGAGGAAGCTTCTGTGAGAAGCTCCTAGGAGCTTCCACCATGTTCGGCAGAGTCAATCCCTGATGGCTCTGAAGATGGACATGCTGCTGGCCAAAGCTGGGCCAAATAGAAATGATAGTAATGCCTCTGTGATGACATATTTAAGAAAAAAATCAAAACAAAGTGAGAGGCAGTTTTAATTCAAGCTAGAGAAGAGGAGGATGTTGCTATATTTTATATATTAGTAAAGGCCTGTCTGCACAAACCAGTCTTTGAAATAAGTCGTGATATTAAAGGCTAAAGTCCTTGAAACCTTCCTGCAAAAGAGAGAGTAAAGCAAAACAATATCCTTGTGTACAGGAGAAAAAATGTAAACCTATGTGCATTAACCAGTGGTAACCTGCTTAGCCCGTGGACCCTGTAAAACCCTATATAAGTGTGCTAAAGATAGAAATAAATGGCTTTCGCATTTACTTCTGTGAAGGGTCATGAATAAGCTGGCTGTCTCTCAGTATTTGGCGCCAGAACAGGGACACCCTGCAGGCAGGGGGGCTTTGACGGGTCCACGCACGGTGGGATGAAGCCTTGGACCGAGGTTGGTGGAGCAGATCTGAGAGCAGATAGATGCTGCCTGGGATCGGTACCGGATAGACGGCCCGCGGAAGAAGGGGGCGAGTCGCTGGGGGAGTCCGAAGGCAGAGGCATAAGAGAGGGGTCGTGCCCCTCCCCCCTCCATGGCCGCAGGAAAAATGGATGTGGAGTCTGCGGCAGCTAAAAAACTGCTTCTTTGTATTCTCATTAAACAAGGCGAAGCAGCCAGGGAAAACAACCTGGATATGCTCATTATATGGGCTAATTATCACGGGCATTTAGTAGTACCCTCACTGCTCTTTGCAGTTGAGGAATGGACTGATATAAGGGATCTGATCTGCCAAACAGCAAACATGGAAAAGAGCAAGGACACTGTCTCTTGGTCGAACTTGGCAGATTGTAATTAATACCTTAAAAAATAGAAAAGCGAGATATGCTGAGGCTGTGAGCCCCGTAATTCTACCTGAGTCACAGCGGCAGATGCCTTTATCTCCCACTGCTGGGCAAGCTCTCCTATCTATGCTGCCCTTAGAGAGAGGGAGGGAGTCAGAGAGAAGAAAATAATGAGAAAGAAATTCCACAGCAAACGCTGAAACAATGAACAGAATCTGTTCAGTTATGGCAGGATGTGATATATCTGGAACTATTTGCTTCACTTTTGGAGTCACTATTAACACTACAATCTTACTTAAGCTCCAACTTTACTACCCTGGAAGAAAAGAAGCCAAATTTAGATTGGTTTCCACCCGAACCAGGAGGACATGGGGGAGCACTGAGGTGTGCGCAGAGAGCGAGGGCACCCCCGGGGCAGAGGCAGTGCGGGGGGGGTTGCAAGGCTGCATTGGACAATTGCAGAAACAGCTGAGCAGAAACAGGTGGCTCAGACAGCTTCAAAGAGAGACAAAATAGCCAAAAAATCACGAACTATATGGTATCTACTTCAAAATTCATCACTGTAATTAAAAGTTGATAAGCTGCAATGCTCACCATTGTTACCACCAGGCCCTAAGAGACTTTTCGTGTAACATCGCCTGCTTTTGTAAAAATCGTGCCCTTTTTCCTCTATCTGCAAACAATGAGAGAGAAATTGAGAGAAAAAACTGCATTTGTTAAAGTTAACTTTGTGAGGTTTTTTTTTCTTTCTCTCCGTTTTTCATCTCTGTGAGAGTACGTGGGGGATGTGAAGAAAGATAACAGCAACAGAGAGCTGCAACAGGGTGGGCAGTCCACCCCCCCGCTCCCTCCCGAAGAAAAAGCACCGGGATAGTACCCAGTTTGTTAAAAAGTCATGATTCATTGGCTTTTAAAATGTTTTTATTTACCCTTTTAGAGTAAATTTTGTGTTTTAAGTAATTATGAGTTTATGCAGTTGCAGTTTTTAGAGTTTTACTAGAGAAATTATTGTGATTCTTTGAAAGTTAAAAAAAAAAAAAAAAAAGAAAAAGAGAAGGGTGTTTAAGGTGAATGTTAACAGAAGTTACCTTGCAATAATTAGTTTTAAAACCTAAGTTTAAATGTGGTATGATTTACAGCTACTAGGAAAACCTTCCAATTAATATTACCTATAGAAGAGATTTGTGGTTTAAAAAATAATTAGTTAAGAGAACTTTACTGTACAAGACAAAGTTAAGTTAAAGCATATATTACCCATTTGCTGATTTTTTTCATAATTTTAATAAGGCAATTTCAATGTGAGTCCTTTTGTTATATAAAACACATATAACTGCATATATACCAATTTGGATTTTGGATTTTATTTTAAGAATTTGACTTAATGTTCCTGAAATGAGCTACAAAAGCTGAATGGCAGCTTGCCAAATCCTGTGTTGTTGTGTTTTTTCCCTAGAAAAACTGCACTTTAAAATCCTAATCAATTTAAGCATATACTAGGCAAATTTCTGTTATGAATAAGTATTTTTAGTAACATTTGCAGTTATTGTGGGTTATTCTCAAAGCTAGATGACAATTCTCAAAGCTAGATGACATAGAATTGTGATGGATTTGTTACATTTTTATAAACTTTATAGTGAATCCATGTTACTGTTACATTGTGTTTAAAAGGTATATATCAAACTTTTAGTTGCTTTTTGTAGTAACAGAATAAGATTAAGTTATGTTTTTATTTAATACAGATAAAGTGTTAATAGAATTAAGAAGAGTCAAGATTTATTATGTTTGAGTTTGAATGTTTTTAAGTTAAGTTCTATGACTTGGATATTCTTTTGAGGTTAAGTTTTGTTATTTCCTTTTGTCATAAATAATTATTGTTAGGTTTAAATATTGTTTCATTTAAATTGTTTTATGTTTTATTGGACACCCTTGTCTAAACTGCAAAGTATAGTTTTTTTCCTGGAGAGATGAAGATAACTACAACTTAAACAGCTGTGATAGAACACTGATGAACACCTGCTTGTGGATAAAAGTGAATGCAGTCTGTGACACCCTTGACTTCATCGGGAGTTCTATTGTTTGTTGCAATCGCTGCAGTTTTTGTTTGTTATAGGTTCCTTATTTTTCAGTGTTTACAGAATTTTAAGAAGATGTACCATTGCTGAGGGTCAGCTGCCATGGGAGAGGCTTCAGGTTAAACCAACTGCTGAATGGTTTCATTGGTCTGGTACCTAAGGCTTCTGATCATTTGCTTTGTACAAATGCATTTCAATAGTTTGCTGTGCTGTAAGCATCTCATAGCTGCTACTTTTGAGAACCTTGTTTTCGAAATGAGTTAAGAGGCATCTTTCCAGTTTAAAGCCTAGGCCCTGGCCAAGCCTTGACCTTACCTGGACGGAATGTTTGCCAACAGATCCAGATGTTTTCTGTACCAAATCAGTATTTGAGTCATTTTTGACTCAGCAATTTGACCCTATTAATATGACAGCTGCATCAATTTTGAAGTGGGCTTGGAGAATCATTTCCGGAGGTGGTTATCCAATCCTTCACTGATTCTTTTTGTTTCTGTTTGTTTGCAGACTATAAGATGCTGCTGCAGTGTTTTGGTAGTTAGTGGTAGTTTTATATTACATATGTTATTAATAATGTTTATAATTTGATTGATTTTTAACTGCTATAAATTCTTATTCATTGTGTATATGGTTTTGTGCTAATGTTGATGTGTATAACAGAAGTACATCATATTTTTATTTTTTTTTTAAAAAAATGGGGGAAATTGATGCCCTAAAAGCATTTCTATGAATTTAATTCATTAACTTCAAGGGGAGAAGTGTCTGTGTTTTGTTGGCAGGTTCAAAAAGGTCACCTGTTCATCTGACCAGACTGTGTGCCTCTGAACACACGAGATCCAGTGAACAGAGATGTCACCACACAACCTTGGTACTCCAGACATGAATCAGAAGTGGACCTGTCAGGACACAGTTGTGTCTGAACACTACACAGACAGTTGCCAACAGAAATTTTATGTTGTTATTATGATGTTGTGTCTCTACCAATTTTTTCAGTTATCTTCTGTGTTAAGATTTAGAAGGATGTGAAGAACAACTTGAACATCAAAGCCCTCAGTCACCGATCAACTGCCAGCTGACATCACGGGAGCAGTGAACGTTCCAAGACTGAATCGTGTTAAATCATAGTCTATTTTTGAGAGAAATTCTGTAGAAGATCTAAGAAAGGTGTAGAGACTCCATCTAACTATATATAAAGCAAATTGTAGTTGTGTGTTTACCCTTTCAGCAAATTGCTTTCACGCTTAGACTACATATATACCAGAGCATGTGTGTTAAAAGTAGTTAGATAATAGTTTAAGATAAAGAGTTTAGCCTGTGTAGTAATTGTTATGTTAGTATAAAGTATAAGTATTCCCCCTTCAAGAGTTAAAGTGAGCATATTTGAAAGTTCATTTAACGTTAAAGTTTTAGCTGTGAGTTTGTTGCCATTTGGTTCAATAAACTGTATTAGTTAGCATTAGTTTGACATTAGTAGTAGTTATGCTAAGGCTTGGTAGGCCACATGTAACCTGCAGATGAACTATACGGCAGATATTGCAATGTAAGCAGTGTAACTAGGAGATAATCTAGGAATGTACTTTTGGCAAAATTTAAATGTCAGAGAGATAATCGTACCAGGTAGTGAAAGAGAATTAAGAAATTATGATGATGAAGAAATCGTGTAGAAAACATATAAAAACCCTGTGATTTTTCTGTGAAATGGGGCTCTGTCTTTGGACGCTAGTCCACAGGCTCCCGGGCCCTCAATAAAGCACCGCATAAACGACTTCGGTTGTGTGTGTGTTCTTCGGATCGGGCAACAGTTTTCTGGCGACCGCGGCAGGACTCCGAAGGTGCCTGGGGCGGTTCGCGTTCTGATCCACTCCACGCCGGCACCGAGTGATTCTCGGGGAGTCATCGGTTCGTGCCCGACCCCCGCACCTGACGGACGACTGCAAAAGGTAAGCCCGAAGGTGCTTTATTTTTTTCTGGTTTGGGTGCCTGCTCATAAGACGAGGCGGCGATCCTCGCAGGGTTGGGCTAAGACGTCTGGTTGGTCTGGGAAGCCTAGGCGCCGGCTGTCAGACGCGGCGAAAGCTGCGCAGGTCCGGCACTTGCCCCTCGCGGCGTCGAGAAGCGGCAAGTTGGATTGGTCTGGTATTTATCTGGTATTTATCTGGTATTTAGTCCTTTTTGTTTGTTGTATGTAGTTTGCTTAATTCTGGATTGTGGTTTTGTATATTGCTGCTTATTGTATTAATATAATTGCTAGTTGAATTATTGTTTAGGTGTTTGTAAGTTGTTGCTGCTAAAAATGAAACTACCTCAGTATTGAAGTGATTGTTGTGTGAGTGTGTGGTATGATTGATTTTGTTGGACTGTCAAAATTGATTGTGGTTTTTATTGTTTCATATATTGTTATATATTGGTTGCTGCTATTGGTTACCGAGTTTTTGTACGGCTGTGAGTAAAGTTCAAAATGCCATTCAAGGCACTTAAGTTTATGGTTCAGTCTAATAAAGGTATCCCAGAAAATACCCCGCTGGGATGTTTACTGAAGAGGTGGAAAAGTGAAGGGTTTTTCCAGGAGATGAGTAAGGATAAAATGATTGACTATTGTAATCATTGGTAGCCCGAATATAAGCGAGAAGGACCGTCATGGCCAGAGAATGGTACTGTGGATTTTGACACCATAAATTCGTTAATGCGCTATCTGGAGGAAAATGAAAAATGGGATGAAATACAATATTTAGACTTGTCTCATTTACTGCACCGTAAAAAGGAATGGCAGACTGAGTGTGGAATAATGGTATTAAAGATGAAAGAATTTAAGTGCGGGGGTTGTAAAGAAGGATCTAAATGTGTTCAGTGCTTAGCCTTAACCTCTCGACCAGAGGAGGATTTGTCTTTTATGGTGTTACCCGGTGCGCTTCCTGCTTCACCCCCCCCCCCCCCCCCCCCCCCCCTCCTGCTGTCTCAACCCCTCCTGCTGTTTCGCCTCTTCCCTCTGTCTCACCCCATTCCTCTTTGTATCCACCGTTACCAGAAACCAGCACTGAGGATGAGGATGAGGAGGAAAAGGTAGCAAATTTAACGGCAGTACCGGGGAATGTTAAGAAAGTTGTTATCCGACCTAAAACCCCTTCCCCTGTTACTCCCCAGAATCGGCGAAATACTCCGCTTGCGGCACGAACTAGACAGGGACGTAAAAAATTACGGGGAATCCCAGCTTATTGCCCCTTTAAGGGAAGCTATGGGACCCCAAGGAGAGAAAGTGCTTGTGAAAGTGCCTTTCTCCCCAGGAGATCTGGTGATTTGGAAGCAGTCAGCAGGCTGTTACCGAGAGAATCCGGAGAGGGTGGCCCGGGTGGTCAAAATGATAATTAAAAACCCAGAATCCAGATTGAAATGACATGCAGGTTTTGTTAGACACTTTGATGGATTTTACCGAAAAGGAGATGGTGTTACAGGCAATGAAAGAGCGTGCTCGAGAGGTAATTAGGCTGCGTTGTACAGTAAAAACAGTAAATGACTTAGTTCCGAGCGATGATCCGGGGTGGGATCCAAACAGGGTCGGAGAAATGGAATCTATCAAGGTGTACCAGGAGTTGTTAGTAGAGGGAATTAGGACTGAGATGCCTAAGACGATAAATTGGTCAAAACTGTATTCTGTCAAGCAGGATAAAAATGAATCTCCCTCGGCGTTTTTAGAAAGACTTAAAGAAACTGCTAGACGCTTCACTGATTTGGAGATCGACAGTGAAACAGGAAAATTGCAGCTTGCTTTAAACTTTTTGGGTCAGACACAGGAAGATATCCGCAAAAAAAAAAAAAAAAAAAAGAAAAAAAAACCAAAAAAAAGCTAGAGGTGGCTTGGAAAGTTTATAATAACAGAGAAAAAGAAACGGCCAAGAAACAGCAGGCGAACATACTAGCTATAATGCAGCAAGCCAGTGAAAGGGGGGGGAGGCAGAGGTGGTTTTGGGCGCGGTCGTGGTTCTGGATGTGGCAGGGCAAGATTCCAGAATGTTAAATTTGGAGGACGGGGAATGGCCCCTCCTAGTCCCCAGCAAGGAGGGATTGCTCCCAATCAATGCGCGTTCTGTCGTCAGTTAGGACACTGGAAGAATGAGTGCCCAGTGAAAGCTGGACTGGGAAGAATGCCAGTAAATGGACCAACAGGTTACCCCGTGAATCCAGTAGGTAGCGCCCAAGCATTTGTATTGAGAAATTATCAGAATCAAAGCTGACTAGAACAGGACTTGAGGGTCAGGATTGATATTGATGGGAAAGAACAAGAGTTTATCGTGGATACGGGGGCAACGCATTCAGTTTTTAAACAAAAGGTTAAGACCTATCAGCGATACTACCATACAGGTAGTGGGGGCAACAAGACAATTAGAAGAAAGACCCTTTTTTTTACAACCATTAAATTTGAGATTTGGAGGAAAAGAATTAGATCATCAGTTTTTGTACATGCCTAATTGCCCCAAGCCATTGCTTGGCAGAGATTTGTTGTCATCATTAAATGTCAGAATCATATTCGAGAATGAGAGAGTGAAATTAGAAGTTCCGAGAGAAGAAATTGCTAAATTGTTTGTAATAAAAGAAATTGATCCCTCTCCTATTCCTATTGAAGTAGATCAAGCTGTAGTACCTTGGGTATGGGAGACTGGGAATCCAGGAAAATCAAAAGCTGCTCAGCCGGTGGTAGTAGAATTAAAAGAAGGAGCTCAGCCAGTGAGAATAAAACAATACCCAATCAAGTTAGAAGCTAAACAGGGTGTCGCTCCTTTGATAACTCAGCTTTTAGCACAAGGAATTTTGCAAGAATGTGAATCAGACTTTAACACTCCTATTTTTCCAGTTAGAAAACCCAATGGTAAGTATCGGCTAGTGCAGGATTTGAGGGCAATTAATAACATTACTAAAGACATTCACCCAGTGGTTGCCAATCCGTATACTTTATTAACATCTGTGTCAGAAACATTTAAATGGTTCTCTGTTATTGATTTGAAAGATGCTTTCTTCTGCATCCCTCTGGCATTGGAAAGCAGGAAATATTTTGCTTTTGAATGGGAGAGTCCTGATACTGGAAGAAAGAGACAGCTCACCTGGTCTCGACTGCCGCAAGGATTCAAAAACAGCCCTACAATATTTGGAAATCAACTGGCAAAGGAATTGGAAGAATGGAAGACTGCTGAGGTAAGAGAGTTACCTTCCTCTTATGTCATTCTCCAGTATGTGGATGATATCTTTTTAGCGACAGCAGAAAAAGGAATGTGTCTGAAATTGACTATTGCTCTGTTGAATATGCTGGGCCAAGCTGGCTACCGAGTGTCAAAAGAAAAAGCACAGCTGATAAAAGAAAGTGTAATATATTTGGGATGTGAAATCACCCAAGGCCAGAGACGGTTGGGAGTCAATCGAGTGGAAGCTATTTGTGCTATTCCCCTTCCCAGGAACCATCAAGAACTAAGGTCCTTTCTAAGAATGGTAGGGTGGTGCAGGCTGTGGATTCTAAATTTTGGACTTCTAGCTAAACCATTATATGAAGCGTTGAAAGAACCGCAGTTGAGCTGGAATCGACAGAGGAAAAAGGCCTTTGAAGACTTGAAACAAGCATTAAAAGAAGCTCCGGCATTAGGCCTTCCAGATTTAAACAAGGACTTTCAGTTGTATGTGAATGAGAGACAGAAATTGGCACTGGGAGTGCTAGCTCAGAGACTTGGTTCATAGAAATGCCTGGTAGGGTATTTCTCGAAGCAACTGGATACAGTAAGTGCTGGTTGGCTGTCATGCTTGCGGGCAGTTACGGCCACAGTGATCCTCATCCAGGAAGCCAGGAAATTGACTTTGGGAAGGAAAAAAGAGGTATTTGTGCCTCACATGGTACTGGCAGTCTTGGAACAAAAGGGGGGTCACTGGCTTTCAATGCTGCAATACCAAGCAATTCTGAGAGAACAGGATGATGTAGATCTAAAAATGACTAATCATGTTAACCCAGCAGAATTTCTCCGCAGTGGGCAAGAAGAAGGAGAATTAGCACATGACTGCATGGAGGTGATTGAACAAGTGTATGCCAGCCGAATGGAATTGAAAGATGTTCCAATGGAAGATCCTGATTGGGAACTGTTCACCGACAGGTCCAGCTTTGTAGAAAACGGTACCAGGTATGCGGGATATGCAGTGGTAACAGTTACCACTGTAGTGGAAGCAAAAGCTTTGGCTCCTGGAACATCAGCTCAGCGAGCTGAGATCATTGGACTCACTAGAGCCCTAATGTTAAGTTCTGGAAAGAAAGTGAATATATGGACTGATTCTAAATATGCTTTTGGGGTTGTGCACATTCATGGCGCCTTGTGGAAAGAACGAGGGTTATTGAACTCCCAAGGAACTACTATCAAATATAGAACTGAAATTCTAGCCTTGCTAGATGCAGTACACCAACCTGAAAAGGTTGCAATAATGCATGTGAGAGGTCACCAGAAGGAGGAAGGAAAAATATATCGAGGAAACAAATTAGCTGATGTCACAGCACGAGAAGCGGCCAGAGAAGTGTGGACCCAAATGGCCCTGATACCCACTAAGGTGAGTCCTGTAACTCCACATTTAATTCAGGAACCAAAGTATTCCCCGGATGATGAAAAACTAGCATCGCTGCTGAAAGCGCAAAAGAATGCAACTGGATGGTATGTAACAATCATGGGACAAATTGTAGTTCCCACCCGAATTATGAAAGCCATCTTAGAGACGGAACATAATAAATGCCATTGGGGAGCAGAGGCATTGGTAACATTTCTAAAAAGAGAAGTAATTTTTAACCAGATGTTAACATTGGCAAAACGGGTGAATGCCATGTGTTCAACTTGTTTGAAGAATAACCCAATAGTTAAGAAACAGATTCAGTTAGAGAAATTACAAGTGAGACCAGAACCAGGAGATTACTGGCAAGTAGATTTTTCAGAATTACCGAAAGCACAGAACTTTAAGTATCTTTTAGTGTATGTATGCACTTTTTCAGGATGACCTGAGGCCTTTCCTTGTCGCACCAATCAGGCAAAGGAAGTGGTCAAAACACTGTTGAAGGAAATTATTCCAAGATTTGGGGTACCGTTAGGACTGTCATCAGATAGAGGCCCACACTTTACAGCAGGAATAGTACAAGAGGTGGCCAGGATGTTAGACATATCTTGGGACTTACACACCCCTTGGCGACCTCAATCGAGTGGTCAAGTGGAGCGGATGAATCAAACAATTAAAGGATTTAAAGACATGAATTTGCAATTACAAGCCACATCCCGAATGACTTTACAGAACAGGATGGCACTAGATATGCTATTGTTAAAAGAGCGTGGTGTGTGTCAATATCTAAAAACGAAAATTGACCATTGCTGCATCCATATTCCAAATGTGACCATTGAAGTTGAAAAAGATATTTCTCAATTGGAAACGATTGAATCCAAAACAAGAGAAATTGAAAAAGAAGCACAACATAATTGGATCAGAGCTATATTTGAGTCCTTAGGACTTCAGGTTTCTGGATAGGTTTCGTCAATAGTACAGTACATTCTGTTATTTGCAGTTTTGTTATTAATCGTTTGGTTAGCCTATAAGTGTGTTCTAGGAGTCATCGAAAAAGAAACAAGACGCACCAGAAGAGTGATAAAAGCCTTGACAAGAACCAATGAGATACGCCTCAATGAAAGACGCCGACCTCCTCCGAAGTATGAAGATGTCGTTGGGCAGGATAATCCAGCATTTGAAAGAACCAACGATAACTAAGAGTTGAGCATTCTTGCAGAAGATTGAAGAATGCTCAAAAGGGGGGGAATTGTTGCCATTTGGTTCAATAAACTGTATTAGTTAGCATTAGTTTGACATTAGTAGTAGTTATGCTAAGGCTTGGTAGGCCACATGTAACCTGCAGATGAACTATACGGCAGATATTGCAATGTAAGCAGTGTAACTAGGAGATAATCTAGGAATGTACTTTTGGCAAAATTTAAATGTCAGAGAGATAATCGTACCAGGTAGTGAAAGAGAATTAAGAAATTATGATGATGAAGAAATCGTGTAGAAAACATATAAAAACCCTGTGATTTTTCTGTGAAATGGGGCTCTGTCTTTGGACGCTAGTCCACAGGCTCCCGGGCCCTCAATAAAGCACCGCATAAACGACTTCGGTTGTTTGTGTTTTCTTCGGATCGGGCAACAAGTTTGCAAGTATGGTGTCATTTACATGGAACCAACTGCTTATGGTAATTGTGCTGTGTATAGTCCCGACCAACTGTCTGCTAACTAACATCCAAAAGTGACAGAACATATGGGTCACTCTGGCACACTTAACAGGTCAAAAATCAATGTGTTTAAGCCTAGCCACACCTGGAGATCCTTTCGCACCTGTCTCATAGGAGTCCCTGAATGGGATCCTCAAGCATTTAAAGGTTTAGTTAGTAACAAAACTCAACTGAATCAATTGGCGATGTTACGAGAGTGTAATTGCACTGTTGGCTTCACGTCAAGACAACTTGAAGCCTGTTGGCAAGTGAAAATTATCCAAGTTCTTAATATTACCATAGAGCCCCCAGAAGAATTAGATTTGTTAGGTTCCACCAATACCTCAAGTGGATGAATAATGTTTGAATCCCCGACAAAAAGTCATTCCAACAAAGTAATGCAGCACTGGGCTGCAGTCAACCCTATAGTTGATCTCGTTACTCACACTGAAAGTAAAGCCTTTATTCGCGGTGCAATCTCACAGAACAATTACCAAAGTGATTACCTAGTTCCATATTCCTAATCCGTGGAGACAGAGCAGAGAATGGGATGCCTGCTAATCCACATAGAGGGCCCTGTTATCTTGGGAAACTTACTTTGTTTCCATCCAAGCTTACACCAATTGCTGAATGTAGCTGATAAAATAAAAAATATCAGACCGTCAAAGCAAAGCCTAAATGAATTACAGTGTGATGATGTTAGAAACCCAGACTTTTGGAATAGTGGTCTAAGATGGGTAACCTCCTTTTTCATTCCAGGAGCAGCTGTCTCTAAAAGTTTAGCAACTCTAAAAAGGCTCGCTTGTTAGACTAAGAATTGAACTTGACATCCACAATGTTAAGTGAACTTTCAGCCCATGTGAGTAGTGTACGTCATGCAGTATTACAAAATCGAGCTGCAATTGACTTTTTGTTCTTAGCACAAAGACATAGTTGTGAGGAGTTTGAAGGCATGTGCTTTCTGAATCTTACTGATCATTCAGTTTCCGTCCATAAGCAACTACAACAGCTACAGGATGGGTTACATGCCCTGAAAGAAGATAGTGACCCCATTGGAAGTTGGTTCGCCAGCTGGGGTATCACTGGATGGTTGAGATCTCTTGTGCTAGAAGGGGGACGGACTTTACTTATAATGTTAATAGGGATGAAAGTCTAAGTTCCATGTTGTCTTCATAAAAGTATAGAATGAGTCACATCCAAAGCCTGGTTTGTGCAAAAAGAGAAAGGGGGAATTGTTGCTATATTTTATATATTAGTAAAGGCCTGTCTGCACAAACCAGTCTTTGAAATAAGTTGTGATATTAAAGGCTAAAGTCCTTGAAACCTTCCTGCAGAAGAGAGAGTAAAGCAAAACAATATCCTTGTGTACAGGAGAAAAAATGTAAACTTATGTGCATTAGCCAATGGTAACCTGCTTAGCCCGTGGACCCTGTAAAACCCTATATAAGTGTGCTAAAGATAGAAATAAACGGTGTTCACGTTTACTTCTGTGAAGGGTCATGAATAAGCTGGCGGTCTCTCAGTAGGAGAAGGTGAGAACATGTGGGGGAAAACAATATGGGGACATCAAGGTCATTGAAGAAGGAGGGGAAGGATGTGCTCCAGACACTGGAGCTAAGATTCCTCAGCAGGCCATGGTGATGACCATGGTGAGGCAGGCTGTCCCCTTGTAGCCCATGGAGGTCCATGGGGGATGCAGAGGTCCGCCCACAGCCCCTTGGGGAGGTGCCCACACCAGAGTGGGTGGATGCCAAGAGGAGGCTGTGATCCAGCGGCAGACCCGGTGGAGAGAGAGGGCCCTTGCTTCCATGCTGGAGCAGCCTGTGCTTGGAGGACTGCACCCTGTGGAAGAGTGACCCATGCCGCAGCAGTTTTGAGAGGACTGTTTTCCCATGAGATTGGAACCATGCTGAAGAAGTTAATTGACAATTGTCTTTTGTAGGAAGGGATCCCACAGTGTGGCAGGGGAAGGACTCCTATCCCTGAGCAGTGGAAGAAAACCTTGGGTGATAAACTGACCAAAATCCCCACATCCTGTCTCCCTAAGGTGTCATTGGGAAGGAGGGAGGGCCTGGGGGAAAACCGGTATTTTTAAGGGCTTGTTTTATGTTGTGACATGCCTCGTGCAGACAAAAAGGTACTTCTACATAAGCATTGTCCTACCCCAAACCCCTTGTGAAGGACGGCCCAGGTATTCTGATTGGGTTTGAATCCCTGGGGAGTTTCTCCCTTGCTGTGTTTCTAGTGGTCCCTGACCCTGAACTCCACCCTCAAGGGTGGAGACCCTCAAGAGTTCTGTCCCTCAAAAACCCCTGCTCGGCCTCTGTTTGGGGCTTTTTGTTCTGGATCTGAGTTTGTTCCCATGCTGAATAAATGGTTTCATGAACCGGGAGTTGGTCTCGTTGGTGTTCCATGCTGGTCCCCAGAACCCTGCAGCTTCCCTGGACGAGATCCTGAGGTTGCGGACTGCAACAGTTTTACTTCTCATTATCTTCCTCTGATTTTGTTAGTAATAAACTTACTTTGTACCTTTAAGTTGAGCCTGTTTTGCCCTTGGAGTGTTTTTTCCCGGTCCTTATCTCAACTCACCAACCCTTTGTTTAAATTTTTCTCTCCTCTGCCCAGCTGTAGCAAAGGAGGGTGAGCGAGTGTCTTTCATGGGAACCTGGCATTTGGCCAGTGTCAAACCACAACAGGTGGTACTGTATGTAATAGAAGGGTTTGAATGTATGGAGGTCACATTTGGCAATGGAACAGTTGAGAGCCTCTAGGTAAGAATCAAGGGGCAAACAAATAATGCAGATGTCATTGTGCGAGTCTACTGTAGACTTCCTAGACATGATGATGGCGCTGACAAATTATTCTTTGAGGAACTAAGTGACACTTACAAGTCAACTGCCCTTGTCCTTATTAGACTTCAACTTGCCAAAAATTAACTGGGACCATCACACAGCTGTTACAACACAGGTCAAAAGATTCCTAAGAGACCTGGATGACAACCATGTGGAACAGGTCCTAAGGGGGCCAACTGAGAAAGATGCCCTCCTTGATCTACTGCTTGTCAACAGAGACAATTTCATGAGTGAAGTGGTGATAGGTGGCCATCTTGGATACAGTGACCACAAAACAAGTGAGTTTAAAATCTCTGGTGACAGGAGGAAAAGTGCCAGCAAAACCTCAACTCTGGACATGAGGAGAGCTGACTTCAGGCTGATCAGGGAGGTACCGAGTAAGATCCTCTGGGAAAATGTTTTTGCAGGTGCTGGGGTCCATCAGTGCTGGTCACTTTTTAAGCACCAACTCCTAAGGACACAGGAGCAGGGAATTCCCAAATGTCTGAAGTCAAACAGATGAGGCAAAAGGCTGGCTTGGCTGAAAAGGATTCTTCTCCTGGAAATAAGGCAAAAAATGAAGGTGTATGCCCAGTGGAAGCAAGGTCAAGTGACAAGGGAAGAATACAGAGATGCTGCTTGCCACCGTAGGGAGAAAATTTGTGAGGCCAAAGCTCAACTGGAGTCAAAGCTGCCAGAATTGTGGAGGACAATAAAAAGAGATTTTTAAAATATATTAGTGGCAATAGGCAGTTGTCATGGGGTAACTTTGTGATGCTTGTTTCCCGAATCGCCTTGTCTATGTTACGTATTAATTTCTACACCTTAAAGACTGGCTCTGAGAGTGAAAGGGGGTAAGAAGAAGCACGCAGTTTGTGTTGAGAAAGAGCACTCACCTGCATCCTGCTCCTGGACTGTGTTGTCTGCAGCACAGACAGACAGCGGGACAGAGCTCTACTTTGCTGTTAGTTTTAGCTAGCTGAGGCAGAGAAGTTCCCTGGACTGTTTCTTTTTTTCCTTTTTCCTTGGATCTGTTCAAACCTGCTCTGGACTGAAAACCCAGAAAACACCGGGAGCTCACGCCTGTGGTCCATAGAGGCCTGGTCCTTAGCACTTTCCAGTGCCAGAGGGACTGATAAGAAATGGAGCGAGCAGAGCTACACCCCATGACAAGGACGTTTCTGGATGTGCCATCTCTTTGAACAGCAAGACATTTTATTTTTTAATGTTATTCAATTTCTGTTAAATAAACAGGTTTTTTCCCCTTTTCTCTAAGGTAATATTTTCCTGAACCAGTTGGGGGAGAGGGTGCTTGAATTTGCTTTCTAGATGGACCCCATTTGGAGTTTTTCTCCCAAATTTGCCCTAGACCAGGACAATACATTTAAATGGTGCCCAACACGTGGCTTGAGAAAGTGGAAAAAATCTGTACTGATTGCATTTTAGTTGTGCTTACTCGGTATTGCGATAAAGCAGTCAGTAGCCATGTTGTTTGAATGCATAATGTCTTTCAGGGTGGAGGCCTTTATGTGGTTCTGGTCCCTAGGCTTTTTTTGAGGTTTTAATACCTTTCTGGTCCCTAGGTTTATTTTCTTTTCTGGAGATAGTTCCAGTACTGTCCATAACATGTAGCTTTTGCAGCAGAGTGGCACAGATTAAAATAGCTGTTGTGCTGGTGTCGTGGTTTTAAACCAATAACTAAGAAAATTACTTATTTCTTGCTGTGAGATATGGATTAGAACAAGAGCAAAACAAGCATAAAACTTAAAAGGAAAAAAAAAGAAAGTTTATTGACAAACTACAATAATAAGAACACCAGAATAAACTTCCAGAAAAACCTTTTCATCCCCTGTCTACCCACTATTCCCTTGTTCACATGACAACAGAGACAAAAACTTTGGAACTTTGATGGTTAAAACAGTCCCAATTCTTGCTACAGTCTTTTCACCAGTCTTTGTAGAGAAACAGAAGTTTCTTCCTGTCCATTTATGGAGTTTCTCACAAGAAAAACTATTTTTGTTATAGTTTTCCATTGCCTTAATGTTAGCTGCCCAGAGCTGCTATTATTAGAGCCCACTCCTCCCATTTTCACATCACTCTGAAGTGTGTATGGGCCATGAGTCTAGGGATGGGATTTTTAAGGATGAGTTATTCAAAGGCAAAAAGTCTTCTTCATCTGTTTCTGTGAGCTTCACTAGAAAAAAGTTTTCTCATTGCCTCTCAAGGCTTCAAATCTTCCAGCACTTCACTGTACCATAATTACTCTACTTTTTACTCAAAATTTACACTTTGAACACTCTATTCCTCCCTATATACTGTCATGAATTAAAGGAGTGTTTTCAAGACCTTATTGTCCATTTCCATAGTTTTAACAGAAAGATATTTCAGCTTAATTAAAGCATCTTCTTAATTCTCTACCTTTTCTGAAGCTTCTTTTCTTTCCTGTCACTGGTAGTTTATAAAGTCTCTTTTCATGTTGATCACTCTCTTTTTCTCTCTCTGGATAAAAAGATTAATCCGCAAGTCTCATCTGGGTAATGAAAGAGTTAAAATCTTGCCCAAGCTGTTGTAGGTAGTTCTGTGGCCTCGGCCAGTGCAGGAACTGGAGCTGTCTGCGATGGAAAGTTCCTCATGGCTGCTCTGGAGAGTGTAGTCGCTGCGCCCAGCCCGCTGCAGGTCTAGAGCCTCTCTCTTTCTTCACTCAGCAGTTTCTAGTGAATTTAGTTACAGCAAAAACCTGCAGCTGAGCCAGAGATCGGCTCGGCCCGGCCCAGCCAGAGCCCGGAGAAAACCTTCCGCAGGGCCCACATCTCCCGGCCGGGAGACGCTGGGCCCAGCCCAGTCCCCGCCCGGCCGCATGGCCTGGGCAGGGAATGGGAGGCCTGGAGCTCTGCCACCCTTCACAGCCAGGAAACAAAGAACCAAGAGAGCTCTGGTTTTACACTTTAAGGTAGGGTTCACAAGTTGATCCCACTTTTCAATGGCCTAAACTGCTGTCAATTCTCAGCAATGACCGATAATTGGTCAGGAGAAAAGACTCCAGGCAGTTCCCAGCAACTTAAACTTTCTTAAAGGTAAAGTAACTCCATGACAGCTGGGCTCAGTGATATTGATTTACAGGAAAGTTATAGAGGTACTGGAGTTGGTGCCAGGTATGTTTGGCTTACGGTTTCTTCATTCTACCATGTGGCCCAGTCCCAGTAGCACGTTTTGTAGGTTTATTAATAATTGCACCCAGTCTGTCAGAAGAGGAGCAGGGAATGAGGCTTTTCAGCCCTTCCTTTCCTTCTCCTTTGAATCTATTATGTCAGTTTTTTGAGAATGTTCAGTTTCCTCTGAGTGTTAAGGATATCACTTTCCCGGTATTTCATCTGGTAAGCTTCCTCTATATGGTCTGCAACTTCTCTAGAATGAGGGCTGAGATGTCCAGAGGAGCTGATGAGACCCCTGACCCAGGAGTAGACCCAGGTGTGGAAAATCCTGAGTGGTGTGGACAATGGCAGGATATGGGCCAAACCCTGAAGGAATTTTCTGATCCTATAGCCTGGGACTTTCCACGGGAACAAATTCAGAACCCAGATGAGGTGGGGAAATACCTGAAAGAGAAGTGCCATGATGATTCTAAGGAGAAAAAAATCATTGCAATAATCTGGGCCCTGGCATATGCTTATCGCACACTGCTAGATACTGTAGGGCAGGAGATAGAGGCAGCGAGGCAGCGAGATAAATCAGCAGCTACTCCAGTCACTCAGGCTGCAGCTAAGCCAGCAGCTAAATCACACAGTGAGCCCAAGCCAGCAGCTAAACCAGACAGTGAGCCTAAACCAATGGTTATTGCTCCTACCATGAGAGATATGAAATTCAAAACCGATCGGCCAGTGGATGATGATGATGTGGAGGAAGGACCCTCAAGACCAGCAACGGACACAAAATCAGAAGATGCTAGCGAGTCCTTTTCCCTGAAGGACCTTTGTGGCCTAAGAAAGGATTACACTCGACAACCTGATGAATCTATAATTAGTTAGTCCGTCTGTGGGACGCCGCAGGTGAGGCTACAATTTTGGACGGTACCGAAACAAGGCATTTGGGAACACTGTCATATGATCTGGTTATTAACCAAGGAATGATGAGGGGGGCTAACCCTCACAGTCTCTGGGCACCGGTCCTGGGAAGTGTGGCACAAAGATATCTGTGTGCATATGATCTCTATATGCAGCAAACCCAGTGGAAGACCATAGAACAAGGGATTCAATGCTTGAGAGAAATGGCAGTGGCAGACATTGTGTTTTTGGATGACCTAAACACTAGGAATCCAGACTTGGTACTATGTTGTTGAGGGTTAGGTGTCCTTTTTTTTGTTGTTTTGTCCTTCAGGCCTGCCCGGGGAATTTTTACCCATTAAAAGGAGGGTGGGGACAGTTTTTTAGCTGGCTTTCTTCGGCTTCGGGGAAGGACGTTCCTGTGCTGGGTCGCGGAGCTGCTGCGGTGGAGAGAAGGGAATTTCGCCATCAACCAGATGGAGCTGTTGCTTCTTCTCTTTCTTCCCTCTTTGTTGGTGGCCTCTCACCCCCTGTCCTGCCGGGACGTGTGGCAGTGCCAGGCACCGACGCGGAGCTGCTGATACACCTCAGCCACCAGCCCAGGATCTCAGCTCATCCCTGCTGTTTCCAGCCGACTGTTCCTCGGAGCCCTGCAGGAGCACCAGGACTGCCAGCCCGAGGGGGTTTGTGAAACAAAGCCTCTCCTCCATCCCATCTCAGCCGAGAAGGCTGTCCTGGGGTCCCTGGTTCTGTGTTCTTGTTATTGCTGTAGTTATTGTTTGTTTGTTTGCCTGGTTATACTAGTAAAGAACTGATATTCCTATCCCCAGATCTCTGCCTGAAAGCCCCTTGATTTCAAAATTATAATAATTGGGAGGGAGGGGGTCTACATTCTTTCATCCCAAGGGAGGCTCCTCCTCTCCCTAGCAGACACCTGTCTTCTAGAACCAAGACATATGTACATCCGTGATGTGGTGAAAACTTATACGAATTATGCCACAAGAATATGCTTCTGCTTCAGCAATAATGAAACAGGATGACAGGGAGGAGACCATGCTTGATGTGATAAATGTAACCTTGGATAAAAAAAAAAAAATTCGTGAAAGAATAAATAAGTATATAACTGGATTTGTAACAATATAAAAAGTATATAAAATATAGTGTGGCCGAAGAATTTCCCCAAACCCAGCAGTAACTACCCATTCAGGCGGTAACGACCCTAGGCGACGTTCATCAGCCTGAAAGAAAAAAGCAGGACACGAACAATTAAGCCAAACAAAGAAAGGAGCCAGGCCGAGATGGCCATCGACTCCACACCGCACCTGGGCACCCCTTCCTGCAAACCCCGACTGAAGATGCAATCAGGCCGGACAATAAGTGGAAGCCCAGCCGAGATATCTGTCGACTCCACACCGGACTTGGATACTTCACTCTGAGAGCCCAACCGAAGATAAAATCAAGAAGCACTCAGAACTTTTTACATACGAGAGGACTCTGCCCAGTCGTCTATTGATTCAGTTCCACGGTTCCAGGAAATTCATTCAACCAGCCATCCAAACTCTTTGTTGAATAGTAACTGCTCAGAGTTTTGGCCTCAGGACACAAAATCCCTATAAAAACCCCGGACAGTCTACCCTCCTTCGTGGATTTGGGAACACCTATACCTTTGGGTATAGACCCCTGTCCACCCAGCGCTGCGCTGTTTATTTTATTGTGGTTTTTTCCTCGTTGTTTATTTTTATTATAAAAATTGTTTTATAATAAACTGTTCCTTATTTAACCTAAATTTGCCTTTGCATTTATAACACTTGATATGGCGATAAAGCTCCGAGCATATGCAGATGCCGTGCATGGCCCCACACATGCAAGAATTGCAACTGTGGAAACACATCTGCAGGAATTAGAAGACAAGATGGGGGAGAATCACAAGAAACTCAGGGAGGAAATTAAAGAGAGCTTTCTCCAAATCTCAGCAATACAGATCAGAAGTCCTGGTACCAAATGCAGAAGTCCCCCAGAGAAGGAGAGAAGGTACACCCCACGAGCTGAGCTGTGGTTCTTCCTGCATGACTGTGGAGAAAACATGAGGAGATGGGATGGAAAATCTACTGCTGCTCTGGCACAATGGGCACTTGAATTGGAAGACAGCAAAACTCAGAGAGGAAGTTCCAACAAAAAGAAAGCCGCTCCAGTAGCCTATAGCCAAACTGCCAGGTATAATGATGATGACAACATGTCTGATCCCCTTGAAGGAACCTCCAAGACATATGCCCAGGGAAAGAAGGATAACCAGGCTTAGAGGAGCCCTGCCTCTAGCCAGGGAGAGGCTAGGGAAAACTGTCTTTTGGACTGTGTGGATTTGTTGGCCTGGCACATCAGAACCACAAGAATATGAGGCCTTGGTTGACACTGGTGCACAGTGCACATTAATCCCATCAAGCCATGTGGGGACAGAATCTGTTTCTATTGTTGGTGTGACAGGACGATCACAGGATTTTACTTTGGTGGAACATGAAGTGAGTCTGACTGGAAATGAGTGGAAGAAATACCCCATTGTGACTGGCCCAGAGGCCCCGTGTATTCTGAGCATAGACTTCCTCCGAAGCAGGTATTTCAAAGACCTAAAAGGACTCAGGTGGGCATTTGGGATAGCGGCTGTAGAGACAGAGGGCATCAAGCAATTGAACACCTTGCTGGGACTGTCAGAGAACCCATCTGCAGTAGGACCCCTGAAGGGGGAAGAGCAACAAGTACCAATTGCCACTTCAAGTGTGCACTGCTGACAGCATAGAACAACTCGAGATGCTGTGGTTCCCATCCATAAGATGATCCGTGAGCTGGAGAGACAAGGGGTGGTCAGCAAAACCTACTCACCATTCAAGAGTGCCATTTGGCCTGTGCGCAAATCTGAAGGAGAATGGAGATTGACTGTGGACTGTTGTGCTGTGAATGAAGTGACTCCACCATTGAGCGCTGCTGTGCCAGACATGTTGAAGCTCCAGTACGAGCTGGAGTCTAAGTCAGCAAAGGGGTAGGCCACTATTGACATTGCCAACACATTTTTCTCCATTTCTCTGACAGCAGAATGCAGGCCTCAGTTTGCCTTCACATGGAGGGAAGTGCAATACACCTGGAACTTACTGCCCCAGGGGTGGAAGCACAATCCCACCATATAGATGTACAAATCACATGCGGTGAGAGACTTCTCCAGGGTCAAGCTGTTCAGGTAAAAGCAATTTATTATTTGGGTAGAGGGAGGAAGAGACCCGTTTCCACTGCCAGCCACATCATACACATGGTGTAGGGAGGGAGAGAGTGAGAGTGGGGAGGAGAGAGAGAAAGTAGGAGAAGGGAGTAAGAGTTAAGAAAGAGGGGGGAAGAGAGCTTAAGAGAGGGTAGGAGTAAGAGGGGAGAGGGGATAAGGGAATACGAGTTAAGGGTTAAGAGATGGGAAGGAGAAGAGGGGAGAAGGGAATCAGAATTAAGAGAAAGAACGTTAAGACCATAAGAGAGCTTAAGAGACCGAGGTTCTTGTTACAATACATTATATCCTTCTCTGTCTTGAATATTCTAATTCCCAGTAACCAACCACTACGAGACACACCCACTAAAGAATTTACATATAGCCTATAAGAACTACTACATTACCATACAGTGTTACATTTTAAACTCTAAATACCTTTAAAATTCTTCTCTTGCTGCTTGACCTTTGGATTCACTATCAGCAGAAGGGTATTGTTTCATCAACAAGGATTCTCCTTCAGCTGGCAAGGCTATTGTTCTTTGGTTATATAGTAACTAGTGCTCAGTATCCTATGACTCAAAGCTAGCTTTCATTTCTATTTCTATTTTAGGCTTCATATTTTCAGAATCTTTTGCTAAACAATAATATTCGTAAGGTTTCCCTGTTTCATACTCCCCAACACACCATCTGCCATGGACTGATTCAGACTGCACTAGAAAAGGGTGAGTCTCCAGAACATCTGCAGTACGTTGATGACATTATTGTGTGGGTGAATGGAGCCCAACATGACAGGTTGCAGAAGCTAATCAAGGAAAAGGTAGATCAAGCCAACTTGCTGAACTCAAAGCTGTTCAATTGGCCCTGGATACTGCTGAAGGAAAGAAGTGGCCAAAACTCTACCTCTACACTGATTCATGGATGGTAGCCAATGCTCTGTGGGGATGGCTGGAGAAGTGGAAAAAAGCTAACTGGCAGTGCCAAGGAAAACCAATTTGGGCTGCTGAAGATTGGTAAGATATTGCTACCATGGTAGAGAAACTGTCTGTGAAAGTCTGTCACGTAAATGCCCATGTCCCCAAGAGTAGGACTAATGAAGACCATGAAAATAATAAGCAGGTAGATCAGGCTGCAAAGATAGAGGTGTCAGAGATAGATTGGCAATTCAAGGGCTAGTTGTTCCTAGCTTGATGGGCTCACAATGCCTCAGGTCATGAGAGTAGAGATGCTACCTATAAGTGGGCATGGGACTGAGGGATGTATCTAACCATGGACAGTATTTCTCAGATTATCCATGGTTGTGACACGTGTGCTGCGATCAAGCAGGCCAAGCGAGTGAAACCCCTATGATATGGTGGGCGATGGTCCAAATATAAGTATGGGGAGGCCCGGAACATTGACTACATCACACTGCCTCAAACCCGCCAAGACAAGTGCTATGTGCTCACGATGGTAGAAGCCACCACTGGATGATTGGAAATCTACCCTGTTGTCGCCCTGAAAACTCAGCTTCTGAGCTTGCTGACATAGTTTTCTAAAGATTTTCCCAGGACAGTAACTGTAAACATAAATATGTGTACATTCTTTCTGTTACACGTCTTGTGATGGACATCTCTCATGGCCAGTGCAGCGGGAAAGTGTTATCCTGACCATCCAATCCCTGGCCGTGGTCAGAAACCTATAAATCCTGGGAGGAAAAATAAGCTCTTTTTTCCTTTCACCACACCTCGACCTGTGTCCGTGTGATCTATTCATCTTCAGCGGCAACACCCTGTGCCACCCTGCCCGGAACACCATCCTGGGTCTTGAAAAGCAGGTCTTTGGAGGCATGGTACCCCTGAGAGGATTAAGTCAGACAATGGGACTCATTTCAAGAGTAGCCTTATAAACACCTGGGCTAGGGAACACGGCACTGAATGGGCACACCATATCCCCTACCATGCACCAGTGGCTGGGAAAGTGGAGAGGTACAATGGACTGTTAGAAACCACCTTGATAGCATTGGATGGGGGATCTTTCAAAAATTGGGAGCAGCATCTTGTGGGTACGGAGGAGCCCGCTGGGCCCGAGATCCTGGCTCTCCCCTGGAGAGGAGATGCTTCTCTGTGAGAGACACAATGTGTCGCTCCCAGGGGTCTTTGAGTTAGATATGTTAAACTGTTGTGTTTTATTTGTGTTCTCCCCTGCTGTCCCACCCCGATACAGGTATCTCGGGCTTCCCCCCACCCCTCTCCTTCCCCATAAATATCCCGGGTTTTCCCCTGTTTGGCAGATTCGCTGTTGCCGGCACCCTTTGCCAAAGCTCTGCCTGAATAAAAGGTTTTGCCTTGATGGAACGCTGGACCAGCATTCTCGTCCCTACTTTCTGTGTTGCCTGCCCGCCGCTGCCGAGCTGAGCTGAAATCACTCAACTACCACTGAGCCTGAGCTGGAATCACTCGACTGCTTGAAGCTGCTCATGCGCTTCGACCCGGCCCTTCTCAGGGCCGTTTCTCTAGAGAAGTCGCGGCGCTCCGGGCTTTCCGCCGCCACGGCAGCATCTAGCAAAAGCCACCTGGTTAGTTAACACACGAGGCTCTACCAACCAAGCAGGCCCTGCCCAATCTGAGCCCCTGCATACAGTAGACTGAGACAAAGTCCCAGTGGAACATGTCAGAGGTTTGCTAGGGAAGGCAGTTTAGATCAGTTCTGCTTTGAGTACAGACCAACCCATTTATGGGGTTGTCTTTGCTCAGGGACCAGGTTGCACATGGTGGATAATGCAGAAAGATGGAGCAACACGATGTGTACCGCAGGGAAATGTGATTGTTGGGTGAGAACTATGAGCAAATTTCACTGTTTGCTGAATGTCACTACCCTTTTCTAAGATATATTAGTTTTGGTAATAAGTTGACAATATGGGGATAAGGGGTGGAGTGCCCTGGGGTGACTTTATGATGCTTGTTTCCCGAATCGCCTTGTCTATGTTACATATTAAATTCTGCACGCTAAAGACTGGCTCTGAGAGTAAAAGGGGGTAAGAAGAAGCGCGCAGTTTGTGTTGAGAAAGAGCACTCACTCCCCTGCATCCTGCTACTGGACTGTGTTGTCTGCAGCACAGACAGACAGAGGGAGAGAGCTCTACTTTGCTTTTAGTTAGTTTTAGCTAGCTGAGGCAGAGAAGTTTCCCGGACTGTTTTTTTTCCTTTTCCTTTGGATCTTTTCAAACCTCCTCTGGACTGAAAACCCAAAAAACACTGTGAGCTCACGCCTGTGGTCCATTGAGGCCTGGGCCTCAGCACTTTCCAGCACCAGAGGGACTGATAAGAAATGGAGCGAGCAGAGCTACACCCTACGATAAGGACTTTTCTGGATGTGCCATCTCTTTGAACAGCAAGACATTTTATTTTTTAATATTATTCAATTTCTGTTAAATAAACAGGTTTTTTCCCCTTTTCTCTAAGGTAATATTTTCCGGAACCGGTTGGAGGAGAGGCCACTTGAATTTGCTTTCTGGAGGGACCCCGTTTGGAGTTTTTCTCCTAGATTTGCCCCAGACCAGGACAGCAGTGTGAAAATAACACCGGCTATTACAGGATGAAGATGGTCACCTCACAAACAGGGACATAGACAAGGCAGAGATGTTTAATGTTTTCTTTGCCTGTCTTCAACACAGATGATGGGCTAAGGGGGTCTTAGTGCCCTGAGCTGGAGGACCATGACTGAGAGAATGATCAACTCCCAGTTGACTCTGAACTTCTGCAGGATCTGCTGCTCCAGCTAGATCCCGACAAATTTATGAGGCCTTATGGAATTCATCCAAGAATCATCAATGAGATGCTGATGTCATCATAAAACCTCTGCGATCATTTTTGACTGGTCTTGGGAATCCAGAGAGATGCCAGCTAACTGGAGGCTGGCAAAAGTTGTCCTGACTTGAAAGAAGGGCAAGAAGGAGGACCCTGGAAACTACAGGCCTGTTAGTCTTACTTCAGTGCCTGATAAAGTTTTGGATAAGGTTTTTCTGGGAGGTATTGAAAAACATCTCAAAGACAGTGCAGTCATTGGTCACAGCAGAACAGTTTTTGAGAGGAAAGTCCTGCTTATCAAACCTAATTTCCTTCTGTGACAAAGTCACCCACCTAGTTAATCAAGGCGTGTTGCGGGATAAGGACTTTACTATTAAAATTGTAAAGATATGTTTTAGTTCCAGACACTAGGACGCATGGGGGATTTTCCACCATACGTGCGTACCTGGTCAAGACAGGTTACAGGTTTAAATACACATTTATCCCACAAGCCCACACCTCCCTGCCCACCCATTCACCGCTCATTCTCCTCCTTCTTGGGCTTCATATTGTAATTAGTCTTCTGTGGTGCCATGCCTCCTGGTGGTTGCGGGCAAGAGTCTTCTGATGAAGTCAGATGTCTTCCTCAGGTGTCTGCTGTTTGACCCCTGTCTCTGGGCAGGCACAGTGGAGGTTTGGCTAGCTCCCAGGTCAGTTTCTCCTGGCCAAAACCAGGAGTCTGGTTCCTGCTGGTTTCTCAAGCCACAGGTTCTGCTTTGTTGAGTTTTCACAATACCTGGATCCTGCTTTACTGACTTTCCACAATATACATCTTATCTTAATGGCCTTTACCTAGCAACTAAATTCCTATGTATTATTACAAGTTGTTTTTCTACATTTACAAAATTGCTAAATAAGCTATATATATTTCTGTTTCCCCTCCACCTGCTTAAGCACATTATATGCTTCTAAAATTCTGAATTTTCAGATACATACATATTTCCCATATCAAAGAGAAGCCAACTAATGTCATATTTTTGGATTCCATAAAGCTTTTGATACTGTCTCTCCCAGGATCCTTCTGGACAAAGTGTCCAGCTTGCAACTGGATAAACACGTCATGCAATGGGTGAGCAACTGGCTCATGGGTTGGGCACAAAGGGATATAGTGAATGGGGTGGCATCAGACTGACCACCTGGCACTAGTGGGGTTCAGCAGGGCTCCATCTTAGGCCCTGTGCTCTTCAACATCATTAATGACGTGGACACAGAACTGGAAGGGATGCTAAGTAAGTTGACATATGATACAAAACTGTGAGATGTTTATTCCCTTGAGGGCAGAGATTCCCTGCCGAGAGACCTTGACCAATTAGAGGATTGGGCAATCACCAACCATATCAAGTTCAACAAGGGCAAGTGCCGGATTTTGCACCTGGGATGGGGCAACCCTGAATGTACGAACAGACTGGGGAATGAGATGCTGGAATACAGTGCCACAGAAAGGGACCTGAGGGTCCTGATCAATGGCAAGTAGAATATGAGTCAGCAGTGCCCTGGCAGTCAGGAGAACCGTGTCCTGGAGTGCATCACGCACAGCATTGGCAGCCAGTCAAGCAAGGGGATCATCCCGCATTGCTCTACACTGGTGCAACCTCACATCAAGTACTGGGGACAGTTTTGCTCATGACAGTATTAGAAAGATATAAGGCTAATAGAGAGGGTCCAAAAAAGGGCTATAAAATTGGTGAAGGGCCTTGAGGGGAAGCCATACAAGGAGCAGCTGAGGTCACTTGGCTTGTTCAGCCTAGAGAAGAGGAGACTGAGGTCTCGAGGAGACTGAGGTCTCAAGGAGACCTCCTTGCAGTCTACAACTTCTTTGTGAGGGGAAGAGGAGGGGCAGACACTGATCTGTGGTGACCAGGGACAGGACCCAAGACTGTGGCCAAAAGTTTTGTCAGGGGAGGTTTAGGTTGAATATTAGAAAAAGATGCTTTACCCGGAGGGTGGTTGGGTACTGGAACAGGCTCCCCAGGAAATGGTCACAGCACCAAGCCTGACAGAGTTCAAGAAGCATTAGACAATACTCTTGGGCACATGGTGTGAGTCTTGGGGATGGTGCTGTGCAAGGCCAGAAGGTAAACTTGGTCCTTGTATGTTCCTTCCAACTCAGCTTATTCTGTGATTCTCTGAAATACCAAGAGTTTCTAACAGCAACATGCAAAAATATCACTACATAAGAGTATAAGCATCATGTGCATTGGGCAGGTGTCCAGTAGAAAGGAACCTGTGCTGGTTTTGCATTAACTGATTTTTTGGTGAGGAGGTACTATAAATGCATATTGTGATGTTGGCTTTTCGCAAGTATTGAGATGAATGTTATATGTACAATGTTAGAATGGCTTTTTGCTGTGTGAATGTAGTTTTTTTCTTTTTCTCCTGCTATTACCAAGAATATAGGCATAGGTTGATATAGTGTGTTCTAACTGCCTGAACGGGCAGGATAACCTCCAGTGAACGGATGATGTGGCCCAGGCTGCTATCAACACTCACCGCCTGTGAAAGAAGGAGCCAAAGCCCAAATCAAAAGATGATAAGAAAGGCATTAAAACCGCAAAGCCAAGAAATGTGCATGCTCTAAAAAGGCGGACCCAAGTAGTGGCCATGCAAAACAGTTCCAGGAAAAGTTTGAATATGCATGAAGTCCATGGAATAGAAATAGTATATAAAGGGTGTTCCCAAGACACCAGGTGTGCTCTTGGCAGAGTGCCAAGGCACCCGGCTGTTATTCTTTGCTTTATTATCTATCTCTAATTGTCTTTATTAAACCTTTTAAATTTTATCAGGAAAGTGAACCTCGTTTTTCAGAGAGGGAAGGAGTCAGCCACGGAAGTGATTTTCTAAGAGGAGCTGCTAACAGCTTCCTCCATGCCTAGAAAAACCAATCACGGGCTAGTTTTGAATATCGACACATTATAAACCACTAAGAAAGCTAGAAACACCTCTCTGGAGACATATAAAAATGAAAAAATTCTGTGAATCTCTCTCTCTTGCTTTTGGCCTTAAAGAGGTAACTGGGCACCAGCCGGGCTGGCCCTGCTTTGCCCTGGCCCAAGAGGCCTGGCAGGGCCAGGCTGGGCCCCAGTGGCTGCTGGGCAGGGGGAGGTAAGGCCATCAGCCACTGAGTCCTAGAGTAGATGCTGAGATCCTGGCCTCTACCCCCAGTGTGGCTGCCAAAGGATCCTTTACCATAAACAGCTCCTGCCTCAGGGGCTGTCCCGGTGCTGTGGGAGATCATGCGGCTGATACCAGGGGCGGCTCTGCAGCATGTGCAGAGAATGGCCCTGTCAGGAAAATTAATCCGCAAACACCAGAGGTTTATGTCCAAAAAGGAGGCAGAGGAGTCCTTTTTCTTTATTCGAATAAAGGGAGAGGCCATGGGGCATTCCCCTGGGGTCTCTCAAATTTTTGGAGGGCGCAGCCTCCTTTTTATCCTAATTCCCAGCCGCTTGTCCCTTCTCTCTTTCCCCATAGGCTGAGGTACTTGAGAGGTACAGGCTTCCCGGAATGCCTGATACCTGCGATACCTTCCCCCCCCCCCCCCCATGCATAATCCCTTCTTAATTCTTAACTTTTATGGAATTCATGGTGCTCTTTCAGTGCCTCTTTCATCCTTTAGTGGAATCCATCCCATTGTTTCTGTTGTCTCTCACTGATAGCTGTGTCTTATCAGCGGACCCACAGCTTGTTTGTAAAGACAAACCCATCATTCCTCTCAATCCCTCCTTTTAATTTTTGTTAATAATTGTCTTTACAAACTTTAGTTATCATTGACAATTTCTTTTTCTTGGGTCCTTTTTTTTTGGCCTCGCAATTATTTGCAGTGGCATCACTCTCGGCCCTTTTGTAGCCATCTCTGGGTCAGTAGGCACGGCTACTACCTGCATTCCTTTGATCACATGTTGAATGAGTTAAGCAAGGGATAATGCATGGTAAAAATAATAATAAGCAAGGGATCACGCATGGTAAAAAGATTAGAGTTGCTACAACTGGAACAGTCATAAGGAGGGCAGTTGGGGTCCAACAATCTAAACTCAAAGATAAAGTCTAGTCACAAATGCTCTTTTCTACATATGTGCTTCCTGTTCTATTTAGGCAATATATGCCTCTTTCAGAAGAATGAAGCTGCCATGGACTTCCTTCTTTGTCCCAAAATTTTGTTCTATTATGGACTTCACTCAGGGTGCTAACCTACCATTTAGGTTCGACTGGGCTGGCCACCCATGGCCAGTTTTCAGATCTCCGTGCCCCTCTGCAGACCCAACAATTTCTAAGGTTAAAGGTTTTTGCTACTTCTTCTCCTAAGGTTAAGAAAATTATTTTCCTACTTTAGGACTAAAATGAAAATAGGAAGGTAAAATTATTAAGAGAAACATTCTAATAGTGTAATAATCTAATTTCCTAACCTAATTTTCACTTTCACGTTGTCTTCTACACCACCTGTGGCAAGTGAAGGCACAGAAACAGCTTAGCATAAAGAAAGCAATGACAGCATGGATTGGCTCCCAGTGACTGGAGATCTGAGAGTAGGGATGCCCATACAGACTATTTCAGCAGGCAGTCTGTGGGTAGGCACTCAGGGCTTCCCCTGATGTCGACGCACGGCTACTGCTCCAGTTCACTTCTGCGGAATGTCAGTCACGGCTTCCCATCCTTCTCCTCCAGCTGAGATGTCCAAATCTCTGGAGCTTTAGAGACCTTGACTCGAGTGTGATGGGTCCACCCTTGTCCAGCTGTCTTGACGGCTGTTTCTGTGATTAGCAACACTTGGAAATGTCCATGCCACTTAGCCACCAGTGGTGCTTCTTTCCACTCTTTAACTAGGACTCAGTCTCTTGGTTCTCACTTGTCTAAAGGCAGGGTCTGTGCCAGCTGAGTTTCCTGTCGAAGAGATTTCACAAGAGACAGTATCCAGGCTACAAATTGTTCTAAATATACATCACTTTACTCCTGCCCCAGGCCGAGAATTACAAGGATAAGGAATTCTAACCATCAGTTCGAAGGGAGATAGTTGAATATCTCTCTTGGATCTGGCCCTTATTCTTGCTAAAGCTAGTGTCAAGAGCTGCACTCATGGCATATCAGTTTCTATCACCAGCTTCAGAAGATGCTTCTTTATTTCCCCATTCATCTTTTCAACTCGGCCTGATCTTGTTCTAGAAAAAAGACTTTAATAACTGACCCTGTAGTTGTGGAAACACCTGAGAACACTTCTGGCTACTCATAACTGACATACTATTACTAAAAGATATTTAAATCTTGCCACCAGGGGCATTCCAGTGAAATCTACTTGGTATCTCTGGAAGGGAGGGTACCGACCAAAGCCTTCTCCCTCTGGCAAGTTTCTGCGTAACTCTGTTATTTGTTTTAGCACAAATCAAACAAACCCTAAAAGTCCGCTTTGCCAGAGCAAAAAGACCCACAGCAGTACACGTCTTGAGGAAGGCCTCTGTCATCCCTCGGGAGCCTCGGCACCTCCCCCATGAAGCTGCTTCAACAACTGCAAGGTCAGAGCTCTTGGCATCCACTGCTCACCATCCCCTGCAAACTAACCACCTCACTTTCCCTCTGCCCCACTCTCCACAACTATCTCAAGGTCCTCCAGTGGAAAAGACTATGGATGCTAGCTTTGGAGCAGGCTGCAGGCCCCATGGCCTCTCAGTCCTGCCTGAGAAGCTGGCCTGGGAAATTCACAGGAGGATTTCAAAACAATCCTCAGAAACAGAAAACAACTGCCAGGTGCTGTTTGTCTGTCCTCTTGTTTTCCTTGCAGGAGAAAGTCAGGGGGTGGTGAACCCCACTGACCAATGATGGTGATGTGGTGATTTACTGACCAATAAGAGTTTCCTTTCTGTACTTTCCACGAACTAATCTATATAACAAGCCTAGAGCAATAAACTAGGAGATTTTCTCCTGTTCTGACTCCCTTGAGAGTCCGTGTCGTTCTTTCCCGCCGTTCCTAATTAGAACGACAAAAGACAACCTTTCTGGCAAGGGGGCAGCCACTGGGAGCAAGGGCAAACTTCTGGCAACAATGCAGCTTTTCGCTTCTCCATCAGCCAGTCTGCTTCTCTTTGCCTCTTCTGAGCACCCTGCCTGGTGCCTTCTAATGTGCATCACTGCTACCTCTTTTGGCAAATTCACCACCTCCAATAGGCTTGAGATTAAATTCTCATGAGCCAACGTCTTTCCTTTGCAGGTTAATAAACCTCTTTCTTCTCACAGTTTCTCAAATGCATGTATTACCTCATATGCATATTTAGAATCAGTAGAAACATTTACTGTCTTGTCTCGGTATAATTCACAGGCTCTCACAAGAGCATACAGCTCTGCGTGTTCCTTCTATCACCCTTGAAGACCCATCAATAAACACATTTTCCCCCTCAGGCCATGGAATGTCTCGCAAATCATTCCTTGCCCTAGTCTGCAGATCTATTACTTGAATACAGTAATGGAATTTGCCTTGGCCCCCCTCTTCAGGGCCATTCAAACAGGAGGCTGGGTTAAAACCTTCCCTGCTTTTAAATTCTAAATCCTCTTGTTCTAATAAACAAGACTCATATTGTAATAACCGAGAGCTGGTCATCCACTTAGAGGTTCTCTCAGTTAACAAAGCTTTAATCTGGTGTGAAACTTTAACAATCAGATAACCCCCCTTGTCAACTTTCGGGCCTCAGCCGCCATCAGAGCTGTGGCTGCACAGTTCTGCAGACAATGGGGCCAGCCTCTGGCCACTGGGTCTAACATTTTAGAAAAATACGCAACAGGTCTCTGTGTTCCCCCATTCTCTTGAACTAAAATTCCTTTTTTTTTTTTAAAAGCTTTGCTCTCCTTCTGGTGTCCATACTACAACATTAGGACTGTCTTGTGTTAAAAAGCCATATAAAGGTCTGGCCACAACAGAAAAGTCTTCTATCCATATTCGGCAGTATCTCACCAACTTTAAAAACTGTCATAGCTCCCTTTTTGTTTGGGGTAATGGTACTTGTAGAATTCCTTGTATTCTTTCTGGATCAATACACCATAACTCTCCAGTTAAAATATGTCCCAAATATTTGACCTTTTTCTCTACCAATTGTGCTTTCTTTTTGGACACTCTAAGTCCTTTTTTTTTTTTTTTTTTAGCAAGAAACTTAAGCAGTTTCACAGTAGCTCTTTCAACCATCTCCTCCTGTTCCCCTGATAACAGCAAATCATCCACATACTGCAACAACTTAACCCCTGAGGGTGGAGCAAACTCTCTTAACACTTTTCTTCCGCGAAGTTTGCCCAAGCAAAACAGGTGACTTTGTATAAACATGATCTAGTTCAGCAGCAAGTAATGCCACTGCTTCAAGCTAATTACATACATTTCTTCATTTTTTTAGTAACTAACCACTCCCCACCTCAATTTTTGCATCAAGTCCATCCTAGGCGTAGGGAAGTGACTAACAAATTAACTTCCATTAAGGGAACTCTAATATTTATAACATTTTATAACCTTTAACATTTAAAACTTTTATTAAGGAAAGAAACAAAATACTTTCCTTTAACATTTTCCCATAACTTCCACAGAGGAAATGCATGACAAATACCCAGGCCTTCCATAGGACACTATTTTCACAAGGTTGCAGTTACAGAATTTGCTTTAGGTCCACAACAAACCACAGACTGGTGGGGGTGTTCCCCACAAGGTATGAGTTGCAGCATTGGCTTCATAACTGAAACTTGCCAATTCTGGCTTTTTACAACAAAACATACAAAAAGCAGAGGGATGTGGTCCCCTCCAAACTGGAGCCATTCTGCACAAAGCTTCATGTAGACAAATGAACTAAATCCCCAAATTAATTTACTACAATTTTTACAATTCTTTCAGAGAAAGATGTGTTCAGACTTCTGAGCTCACAGAAGAAACCACAATTCTCACAACTCTTTTGAACAATCAAAAAATTCTTTAGACAATTTTCCCCCTCGGGGATAAAAATTAAGGTGAATCGAGAGGTCTTTGTTTTCACTAAGACACACACCTCTCCTCGATCCAGACCCACTTTAAAAGTTGACAACGGCTCTAGGTTGGTGGATATAATGAGAGCTTTTGACACTCTTAACAATCTATTTCTCTTATCTTCTGGACTTTCTCGACAATCCAGCTGTTTTTGGCTTTTTTGCAGACATTACCGTTTTCAGTGTCCTACGCCCTGAAGACAGCACACTGATCCTTTCCCAACCGCTGTTTGGCTTGGGTCTCCCCTGCTTGGGAGAAAAAGCCTCTGCCACTTCCTTGTGGCCGATCCCGTCCCCTCTGTCCCGGGGGACCCCTTGGACCTTGCGGTTTTTCTCTCTTTGGCCTGAAAAAGGCTATCACCTTCACCTTTCCTCCTTGTGCTCACTATTTACTACACACTGAATACCAGAGCCAGTCTCTGTCCTGCCACATTGTCCAAACAGCTTGTCCCCACTCCAGTGCTCCCGGCGGGCACGGCTGGCAGCACCACAGGCAGCTAGGGCGTCCTGCAGCTTCAAAGGGCCAGCAGCTGCTGCTGCCTCTGCCTGGGGCCGGTGGGGTCAGGCACTGCCCAGTGCTGAGTCCCAGCAGCCTCACAGGCCCCCCAGCCCGTGCTCCTGGTCCCGCACCTCCACTCCTGGTCCCTGCTTCAACCATATCTCTCCACACTCCCCATTAACCAATTCTGTTCCAGCACACCAACACAATTCATCCATCCCCTGTTGTCAAAGACTCTTTCTTGACTCCCCTTATTGCCCCCCCCCCCCCCCACCCCCGGGAGTGGATTCTCGAGATCCCTTCTAGTTCAAGAGGGTGATATGATATGCTGCTGCCCTCCCCCTACACCACTGTTATTCTCAGGTGGAGCTGTAGGAACAGCATTTCCCTGATCCCTTTGCCCTGGAAGGTGAAGATACAGGGACCTGCAGCTGGCCCTGGGTCAGCTGGTAACACCGGAGGACAAGATGGGGGAAGGTGCTGAAAAACATTTTAATCTTCACTGTTTTCTTTTTCCCCCCCTTTTTCCTCTTCTCTTTTTTTTTCTTAACACATAGATTTCTCTTGTTGTTTGTTTAAACCATATCAATCCACATTCCCTTTCAATCCATCTTTTCCAATTCTCCTCTAGATACCTTCACAGAACTCAACACAAATTAATTCTGTTTTCTAAGGTGGCCATATAAGTCCATTTGGCAACTTATACTTTGGCCATAAAAAATAACAATATTGTACCACCATCTCCATAGTTACCTCTGTGTGAATGCATAATCTGTCCCAAGATCTCAGCATTCTCCCCAAGGGACTCTCCGGGGGTATTATGGGATCGTCATCCCTTTTGCCAGGACCCCTTCCCGGCTGTACCCTTCCAACCCTCCATGGGTGCCCTGTTTAGCCTGTGCTACCCTCCATGGATGCCCTCTCAGGCTTCCTCCCCGAAGATCCCATTTTACTAACCGGTGAGATTTTCAGTGTTCCTTCCCTGTGGACTCTTCACGGACCCCCCTGGTCCACCACTCGTCTGTCTCCTGGACAGTCTTGGGAACCCAATCGATCACCCGGTGCCAGCGGCCACCAAGGGGAGCTGATCACCAAAACTGGGTGAGGCACCTTCAGCTCTGCTCGCTGCCTGCCGCCCTGGACGGTGGAAATATCCCGGACGAGCCCCCAAAACTGTCAGGAAAATTAATCCACAAACACCAGAGGTTTATGTCCAAAAAGGAGACAGAGGAGTCCTTTTTCTTTATTCGAATAAAGGGAGAGGCCATGGGGCATTCCCCTGGGGTCTCTCAAATTTTTGGAGGGTGCAGCCTCCTTTTTATCCTAATTCCCGGCCGCTTGTCCCTTCTCTCTTTCCCCATAGGCTGAGGTACTTGAGAGGTACAGGCTTCCCGGAATGCCTGATACCTGCAATACCTTTCCCTCCCCCCCGCCCCCGCAATGCATAATCCCTTCTTAATTCTTAACTTTTATGGAATTCATGGTGCTCTTTCAGTGCCTCTTTCATCTTTTAGTGGAATCCATCCCATTGTTTCTGTTGTCTCTCACTGATAGCTGCATCTTATCAGTGGACCCACAGCTTGTTTGTAAAGACAAACCCGTCATTCCTCTCAGCCCCATGACTGGAATTGAACACAGCATGGGCCAGAGACCAGCCATGTGGCCAGAGCGGTTGCTACCATTCTTCCCCAGGAACCCTGAGATCCTTGCACAACCCCCCCCAGTGCGGCCTGAAATACTTCACAGCAACTACTCCGTCTGCCGCCCCGGCATAGATCACATGACTATCCACAGGCCCGGGTGAGATATTAACTCTTTTACTGCACAGATGAGACCTGAAAACATCAATCTTCTCTCGAGTGAGGAAAGAGTGAAGACATGTATAGAGAACAATATGGGATACGAAGGTCAGTAAAGAAGGAGCTAAATTCCAGATGGGAGGAGAATGATGAGATGCCTTAGTCTTGGGCTGAAAATCTTAGTAGGGCCATGGTGATGGACTATGATACACTAGAATATCCTTGTAATTCATGAAACATGGGGGGATGGAGAGTTCAAACTGTAGACATGAGCGAGGGCACCCATGCTGAAACAAGCAGCTGTCGAAATAGCTGTGATCTAAATGAGAAGCTTGAACAGAGAGAGACAAGAGTGATGAAGACCTTTTACCCCCAAGGAAGAAGAAGACCTCTGTTTCCAGAGATGAAGATGATCTCAGAGATATATGAAGAGAACCATTGCTTCCGAACAGCTCATCCTTAAAATAATACCCCATAAGTTGACATGGCCCATGAAAGCAGCTGTGGGAAGGCTGAAAAAGATGGGAAGGATTTTTGTCATGGTGCGACATTGATAGCTGGGTTCTTTTTCCTCAGGACTGAGACTGACAAGACAGAGGCTGTTTTCTCTTGTTCGGGCTTAGTTGTTTATTCTTTCCTTATCTATATTACATATATACAGAGTACAAAGCACTACATACACTAAGATAGAAAGGTGCAAAATGGAGAGCAAAGAATCTTTCCAAGGTCTTTTGTGTGTCTATTTGTCCAATAATCAAATGCCAAGTAAGTTATTTTTCTTAGCGACCCAATGATCCCACACCTGTGTGCTGCACTGAGGATTTCTTTATCCAATCACTCATTATTACCCAAAAACCCTTAGGAGAAGAAGATGAAGAAGGAAGAAGAAGGAGAAAAGGACAATGCCCTAAGTCTTCCATCTTGTCTGTTATTTTCTAAAATAGCTTAAACCCTAAACTAACTTTCTCACACAGTGACTTAAGAAAACTCTATCTAACCTACACACTCACATTCCCAGTTTCTCTACTTTAAAAGCTCTGTCCATGGTGTTATGCTAAACTCAGTGCTAAACTCTTGGGTGTCAGAGCCAGGCACCACAGGTAAGGGCCTATTTTATGTGATTCTGACCCCAACAGATTTTAACACTGCAAATGCATTTTTCCTTTCCTGAGCAGCTGATTCAGTGTGACACTGAAGCCACAAGAAGCCACGAGAGAACTGTTTCTTGTAGAGGAGTCTTCATGGCATGGCAAGAGGGACTCCTCTCCCTAAAAAAACTGAAGAAAGGTTATTTTAGAGGTGATAAACTGGCTGAAAGTCCCAGGTTTTGTCTCTTTACATTGTCAGTAGGAAAGAAAAGAGGGTGTGGGGGGGAAGAGAAGTGTTCTGAAGGTTTATTCTGATTTCTTATTATTTTTCTTTTAATTCAATTAATAAAGTTTTCTTTATGCCCTTTTAAGTTTTGAGCCTGCTTTGCTCTCCTCCTAACCGTATCCCACAGCAGGAAATGAATAAATAATTCTAGTGGGTGCATGACCATTTGGCCAACATTCGACCCGCTACATTAAATTGGTGCATTGTCTGGGAAACTCAAATTAGTGATCCAAAGCCACTACAGAACCATATCTCTAAATTCCCAGTTCTGAGTAAATAAAAGAGGGCCTCTGAAATGTGTTCAGAGGGATATGGAAAAGAGCATAACATATCTCCAGGCAGAAAAGTTTAGTTTTTTTAAACTTGCATTTGACCCTATTCACAGCATTTCAATCCTTTAATTTAATTTTATTTTTTTTCTGCAAAATTTCGGATCACAGAACCATGCAACAGATCACGGAATCAGAGACTGGGTTGGGTTGAGAGGGATCACAGTGGTCCAACCTCCTTTCTTGTGGGGAGGAAAGGGTTAACAACAGAATATTGGTGAGGAGAAAGAGTTGTTTTTAAAATTGTTTTCTCTGAATATGACCTTGCAGCTGAGGATGCTAAAAATATCCAGTCTGGGAAATTTCACATTGCTGAGAAGTGGAATTTCTGTAGAAAAGAACAGAATGTTGTTAAAGACTTGAAAGCATTCTTCCCATAAGCTTGGGCCCTCTTTGTATGGAGGGAAGTTCAGAGATTGTAAGACACAGCCTGGAAAAAGGTTGTGCATACTCTGGGCCCTTTCATATGGAACACAAGACTTAGGCCTCACTGCTTTTTGCCCCTGCTAAGTTGGAATAAGCTTAGAAGTATATGTGTCCCTGTTTTGCCAGCAAAATAATGGAATAAATATTTTCTTCACACTTCAGTGGCCATCTTGGTGCTACCAGCATGTATTTGGTTCACATACTTCTCAAGCAGGGTCGTTCTAGAGCACATGGCACAGAATTGCATCCATACAGTTCTTGAATATATCCAGTGAGGGAGACTCCACACCCTGTCTGGAAAATCTGTTCTAGAGCTTGGTCAATGCACAGGAAAGAAGTTCTTCCTCATATTTAGGTAGAACTTCCTCTGCATCAGTTTCTGCCTGTTGCCTCTTGTCCCATTGCTTGGCACCACTGAGAAGAGCCTGGCTCCATCCTCTTAACACCCTCCCTTCAGATACACTGATGAGGTCCCCTCTCAGTTGTCCCTTCCCGAGGCTGAACAGGCCTAGCTCCCTCAGCCTTTCATAGTAAGAGAGATGTTCCTGTTGCCATTTGGTTCAATAAACTGTATTAGTTAGCATTAGTTGACATTAGTAGTAGTTATGCTAAGGCTTGGTAGGCCACATGTAACCTGCAGATGAACTATATAGCAGATATTGCAATGTAAGCAGTGTAACTAGGAGATAATCTAGGAATGTACCTTTTGGCAAAAACTTAAATGTCAGAGAGATAATCGTACCAGGTAGAGAAAGAGAAGTAAAAAATTGTGATGATGAAGAAATCGTGTAGAAAACATACAAAAACCCTGTGATTTTTCTTTGAAACGGGGCTCTGTCTTTGGACGCTAGTCCACAGGCTCCCGGGCCCTCAATAAAGCACCGCATAAACGACTTCGGTTGTTTGTGTTTTCTTCGGATCGGGCAACAGTTTTCTGGCGACTGCGGCAGGACTCCGAAGGTGCCTGGGGCGGTTCGCGTTCTGATCCACTCCACGCCGGCACCGAGTGATTCTCGGGGAGTCATCGGTTCGTGCCCGACCCCCGCACCTGACGGACGACTGCAAAAAGGTAAGCCCGAAGGTGCTTTATTTTTTTCTGGTTTGGGTGCCTGCTCATAAGACGAGGCGGCGATCCTCGCAGGGTTGGGCTAAGACGTCTGGTTGGTCTGGGAAGCCTAGGCGCCGGCTGTCAGACGCGGCGAAAGCTGCGCAGGTCCGGCACTTGCCCCTCGTGGCATCGAGAAGCGGCAAGTTGGATTGGTCTGGTATTTATCTGGTATTTAGTCCTTTTTGTTTGTTGTATGTAGTTTGTTTTGGATTGTGGTTTTGTATATTGTTGTTTATTGGATTAATATAATTGTTAGTTGAATTTGTTGCTGCTAAAAAGGAAACTACCTCAGTATTGAAGCAATTGTTGTGTGAGTGTTTGGTATGATTGATTTTGTTGGACTGTTAATATTGATTGTGGTTTTATTGTTTTATATATTGCTGCATATTGGTTGTTGCTATTGGTTACCGAGTTTTTGGTACGGCTGTGAGTAAGGTTCAAAATGCCATTTAAGACACTTAAGTTTATGGTTCAGTCTAATAAAGGTATCCCAGAAAATACCCCGCTGGGATGTTTACTGAAGAGGTGGAAAAGTGAAAGGTTTTTCCAGGAGATGAGTAAGGATAAAATGATTGACTATTGTAATCATTGGTGGCCCGAATATAGGCGAGAAGGGCCGTCATGGCCAGAGAATGGTACTGTGGATTTTGACACCATAAATTCGTTAATGCGCTATCTGGAGGAAAATGAAAAATGGGATGAAATACAGTATTTAGACCTGTTCCATTTACTGCGCCGTAAAAAGGAGTGGCAGACTGAGTGTGGGATAATGGTATTGGAGATGAAAGAATCTAAGTGCAGGGGTTGTAAAGAAGGATCTAAATGTGTTCAGTGCTTAGCCTTAACCTCTCGACCAGAGGAGGATTTGTCTTTAATGGCGTCACCCGGTGCGCTCCCTGCTTCACCCACCCCTCCTGCTGTCTCAACCCCTCCTGCGGTCTCAACCCCTCCTGCTGTCTCACCTCTTCCCTCTGTCTCACCCCATTCCTCTTTGTATCCACCGTTACCAGAAACCAGCACTGAGGATGAGGATGAGGATGAGGATGAGGATGAGGAGGAAGAGGTGGCAAATTTAACGGCAGTACCGGGGACTGTTAAGAAAGTTGTTATCCGACCTAAAACCCCTTCCCCTGTTTCTCCCCAGAATCGGCGAAATACTCCTCTCGCGGCACGAACTAGACAGGGACGTAAAAATTACGGGGAATCCCAGCTTATTGCCCCTTTAAGGGAAGCTATGGGACCTCAAGGAGAGAAAGTGCTTGTGAAAGTGCCTTTCTCCCCAGGAGATCTGGTGATTTGGAAGCAGTCAGCAGGCTGTTACCGTGAGAATCCGGAGAGGGTGGCCCGGGTGGTCAAAATGATAATTAAAACCCGGAATCCAGATTGGAATGACATGCAGGTTTTGCTAGATACTTTGATGGATTCCACCGAAAAGGAAATGGTGTTACGGGCAATGAAAGAGCATGCTCGAGAGGTGATTAGGCTGCGTTGTACAGTAGAAACAGTAAATGACTTAGTTCCGAGCGAAGATCCAGGGTGGGATCCAAACAGGGTCGGAGGAATGGAATCTATCAAGATGTACCAGGAGTTGTTAGTAGAAGGAATCAGGACTGGGATGCCTAAGACGCTAAATTGGTCAAAACTGTATTCTGTCAGGCAGGATAAGAATTAATCTCCCTCGGCGTTTTTAGAAAGACTTAAAGAGACTGCTAGACGCTTCACTGATTTGGAGATCGACAGTGAAGCAGGAAAGTTGCAGCTTGCTTTAATCTTTTTGGGTCAGACACAGGAAGATATCCGGAAAAAACTGCAGAAATTAGAAGGACAAGATACTCGGGATCTGGATAAAATGCTAGAAGTGGCTTGGAAAGTTTATAATAACAGGGAAAAAGAAACGGCCAAGAAACAGCAGGCGAACATACTAGCTATAATGCAGCAAGCCAGTGAAAGGGGGGGAGGCAGAGGTGGTTTTGGGCGCGGTCGTGGTTCTGGACGGGGCAGGGCAGGATTCCAGAATGTTAAATTTGGAGGACGGGGGATGGCCCCTCCTAGTCCCCAGCAAGGAGAGATTGCTCCCAATCAATGCGCGTTCTGTCGTCAGATAGGACACTGGAAAAATGAGTGCCCAGTGAAAGCTGGATTGGGAGGAATGCCAGTGAATGGACCAACAGGTTACCCCGTGAATCCAGTAGGTGGCACCCAAGCATTTGTATTGGGAAATTATCAGAATCAAAGCTGACTAGAACAAGACTTGAGGGTCAGGATTGATATTGATGGGAAAGAACAAGAGTTTATCGTGGATACGGAGGCAACGCATTCAGTTTTAAACAAAAGGTTAGGACCTATCAGCGATACTACCATACAGGTAGTGGGGGCAACGGGACAATTAGAAGAAAGACCCTTTTTGCAACCATTAAATTTGAGATTTGGAGGAAAAGAATTAGATCACCAGTTTTTGTACATGCCTAATTGCCCCAAGCCATTGCTTGGCAGAGATTTGTTGTCATCATTAAATGTCAGAATCATATTTGAGAATGGGAGGGTGAAATTAGAGGTTCCGGGAGAAGAAATTGCTAAATTGTTTGTAATAAAAGAAATTGATCCCTCTCCTATTCCTATTGAAGTAGATCAAGCTGTAGTACCTTGGGTATGGGAGACTGGGAATCCAGGAAAATCAAAAGCTGCTCAGCCGGTGGTAGTAGAATTAAAAGAAGGAGCTCAGCCAGTGAGAATAAAACAATACCCAATCAAGTTAGAAGCTAAACAGGGTGTCGCTCCTTTGATAACTCAGTTTTTAGCACAAGGAATTTTGCAGGAATGTGAATCAGACTTTAACACTCCTATTTTTCCAGTCAGAAAACCCAATGGTAAGTATCGGCTAGTGCAGGATTTGAGGGCAATTAATAACATTACTAAAGACATTCACCCAGTGGTTGCCAATCCGTATACTTTATTAACATCTGTGTCAGAAACATTTAAATGGTTCTCTGTTATTGATTTGAAAGATGCTTTCTTCTGCATCCCTCTGGCATTGGAAAGCAGGAAATATTTTGCTTTTGAATGGGAGAGTCCTGATACTGGAAGAAAGAGACAGCTCACCTGGTCTCGACTGCCGCAAGGATTCAAAAACAGCCCTACAATATTTGGAAATCAACTGGCAAAGGAATTGGAAGAATGGAAGACTGCTGAGGTAAGAGAGTTACCTTCCTCTTATGTCATTCTCCAGTACGTGGATGATATCTTTTTAGCGACAGCAGAAAAAGGAATGTGTCTGAAATTGACTATTGCTCTGTTGAATATGCTGGGCCAAGCTGGCTACCGAGTGTCAAAAGAAAAAGCACAGCTAATAAAAGAAAGTGTAATATATTTGGGATGTGAAATCACCCAAGGCCAGAGACGGTTGGGAGTCAATCGAGTGGAAGCTATTTGTGCTATTCCCCTTCCCAGGAACCATCAAGAACTAAGGTCCTTTCTGGGAATGGTAGGGTGGTGCAGGCTGTGGATTCTGAATTTTGGACTTCTAGCTAAACCATTATATGAAGCTTTGAAAGAACCGCAGTTGAGCTGGAATCGACAGAGGAAAAAGGCCTCTGAAGACTTGAAACAGGCATTGAAAGAAGCTCCGGCATTAGGCCTTCCAGATTTAAACAAGGACTTTCAGTTGTATGTGAATGAGAGACAGAAATTGGCACTGGGAGTGCTAGCTCAGAGACTTGGTTCCTGGAAATGCCCGGTAGGGTATTTCTCGAAGCAACTAGATACAGTAAGTGCTGGTTGGCCGTCATGCTTGCGGGCAGTTACGGCCACAGTAATCCTCATCCAGGAAGCCAGGAAATTGACTTTGGGAAGGAAAATAGAGGTATTTGTGCCTCACATGGTACTGGCAGTCTTGGAACAAAAGGGGGGTCACTGGCTTTCATCCAGCAGAATGCTGCAATACCAAGCAATTCTGAGAGAACAGGATGATGTAGATCTAAAAATGACTAATCATGTTAACCCAGCAGAATTTCTCCGCAGTGAGCAGGAAGAAGGAGAATTAGCACATGACTGCATGGAGGTGATTGAACAAGTGTATGCCAGCCAAATGGATTTGAAAGATGTTCCAATGGAAGATCCAGATTGGGAACTGTTCACCAACGGGTCCAGCTTTGTAGAAAACGGTACCAGGTATGCGGGATATGCAGTGGTAACAGTTACCACTGTAGTGGAAGCAAAGGCCTTGGCTCCTGGAACGTCAGCCCAGCGAGCTGAGATCATTGGACTCACTAGAGCCCTAATGTTAAGTTCCGGAAAGAAAGTAAATATATGGACTGATTCTAAATATGCTTTTGGGGTTGTGCACATTCATGGCGCCTTGTGGAAAGAACGAGGGTTATTGAACTCCCAAGGAACTACTATCAAATATAGAACTGAAATTCTAGCCTTGCTAGATGCAGTACACCAACCTGAAAAGGTTGCAATAATGCATGTGAGAGGTCACCAGAAGGAGGAAGGAAAAATATATCGAGGAAACAAATTAGCTGATGTTACAGCACGAGAAGCGTCCAGAGAAGTGTGGACCCAAATGGCCCTGATACCCACTAAGGTGAGTCCTGTAACTCCACATTTAATTCAGGAACCGAAGTATTCCCCGGATGATGAAAAATTAGCATCGCTGCTGAAAGCGCAGAAGAATGCAACTGGATGGTATGTAACAATCATGGGACAAGTTGTAGTTCCCACCCGAATTATGAAAGCCATCTTAGAGACGGAACATAATAAATGCCATTGGGGAGCAGAGGCATTGGTAACATTTCTAAAAAGAGAAGTAATTTCTAACCAGATGTTAACATTGGCAAAACGGGTGAATGCCATGTGTTCAACTTGTTTGAAGAATAACCCAATAGTTAGGAAACAGATTCAGTTAGGGAAATTACAAGTGGGACCAGAACCAGGAGATTACTGGCAAGTAGATTTTTCAGAATTACCGAAAGCACAGAACTTTAAGTATCTTTTAGTGTATGTATGCACTTTTTCAGGATGGCCTGAGGCCTTTCCTTGTCGCACCAATCAGGCAAAGGAAGTGGTCAAAACACTGTTGAAGGAAATCATTCCAAGATTTGGAGTACCTTTAGGACTGTCATCAGATAGAGGCCCACACTTTACAGCAGGAATAGTACAAGAGGTGGCTAGGATGTTAGACATATCTTGGGACTTACACACCCCTTGGCGACCTCAATCGAGTGGCCAGGTGGAGCGGATGAATCAAACAATTAAGGGACAAATTAAGAAAATTTGCCAAGAGGCAAAGATACAGTGGCCACAGGCACTGCCATTGGCATTACTCAGAATCAGAATCAAACCCAGGGAGCGAGTGGGAGTTAGTCCATACGAAATTCTATATGGAAAACCATACCATGCTAATGTGTTGAAAGGAGACTTGCACGTGCAGGGTGATCAGACAATATTTGGTTACATCATGTCACTAAACAAAACTCTTAATGCTTTAAGGGGAGCCTTGCAGTGGAACCGACCTATGCCACTGGAGAATCCGGTGCATGACATTCAACCAGGAGACCAAGTGTACGTGAAGAATTGGTCCACCCACCCCTTGAAAGAGACATGGGACGGGCCCCGTCAAGTGATCCTGACAACTTACACTGCAGTAAAGGTCGAAGGAATCGACTCATGGATCCATTACAGCCGAGTCAAGAAAGTCCCTGTACAATGGGAGACTCAGCTAGTCTCTCCAACACAAATGATTTTTCGCAAAAAGTAGCCTTTTTGATTATATTGTTACTGGTAATGACGAAACCAATTCTTGTTAACGGTTCTATGGTAGTTGCAGTTACCAAACCAGTGGAAAGGATGGATGGGAACCTGACTTATGACCAGAAAACTGAAGTCCAGAATGTGCAAGCAACCTGGAAGAAAGGTGCTGATTGTCCAGAAGCAAAAACTGTCACAGTTTGGGGTAAGGATGCACAAAAGAAGCATAGAGAACTGAGAGATACAGAAGTAGCTGCACATCGAAGTCACGAACAAGAGAATTTAGTAGTAGGATTGATTAGAGATTTTGGAAAGGTCCAAAATGTGTCTCGAATTACGGCATGCTTGCCCCTCCCACAAGCAGCAGGAGAACCAATTCCGTGGGGAATAATTCCCATTCCATTACTACCTGAAACGGCAGACAACACATCTATGGTATGTCAAAAGACTGTCCAAAAGGTAGTTGTCAGACCTGAAGAAGATTGCATGAAACTGCCCAACAGCCAATTCACCCGTATAAGAGGGATTAATGGTGTAGGGTGGTGTAGTTATGATGAGTTACAAGATTGTCAAAATATTACGAGCCAAACCACATTATGGGACGATTGGAAAACCGTATGGGGTCCGAGTTTATTGGAACATTATAGCTATATTGGGGCAGTAGATTGGTGTATACAATGGACAGGGAGTAAAAATCAAACCTCGGAAGAAGTCTATAGAACAGGGACCTCTACAAGAGAAATTAAAGCAGCTAAGGAAAACTGGAATTGTACCGAAGTTATTACATGTGATACCCCTGAAAGCCAAATTAGCCTGGCACCTCTTAGAGTACTACTTAAGTGGGGATGTGAATGTAGAAAATTTAATCATACAATTACAAGAGAAGCATCCGGAAACAGTGGAAGCAGACGAGCTGTAAGTTGTAGAGTTACCACTATTAAAAGTCCAGGAAATCTGGTTTGGGTAATGGGACATGGACAATGGACTACGCATATTCCTATAGATGGGCCTGTGACACAAATAACTCTGGGAGTCCCAACCCTCTGCCCCCTGTGGAAACAATCAAAATTAAAACCCAACCGGAAGAAAAGAGAAGTAGATGCATTCACTGAGTTGGAAAATGGATGGCACGAGCCAGATGGTGGAGTTAAATTTGGATGGGCTTTAGAATCACTATTTGCACCTGTAGCCTCCTACAGGAACAGAGAAATGCTATACAAATTGCTAGGGCAAACTGAGAGATTAGCAGCAGCCACCAAGAAAGGATTTAAAGACATGAATTTGCAATTACAAGCCACATCCCAAATGACTTTACAAAACAGGATGGCACTAGATATGCTATTGTTAAAAGAGCATGGTGTGTGTCAATATCTAAAAACAAAAATTGACCATTGCTGCATCCATATTCCAAATGTGACCATTGAAGTAGAAAAAGATATTTCTCAATTGGAAACGATTGAATCCAAAACAAGAGAAATTGAAAAAGAAGCACAACATAATTGGATCGGAGCTATATTTGAGTCCTTAGGACTTCAGGTTTCTGGATGGGTTTCGTCAATAGTACAGTACATTCTGTTATTTGTAGGTTTGTTATTAATCATTTGGTTAGCCTATAAGTGTGTTCTAGGAGTCATCGAAAAAGAAACAAGACGCACCAGAAGAGTGATAAAAGCTTTGGCAAGAACCAATGAGATACGCCTCAATGAAAGACGTCGACCTCCTCCGAAGTATGAAGATGTCGTTGGGCAAGATAATCCAGCATTTGAAAGAACCAACGATAACTAAGGGTTGAGCATTCTTGCAGAAGATTGAAGAATGCTCAGAAGGGGGGAATTGTTGCCATTTGGTTCAATAAACTGTATTAGTTAGCATTAGTTGACATTAGTAGTAGTTATGCTAAGGCTTGGTAGGCCACATGTAACCTGCAGATGAACTATATAGCAGATATTGCAATGTAAGCAGTGTAACTAGGAGATAATCTAGGAATGTACCTTTTGGCAAAAACTTAAATGTCAGAGAGATAATCGTACCAGGTAGAGAAAGAGAAGTAAAAAATTGTGATGATGAAGAAATCGTGTAGAAAACATATAAAAACCCTGTGATTTTTCTTTGAAACGGGGCTCTGTCTTTGGACGCTAGTCCACAGGCTCCCGGGCCCTCAATAAAGCACCGCATAAACGACTTCGGTTGTTTGTGTTTTCTTCGGATCGGGCAACATTCCAGTCCCTTAATAATCTTTTTTGCATTTTGCTGAACCCGCTCCAGGAGCTCTATGTCTCTCTTTGTGCTGAGGAGCCCAGAACTGGACACAGAACTTCAGATGTGCCGTCACCTGGGATAAGTAGAGGGGCAGGATCACCTCCCTCGACCTGCTGGCAATGCTCTTCCTAATCCACCCAAGGAGACCATTGGCCTTCTTGGCCACAAGGGCACTGCTGGCTCATGGACAGTTTTCTGTCCACCAGGACCCTCAGATCCTTCTTCACAGAGCTGCCTTCCAGCAGGTTGGCCCCCAGCCTGTACTGGTGTCCTGGGTTATTCTTCCTCAGGTGACAGACCTTGCATTGACCTTTGTTGGATTTCTGACAGTTCTTCTCTGCTGTGCTGGTTTTGTATGAATTGATATTTAGTAAGAAGGAAGAAATTACTCACTGAAATTGTTTTTCTGAGAGAAGCTGCTGAGAGCTTCCTTTGTGCCTGGAAAAAAAACAATATCTGGCTAGCTCTGAGAATTGACATCCTATTAAACCATTTAGAAGCTGGGTCCGCCTCTCTGAATTCCACATTTTAAAAACAGACAAACCCAGGAAAGCTCCCTCTTTGCTTCCAGCTTTGAAATGTAATTGAGCTCTGGTGGGGCCGGCCCTGCTCCCTCGCAGCCTGTGCAGCCTGGGGTGAGGTGGTGGGGGGGGGGGGGTGTCTCGGTTTTGGGAGACAGGTGTCTGCTAGAGAGGGCAGGAGCCTCCCTTGGAATGAAAAATTTAGACCCCCTCCCTCTGAATTATGATAATTCTGAAATCAAGGGGCTTTCAGGCAGAGATCTGGGGATAGGAATAACAGTTCTTTACTAATATTTATAACCAGGCAAACAAACAACAATAACTACAGCATTAGCAAGAAAACAGAACCAAGGGCCCCGTGACAGCCTTCTCGGCTGAGACGGGAAGGGATGGAGGAAAGGCTTTGCTTCACAAACCCCCTCGGACAGGCAGTCCCGGTGCTCCTGCAGGGCTCTGAGAAACACTCAGCTGGAACAGCAGGGATGAGCAGAGATCCTGGGCTGGTGGCTGAGGTGTATCAGCAGCTCCACGGCGGTGCCTGGCACTGCCACATGTCCAGGCAGGACAGGGGATGCGAGGCCACCAACAAAGAGGGAAGAAGAAGCAGCAGCTCTGTCTGGGTGATGGCGAGATTCCCTTCTCCCCACCGCAAGAGCTCTGCCCCCAAAGTGTTCTTCTCCGCAGCTGAAGAAGCCCGCCAAACTGTCCCCGCCCTCCCCTTTTCTTGCCCCCTTCCCCCCCTGGGCCCGGCCAAACGCTTTATCTTTTCTCAAGCACCCACCAAGTACCCGCAATTAGGTTGTCCCCGCAACTAATGGGTAAAAATTCCACAGGCAAGCCAGAACTAAAAAAAGGACACCTAACCCTCAACAGGAGGGGAGGACCAGACCGCAGTGGCTCCAAGATGGGGGACAGGAGGCCAGGGGGCCCTGGCCCCAGGCTGGGCCAAGTCACGGCTGCTAACATCTTGCTGACACTAAGCCCCCCTCCCAGGCCCATGCCAAGTTAGGGTCCGCTGAGCCCCAGGTCGAGCTCCCTCCCTCCCAGTGGCTGCTGGGCAGAGGCAGGGGCCCAGCACGGCCTGAAATCTAACACCTTGACTGCTGTGGCCACTGCCATGACCATCTCCAGGCCTGGGTGTGATATTAACCCTTTCACTGCACAGATGAGACTTGCAGAACTTAATCCTCTCTCCAGGGAGAGAAAAGGATTGACAACACGTAAAAAAACAACATGAAAAGACCAAGATCAGTAAAGAAAGAGTCAAGCCTCAGATAGAAAGAGAATGAGGAGATGCCCTAATGGGGCTGAAAGTTCTTTTGGTAGGGCCATGGAGATAGACAATAATACACTGAGATATCCTCTTTAATTCATGAGAAAGTATGGGGGGATGAAGTGTTCAAACTGTAGATATGAGCAGAGGTATACATGATAAAGCAAACTAGATGCTGAAGAGACTGATCCCATGAGGAGCTTGAACAGAGAGAAAGAGAGAGCAATAAAGTCCCTTTGCCCCCAGGGAGAGAAGAAGACCTGTTCCCAGAGATAAAGATGATCACAAAGATAAATGAAGAGAACCTTTGCTTTTGAACAGCTCATCCTTAAAATAATACCCAATAATTTGACATGACACATAAATGCAGCTGTAAGATTGCTGTGAAAATGAGTTTAACGATTGCAGATTTTTTTCTCAGGCAGCTGCTATTCATGGAAATGAAAAGCCACGAGAGAACTGTTTCTCATAGAAAAGTTTCCATAGCATGGCAAGACAAAGCTCCTCTCCCTACAAGAACTAATGAAAGACTATTGTAGAGTTCAAAACTGATTTAAAATCCCAGGTTTTGTCTCTACATTGTCATTTGGGAAAGAAAAAAAGTCAGGCAGGGGGAGGAAAAGGGTTTGGAAGGTTTTATTCTAATACTTCTTATTCTTTTAGTCCTGTCAATAAAGTTTTCTTCATATCTTTTAAGTTTTGAGCCTGTTTTTCCCTTCTCCTAATGCACATCTCACAGCAGGAAATAAGTAAGTGCACTGGTGATTTTTGGCCAGTGCTAAACCCACCACATTATTTAGTACATTAGCCAAGAAACTCAAATTATCAAATCTAAACCACTACACTAAATTAGTGTTGAACTAAGACCACCACATCTGCCCACCTCTCCAACTTGTCAAGGTCCCTTTCAAGGTCTGCACAGCACTCTGGGGTATCGGCCACTCCTCCCAGCTTTGTGTCTTCAACAAAATTGCTGAGGAGGCATCTACCCCTTCAGCCAAGTCACTGACAAACAAGTTAAACACTACTGGCCCCAGTATTGAATCTTGGGGGACACCACCAGTGACAGGCTTCCAACTAGACCCTGTGCCACTGATTATGACCCTCTGAGATCTGCCTTTCAGCCAGTTCTCAATCCACTTCTGCGAGAACTGACAGTGGTCAAATAAGAGATTTTTAGGCTTCAGGCACTAGCTTAAGCCTGTGGGAGAGTCAAACGCATAACTTTCTCACTCTGGCCTGAGAAATCATAAGGAGGAATTCAAACAGTCCTTAGAGAAGGAAAACAACCTTTTCAGGTGTTGTTTTCTCCTTGTTGTTTACTTGCAAGAAATGGTCAAGGGGTGGTGATGTGTTAGTTTGATGACCAATGAAAGCTTTACCTTTTCAGACCTTTTTGTAACTGTCTATAAAAAAAGATCTAGAAGAATAAAAAGTGCTCTCTTTTGCAACTAAAGCTAGAGAGTCTGTGTCATCACTTTTGCCATTCGTAATACAGTGTGATGTAGAGGATATTTTAACAGAACAAAGGCATGATATTTTAGTAAAAGCCTGTCTGCACAAGCCAGCCTTTAATCCAGGCAACAATATTAAAGGCAGTGTCCTTGAAACTCACCTGGAGCAGCGAGAATAAAGAAAAAC